>NW_028244971.1:0-466919 GCF_964263255.1 Lissotriton vulgaris
TTAGTGTACATCACCTTCCCAGAGTTAATACAGTTTGGAGTGGGAATAGTAAATTATATATGTTTAGTGTCCAGCACCTTCCCTGAGTTAATGCAGATTGGAGTTGGAAGAGTAAATTATATATGTTTAGTTTCCAACACCTTCCCTGAGTTAATACAGTTTGGAGTGGAAATAGTAAATTATATATGTTTAGTGACCAGCACCTCCCCTGACTTAATACAGTTTGGAGTGTGAATAGTAAAATATATACGTTTAATGTCCAGCACCTTCCTTGAGTTAATACAGTTTTGAGTGGGAATAGTAAATTATGTATGTTTAGTGTCCAGCACCTTCCCTGACTTAATACAGTTTGGAGTGGGAATACTAAATTATATATGTTTAGTGTCCAACACCTTCCCCTGGTTAATACAGTTTGGAGTGGAAATAGTAAATTATATATGTTTAGTGTCCAACATTTTCCCTGAGTTAATACAGTTTGGAGTGGGAATAGTAAATTATGTATGTTTAGTGTCCAGCACCTTCCCTGGCTTAATACAGTTTAGAGTGGGAATAGTAAATTATATATTTTTATTGTCCAGCACCTTCCTTGAGTTAATACAGTTTGGAGTGGGAATAGTAAATTATATATGTTTAGTGTCCAGCACCTTCCCTGACTTTTTCTAGTTTGGAATGGGAATAATACATTATATAGGTTTAGTGTCCAGCACCTTCATTGAGTTAATACAGTTTGGAGTGAGAATAATATGTTTAGTGTCCAGTACCTTCCCTGACTTTTTATAGTTTGGAGTGGGAAAGGTACAATATATATATTTAGTGTCCAGCACATTCCCTAAGTTAATGTAGTTTCGAGTGGGAATAGTTAATTATTATGTTTAGTGACCAGCACCTACCCTGACTTTTTCTAGTTTGGTTTTAGAATAGTAAATTATATTTGTTTAGTGTCCAGCATCTTAGTAAATAATATATATTTAGCGCTGAGCACCTTCCCTGAGTTAATAACATTTGGAGTGGGAATAGTAAATTATATATGTTTAATATCCAAAAGCTTCACTGAGTTGATACAGTTTAGAGTGGGAATTCTAAATTATATATGTTTATTGTCCAATACCTTCCCCGAGTTAATACAGTTTGGTGTGGAAATAGTAAATTATATATGTTTGGTGTCCAGAATTTTCCCTGAGTTAATACAGTTTGGGATGGGAATACTAAAATATATATGTTTAGTGTCCAACACCTTCCCCGAGTTAATACAGTTTGGAGTGGAAATAGTGAATTATATGTTTAGTGTCCAGCATTTTCCCTGAGTTAATACAGTTTGGAGTGGGAATAGTAAATTATATTTGTTTAGTGTCCAGCACCTACCCTTTTTTTCTAGTTTGGAATAGGAATAATACATTATATATGATTAGGGGAATATTTACGTCTTCTGGCGCATCTCTGCAAATCATCAGGGATGCCCCAAGCCAGATGCATCACGTATTTCCCCCCACCTTGCGCCACCACAGATGCGTCGCATTTACAATACAGCGCATCGTGGTGCAAGGAGGGGCAGATGCATGACGCATCTTGAGGCGCACGCCAGCGCATTGCTGGAGTCGCGTCGCAAGCGCGACACAACTCCTGCAATGCACAAGGGCCACCCATACTCAACATGGTGCCTCACTCCTTACGCCTGCTTCAAGTAGGCGTAAGGATTTGACGCAGCAGCGTCGTAAAACTGACTCAGTGAACTCTTGTAGATTTCACTGCGTCAGTTTTACGTGGCTTTCCTGCGAGGGAACACCCACCCTTCAACAGAATGCCCACATGAAACCTGACGCGGGTTTCATGTGGCACAAGGCTTTACAACGTGATGCACCTGCCTAGATGCGTCACGGTGTAACTAAGTCGCAACGTGGCGCATGGTTTACGCTGCCGCTGCGTCACAAAAGTGAGTTAATAACATTTGGAGTGGGAACAGTAAATTATATATGTTTAATATTCAACACCTTCCCTGAGTTAATATAGTTTAGAGTGGGAATAATAAATTATACATCTTTAGTGTCCAACATCTTCCCTGGGTTAATGCAGTTTGGAGTGGGAATAGTAAATTTTATATATTTAGTGACCAGCACCTTTCTTGACTTTCTCTAGTTTGGAATGGGAATACTACATTAAACATGTTTAGTGTCCAGCACCTTCATTGAGTTAATACAATTTGGAGTGGGAATAGTAAATTATATGTGTATTATCTAACACGATTTAAATTTGACTTTATTTGGTTTTTCACAACCTTAAAGTATACATGTGAAATAACCATAATTATAAAAACAAGATAAAATTACATAAATCATCAAAACTTTACAGTTCCTAAAACACGATCGCTTTCTAGATTCAAAATTTGATCCGTTTCAATTTTTGATAGTAATGTCTCTACAAGAGTCATAAATTTTACTCCACGGCATATTAGAATGTTCGAAGATGCACCCAACCAACCTGTGACCGCCTGTCTACAGGTGCGAATTCCTAAGACGTTTAGAACTGATTTCAGCATAGTTCTTCTTTCGGTTTTTAGGGTCTCGCAAGTGCACAATAGATGATACAGACTTTCTGTGTGGTACCCACAGAGGCGGCATGTCTTTTCTTGCTTTTTTGCTTTCCAGGTTGGGATTAGAACCATTGAGCAATGATCGCCAAGTCTATATGCCATGAATTTCTTTTTTAGCGATAGCCGGAAATGAGCTTCTAGGTAAAATTGTGGTTTTAGTCTTTAATAGGAGTTAATTACTGTCCAGGCATGTCGGCGATTAGCCAAGATTCTTTTGTCCTCTACCAGGGATAGTGACTTTGCATTTAATTTACAAATTTTGTTGAATGATGCTCGTTCCGTCTGACTATTCCAAACTTCCTCGATGTTTAGTTCTTCGAGGGCAATTCGCAAATAGGTACCCCAGGTGTTTGGTTCTTTTTCCTAGTATTGTTTCTTGATCTCTAGCCAACATAGGTTGTTTAGTGTACCTATTTCCGATGCTCTAAGTTTCCAGCACCATTTTGCAAAGATAGCTTTCCTCTGGTAGACTTGGTTTTGTAAGCCGAATTCCAGGCGTATTTTTGCTGGGGATGCTCCTTTGAAAAGATTAAACACAGATTTGTATACTCTTATCTGTAATTTATTTAATATGTCGATTTCATTTCCGTGCCATATTTCTAACCCATAAGACAAGGTAGGTAACACTTGGGCTGCCATTACTTTTAAAATGTGTCCATATGAGGGGCATTGTAGTTTCTTTTGGAGCAATTTATAAGCAAAAATAAGTGATTGTGCTTTGGCCGTGATATCACGATTTTGGTCCACCATGGACATATTTCTGCGCAGTTTAATGCCCAAATATTTATATGTGGGTATCTCCTCGATTTGAATATTCTTTGCATACCATTTAAAAGATCCTCGGCTTGGGCCCGCTAATCTCACGACCTTTGTTTTTTTATTGTTAAGTTCCAAACCTACTAGGTCGAAGTACTCTATTAATTTATTTATGACCCGCTGCAGGCCAATCGGTGTGTGACTTAAGACCACAATGTCATCTGCATATTGTAGAAACTGAATGGATTCGTTTCCCAGTTTTGGTGGATGACTATTTACCTGTTGAAGGTGGCTATTTAAATCGGCTAAGTATACGTTAAAGAGACTTGGGGAGAGTACACAGCCTTGTTTTAGGCCATTTCTTATGTGTATTTGTGATGATATTATTCTTCCATCTCCCAATTTTACTTTAGCCCATGTTCCACTGTATAAGGCCTTTATTATATCAGTAAGCTTCTGTGGGAGTCCCCAAGCTTCCAACTTTTTCCATAACCGATCTCTTGGTACTCTATCAAACGCTGATTTTAGATCGATATAGCATGCCAGTAATCCTACCTTCTTTTTTACAGCTCTTTCTGTTAACAGCGCCAAAACGGAAAGATTTGTAGTGCATCCCATACCTTCCCTAAAACCTGTTTGGAACTTCGGGACTATTTTGTTTTTATTTATCCATTCCTGAAGATGCCGTAATAAACATGATGAGAAGAGTTTTGCCTCTACATCAATGAGTGCTATCAGCCTGAAGTTCCCGGGTTCCATTCTACTCCCATTTATGTAAATAGGGTGGAAGATGTTGCCATACCAGGATCCTGGTATCTTTTTGTCACTGAATAGTTGATTGAAAAGTGGGGTAAGGTAATTTGCCCAAAAGTCAGGATCTTGTTTAAATATGGCATTTGGTAGCCCGTTGGGGCCTGCTGCTCCTTCCGCTTTTAGTTTTTTTATCAGCAAAGTTGTTTGTTTCACTGTTGTTAATGGTGTTTCTTTTTCCCATTTGTCTATTACGTGCGTAGTTTCTATCTTTCCCGGAGCTGTTCCCTTAGTTAGATCATTTCTTACTTCTGTACACCAGATGTTCGGTGTGTGGGTATTGTATAGGGTGTCTATGTATTGTAACCATGATGTTTCACTTATTCCTATGTTTTGCTGCGCCCCAATTCCTTTTGATAGATTGTTAATCAAGCTCCAGAATTCACTGCTATTTGGTAATTTGCTTGTCCTTAGCAGGTCTACCCATATTTTCTCTATGTGTAGCCTTTTTGCCTTTCCACATGCATCTTTGTATTCTTTTCGCAGTTTCTGTATCCCGTTGTTCACTATGTCTTTTCCCTGCCTATTTATCTCTGCCTTTTGTCTTAATTTTCTTGCGATATCCCTTTTTTTGTCTCTTAGATTTGAGGTGTACCATGGCTGTTTATAGCTGTCATATGTAGGATTTACTACTGCTTTTGCGGGGAATCTTTCTAGCAAATGTGTGTGTAGGTTCTCCCAATTTTTTGCGAGATTGTGGGGTTCCAAGGCCGCTGTGGTTTCTGCTAATGTGTACACAAGTTCCATTATTTCATTTGTTATGTTGCCTCTCCATTTGAGTTTCCTGAGCTTGTTAACTTCCGGGATTATAGCTAGCGATACGATACTCGCTTTATGTTGGATGTTTAAACTCAGTATTATTTCTTGCGGAAAGTGATCGCTTTCTGGACGAGGTATGATGCAAAAATGATTGACCTGTTGTGAGACCTCGTTGCTAATTAGAGTGAAGTCTATTGTGGATTTTTTATTTCCGCATGTGTAGGTGGTTTTTGCTGGTTGGTCACCCTTTATGTTTCCATTCAACGTCAGAAGTCCCAAAGAATCTAGTTCATTTCTTATTTTTTGGATATTACTTTTATTATTCTTGACTCTGGTCAGGTTACTGTTGAAATCACCTGTAATCAGCATCCTGTAGGATTGGTGAGTTATTTGTAATGTTTTTATTAGGTTTATTAATTCTAACAGTTTTTTGATTTTTGTAGACTTCTCCGGGTGGATGTAAACGTTTAGAATCAATAGCTTCCACCAGCCTTCTTTATTGAGTTGATTATGTTCTAACTTTATGATTTGTATCCAATTTTCCCCTGAATCCATTATCTCGGACTTCCAGGTATAGTTGTTAGTTATATATGTAGACAAACCCCCCCTTGGATGTCCATATTTTGCAGTTTTTTCAGCCATCACATGGTGTTCTTCGTATCCTATAATTTGTCTAGGGGTAACGTTCCATGTTTCTTGCAAGAATATTAAATCGAATGTTCCCAGAAAGGCAATTGTCTCTTGATCTTGTTCCATGTTTTTAAAACCATGTACGTTCCAAGAGCAGATACTTTTTTTTCTTTCAGTTTTCTTGCATTCATCAATATTTCGTTCATGCTCTATGTGGCGTAAACTGAGTCCATCAGGAGCGATAAGAATTCAATGCTTGTGGAATCCAAGACCAATCCTGGTCATCCTCCACTTGATGATTAAGTTGCCTTATTGTTGTTTTGTCAGGCACGGGTTCCCTCCTTATTTGTTGGATGATTGTCTCATTTCTCGCTCCTCTTAAGATAGAGGACGTTTTTCCTTTTCTGTTTGTTACTAGGGGGGCCACCCTGTTTAGTAGAGGGTATGGATACTTTATTGGCGTTGGGTAAACTAGTGTTATACCCCATGCTGCAAAGTCTGTTCGTGTGGAAAAGATGAGATCCGTTATCTCCTTTGATGCCCAAGTTGTGCTGCTCATTTCACATTCTGTAACCTTATTCCTTTGAACGAACTCTACTGCTATGAGGTCATTTGAAGTTATTTCCCTTAATTTTGGGATCTCTCTGAAAAGCCTCAGTATATTCCCCCGGTTCAGCGTATCCATTTTTCCTTTTGTTAGGTAATCCGGCCTGAATAGTAGTTTGCATCCTGTCTCTTTGTCAACTATTTGGGGGTTCTGATTCTGAGTGAGATTACTTCTGTCCTCTCTTTGAACTAAGGGCGTCTCTTGCACTAGGTGTTCATCAGTGAATACTTCAAAAGGGCTTGCCCTTAATGTTATCGCCACTTCTTTGCGGTGCATTGCTAATGATTGGACTGATCTATAGGTCGTGGTCGGCCTCTCTAAATCCATTTGTGATTCTTCAAGGGGGACATTATGTATACCTCCTTTTTTTCCAACCGTGATTGTTAATTGGGAGTTCATCCTCAACGGTTGTTCTGTTTGGACTTTGTGACTAATTTCTTTTTTGACTTGATTAAATTGTTTTCCTTCGTGTTCCCCCACGGTTAATTTTAAAAGTTCTTGCTTCTTAGTATCCCGTGGGTCTTCTTGTATTTGCACTTTTTCCTGAGGTATTTGGCGTTTGTTTCCTAATCCTCCTTGTGTTTTTGCTGACTCGTCCATTATTCTTTTTGTTTTATACGTTGGTTTTGTTTCTGTGCTAACTTCATTTTTTGAGTTCTGTTGAGTGATTTCCTTTGTCATTGTATGCCTTGAATTTTTCAGTGACTCAGATATTTCTTCTGTGTTTACCTCATGGTTTTTTAATTCTGTAGAATCAATTTTTTCTTTTTGGTCAATTTGACTCTTATTCCTCCTTTGAGTGAATATAGGATAATTTAGACTTTCATGTTTGGATTTGGCAATATTCTTCCTTGCTTTCCGAGCTCGTTTACGTTGTCTTTTGGTTTGGGTTTTGAGCATGGCAGATGACGCTTGTGCGCAGCTTTCTCCTTGTCCTCTTTCGTTTGTTTCACTTTCTTCATCTAGTGTTATGACCATTTCTTTCTCAATAATTGAGCTTTTTCCATTTTGCTTTCCAATCGTTATGACTTTGCCCCTCAATTCTTGGTGGGAGGCTTCTCCAAATGGTCTTATTGTACGTGTCACGTGTAGAATTTCTGACAAAATTGTTGGTAAGGAGGCCAGTTTATCTATTATCTTCCCGCAGACACAGTTTGGTTCCATTGTTTTAGTCTTTGTTTGAGTTTCCTTTATTGTTTCTTTTGTAATATGTTCTGAGATTGTGTCCAGCTTAGTATTTATTCCAGCTATATGCGTAGCGATTAGATTCATCAAGTCAACCTGAACGTCCAGTTTATCCGATTGGAAATTCAGGACATCTATTGCTTGCTGTAAACTCTTTAGAAGAGATTCACTCCAGGGAACCATTTGTGTGTTTATTGGTTGCATCTGGGCCTTTATTATGGACTCGAAACCACTGACGGAGGAAATTGTTATGGGTGAGTGTTTTTTAGCGTTTCCCTGTGGTAGGCAGCTTTTCTCTGTCTTGTATTCCTTCCATTGACTAGGACTGGATTTTGATTTTTTGGGGGTTGAGGTGATTTCCCGTGTATCTACCTCTTCTGTTATTTTTGCCCGGTCTGAGTCTTTTTTTACCACTTGCATAGTTCCCCCTGTTTCCTCTGTATTTTGTGTGTTTACTTCTAGCATCTTAAAGAGTTCCTCTTCTTCAAAAATTGAGAATGATCTTGACCAGGCTATCTTTTCTGTATTCCCTTGAGATACAGTTTGACTTTGGTCATTTTTTAAATTTTGAGTTTTTCCATTTTCTTCATTATGTCTTGTCCGGTGTGGACATTAGTTGGCTGGTGGGAGCGTGGATCTGTGCTGTTGTTTTTATCAACCAGTTTTTTATCGTAAATTTTTCTCGTGGCAGTGTACCCATGATGCCTTCCAGATCTTTACTTTGATTGTGTTGTGGCTGCTTTTCACACTGTGCCTGAATTTTTGGTTCCCCCTTACTCAGTGTGGTCATGTTTATGAGTTTTAGAGGGCTTTGTAAACTTTGTTCTTCTTCTGTTTTCACGTAGATTGCCGCCATTTGATCTTTTAGGAAATGAAATTTGTGCCTTAGATTTTTCTCCCCGAACTTGAAAAGTTCTGGGGAGGGCACTGGAATCAGGCTTACTTGCTCCTTTATTTTGTTTTTGCTTACTTGTTTTATTTGATCTTTTTTATCCACTCATTTCTTGTGTTTATATGTCGGTGCTTGTCGCATTTTTCCTGACCTCATGGTCCTGAGTCTGTGGTTCGAAATGATTTTCTACCAATTGGGCGACTTTGAAATTTTGCGTGTTATGTTAGAAACCTCCTGCCGATGTAAGTATTGGTTCAGCCGACTGATTTTCTGTCAGACTGACATTCACGGCGGACCCAAACACCCAGGCTTACCTCCCAGCCTGTCTGCTCTTCCAGATTCCCGCCTGTCAGCCTATCACGGCAAGCTGTTGGATTTCGCAAAGGACCGTGTCAGTATGGAGGGGCGATGGAGTTTAAAGTTGGAAAAAAAAAAAGCCTCAATAGCAGCCGCCAGCAATGTGGCTGATATTTAGCAAGTGGTCGATCTAATGGGGCTTGAGGGATGGGCGTTCCTGGTGCCTGATACTTGCCAATAGAGTTTATCACACTATAGTGGCCCCTTTCTCAGCAATGCCTTCTCAGCAGAACTTTTGGAGGCTGAGCACCTCAACTCCTCTGCTGTTTTGACTTGCTTAGCTTTTCTTGCTACCCTACTTCTCCCCACTGGCTCCCTTGGTGGGGGCTGAGGTACTCATGGGACACTGAATTTCCGTGCCTAACTCACTGCTCACAGTCCTCCTCAGTGGTTACAGACCGCTCTGTTGTGAGCTGTGACCTCCATTGACATCTGCTCCACCTGCTTTCATTAGCCCTCTGCCCCTCAGCCAGCTCCTCTGCTGGAGCGGCTCTGTTCACACTGCAGTGCTATTCAAGGGTTATTTTTTGCTGCCCCCCTTGCTCACCGGCATTTCCAGCTCCCTCACTGTGCCTCCACTGCTCCTCCACTCCTCTTCCAAGTTCCTCTCGCGGCGGTGCGGGTGACAACAAGAGGGGGGGGGGGTCCAGGCGGCAGGAGGAATGCTTCTGTTCTCCAGCTCTCCGCGGCTTCTCGAGGCTACAGCAGGCTTCCAGCGGCTTTCGCGACTTCCCCAGCTGGGACGGCCCGGGACAAACAACGAGCCGACAACCTGTGTCCTCCAGCCGGTCGTCTCCTGGAACCGGGGTTAGAAGCTCGTTATAGGGAAGTTGGGTGCACGCTTCACCGGCTTCAACGGCAGCTGCAGCGGCTCCGTTTTGCGTGCTGGAGCTCTGGTTCCGACTCTGACTCGTTTACCGGCTGCCGTTCTCCGCCGCGCAAGCCATTCCCTTTCCCTCGCTTGCAGCGGTGATGACAATGATGCGGTTTACAATTGCGGCTGGGTAGTGGCGGGCAGCGGGAGAGATGTTCTCACTTGCTCCCTGCGCCCCGTTCGAGTTCGCGCTAGCGCTGCACCTCTGCTCCGCTCCTCGACTCTCGTGACTCCTCCTCCTCCTTGACTCTCGCGACTCTCGACTCCGTATCGTATCGTATACGGATGAGTTAATACAGTTTGGAGTTGGAATAGTAAATTATATAAGTTTAGTATCCAGCACCTTGCCTGACTTTTTCTAGTTTGGAGTGGGAATAGTAAATTATATATGTTTAGTGTCCAACCACTTCCCTGACTTACTACAGTTTGGAATCGGAATTGTAAATTATATATTTTTAGTGTCCAGCGCTTCCCTGACTTTTTGTAGTTTTAAGTGGGAATAGTAAAGATATATATTAAGTATCCAGCACCTCTCCTGAGTTTATGTAGCTTGGAGTGGGAATAGTAAATTATTATGTTTAGTGTCCAGCACCTTTCCTGACTTCTTCTAGTTTGATGTGGGAATAGTAAATTATATATATATTCACTGAAAAAACCATAGGTTTCACACCAGTTATAGTTACCAGGAAATTTTACTGACATAAAACCATTGAAATTCCCATGTTATAGTTAGTTGGACTCACTATACCTTGCACATGTAATGCACTGCTGATGACATCACATATTACATCACTCATGACATGGTCAGTGACATCACTCATGACATCACTGATGACATCATCCAGTGAATGTGTGTCTATCTGAAAAATAAACATGTTTTATATATGTGTATGTAAAGGACGATGGAAGAATCAATGTTTAAATAAGTGTCTTAATGGATGTTTTTAAAAAAAAAAAATTGATTTGTTAACTGGCTTATTAAGTGTATCATAGTGAATACATATATTAGCGAGTATTGTTTAAATATTTAAATGTTTGTATCAGTGTTTCACTTTGTGTATAAGTGGCTGCATGGGTTGGTTAATAGCTACATGTGTGTGTATATGGGTTATTAGATGTTTTTTTAGTATCAGTATGAGTGTCTGTAAGATTTGGTGGGGGTGTTACTTAGCACATAGATGCATCAATAACTGACTCACTGTTTGTATGTGTGTTGAAGACAGCATATGTGCCGGACTGTATGGGTGAATGAGTGTGTATATGTATGTGTTAGTAAGTGAATGACTGTCTTACTATTGTCTTTATCAGTAACTACATATGTTTTAATCTAGTATATGTGATTATTGTGAGTATATGTGAGAGTGAGATATTGAAAGAGTTCCTGTTTAAATAATTATGTGTTTCTATAAGTGATTGTTTAAGAGAGTAAGTATGTGTAAGTTTCCTTAGAAGTAAGGTGGTAGTGTATGTATAGCTGTATATGCAAATAAATGGATGTTCAATAGTTTATTTGCATGTGTGAGTATGTGTGTGAGCAACTTTTGGAAGACTGTCGGTGTGTTAACGGATGTATAGGTGTCTCACTACATATGATGAGTGAGTATATGTATGAGTGACTATATAGAAGTCTTGGAGAATGAGTGGATGTGTATATACATGGTGGAATTACTGAATTGGTTGTTGTAACTGGTATACGTATCTCCACTTTTTTGAAAATATTAGTTTCTATTTTTCAATATGTGTTTCAAGGGTTACTTTGCAGTGAAATGAGGTCAGTCTCTCTGTCACAAGGATGGTGTCATCAGTGATGTCATGAGTGATGTCACTGACCATGTCATGAGTGATGTAATATGTGATGTCATCAGCAGTGCATTACACGCGCAAGTTATAATGAGTCCAACTAACTATAACGTGGGAATTTCAATGGTTTTATGTCAGTAAAATTTCCAGGTAACTATAACTGGTGTGAAACCTATGGTTTTTTCAGTGAATTTGATAGGTTTTTTAAAAGCTAATTCCTAACTATAACTGGTGTGAAACCTATGTTTTTTTTCAGTGAATTACATAGGTTTTTTAACTGCTAATTCCTAACTTTTTATAGGGCTTCATACCTATGTATTTTTTAGTGAATTTCTAAGGTTATTTTTTCGCAAATGTCTATAGCTGAGAAAGGTATGTTTTTCTAAAAATGAACCCTATATTGTATATTAATATATATATATATATATATATATATATATATATATATATATATATATATATATATATATATATATATATATATATATATATATATATATATATATATATATATATATATATGTATATATGTATATATATATATATATATATATATATATATATATATATATATATATATATATTTAAAGTATATTCTTTTTTTTATATTTCACTCTGGAGCACTCCCGGTGCGCGTATCGGTGAGGGCCACGGTGCGCGTACCGGGGCGCGTTCCGTCAGCGCACTTAAAAAAAAAAAAGAAAAAAAAATAATGAAGGAGTGAGCATGAGGAATGGGGACAAAGAGAGTGGTGTAAAGAGAAAGAGAGCTAGAGGGAGAAACACAGAGGGACTATGTAATAGATAGTAAAACAGAGAAAAGGTGTAAGAGGAAGTAACTGAGAAAAGGAAAATGAATAAGGGAGCAAAAGAAGAGAAGAAAGAGGAAGAAAACTAAAGCAGAGGTTCTGGGAGAATGTGAATGGGTGATGAAAGTAAAAGGAAGGAGAGTTAAGGATGGGGAATGACAGGTAGTGACAGAACCAGAGAAAAGGAACAGTAGTGACGGAGGGAAAGAAAATAGCAGTGAGTGTAAGTAAAGAGGAGTGAAAGAGGGTGGATACAATTGAATAATGGTAAGACATGGGGAGTGACAGAGAGAAAGAAGAGAGAGAGTAAAGGAAGGAGTGTAAGAAAGGGACTAAGTGAACCAGTAAAAAAGGTAAGTGAAGGAGTGTGGATGAGCAGGGGCACTGAAAGAAGTTGAATGTCATAGGAAAGTAAGGAAAAGAGAAGTAAACATGGAGGATAAGAATAAGTGAGGGAAGCAGAGTAAGGAAACAGGGGTGAGGTAGGGTGAGAGAAAAGTAGTGAGGTTAAAGTAAAGGGTGATGACAAACTACATTTTGTAGACACACTTACCATATAATTATTGAAAACTTACTTGTGTCTGTAAAAGACAAAATAAAAAACAAGTTATAATTAGTAAAATATATATTTTAAAATAGAAGAAACAGGTTAAGAGGTAAAAAATCTAAAAAGTATACTAAGAAATAAAGCAAGAGTGAAGGATAAGAAAACAGAAATAAAGTAATATAGAAAGACAAAAAAGAGAGAAAAAGAAATAGAAGGAGAACAAATTACTGAAGGTAAGTAAGATACTAAAAGAATGCGAGATACCAAAATGAAATCAGGAAAGATAAGGAAGTAAAAGGAAAATGAGTGAAAAGGAGAGGAGTCTAAATGAGGAACTATTAATAAGAAAAAGGAATAGAAGATGACTGAGAGTGAGTGAAGGGAAGTCACAGAGTGAAGGGATGAAGGGAATGAGGTTAATATAGAACGATGGAGGAAAAAGGAGTGAGAGAGTAAGTACACAGAAAAACAAAGGGAAGGACTGAGTGAACTGCAGAACAATGAGTGAGAAAGGAAAAAGAGTAAAGGACCAAAAGAAAGAAAGAGAGGGGAAGAAAACTAAAGCAGTGGTACTGAGAGAATGTGAGAAAGATGAAAAGTGGGGGAAGGGAGAGAGGAAATGCAGACAGTTCAAATTGGATTGAGGAGTTGTGAATGAAGTGGAGTAAAGGAACAGTGGTGAAACAAAGTTAAAAAAGGCAGTGTAAATGAGTAAAGAGAGCTAAATAAGGGTGGAAAAAGGAAAATGAGTGTGAGACAATGGGAATACCATATAAATTACACAATGCAAACTATAGAATAACTTCTACAATATGTTTCATTGTTTATTTTTGCTGTTCTCAGAATATATTGAATTTCACTTAAATTAGTGAGTTCAAACTTTCATCATATAACAGCGGGAAAAAAACCACAATCTAAAAGATTGTGTTTAAAAAAAAACATCAAAACCTACAACTCATATATGTATACTAATCTTTGATTCACTTACTTTTCCGTGAGGCCAAATAGAAGATAGTTAAGGTCTTTTTGGTGGAAAAAAAGTCTGCTGTTCTCTATAACATCCATTTCATCGACTTCCTATGAAAAAAGATCTAAGAACATCATACTTTACACTTTTCTTACGGCCAAATCGTGTGAGATATATGAGTATTTTTTACTATGAGATCCACTTACAGTACTTATATGAGATAAATAATTTTAAACATTAGATTAACTAACTAACTAACTTTTATTAACTATTCCGTCTTCAAAGGCCAATTCCCTTTACTAAATCTTTGGTTTCAAAAACACTAGGTAAGAATTTTTAAAGTCATAAGGCAAACGTTGTTTATAAGTCAAATGAGAATCATTGCAGTAAGTCCAACCTTTTTTACATTTTAAGTAGCATGTATAATGTCCTGATGTTGTTGAAGGACCGTCATGATAAATAATAGCTTCAGTTGTAAAGGTTCTTCCTGAAATTGGATAACTGAGAAGCCACAAAATTTTTGATACATGTTGTCAATTTAGTTCCATCAGGTCTACATTGTTGGAAAACTAAAATGATATACTGTCCATAACTTTGTATAAATAATGTGGATAGCATTGGACACTTACATTGGGTACACACCATATTATGATCTGCTGCTTTAACTAGATTTTTAAATGACACTGATTTACAGTCTGGTAAAGTCAAATATATAAATCTTTCAGTGTCTATTCTAGTACTACTTGATGAACTACAATTGTGGCAGTCATGCTGCCATTGATAAGAAAGGCTGAAAAGATTATCTACATCTACACCTTCATCTTCCAAAACACCAAACATATACATAAAAAATTCCTGACAATCCTGCTGAATGTTCTGTGAAAATTTATCTTGACCAGAACACATATCTAAAATATTTCGAATTTCTGTTACACTTTTTATTTTTGCTCTATCACTGCTACATTTCTCAAACACAGAATTCAATAAACCACACAATCTTTGATCCACTACATTAGCATAGCAGTTGACACCAGAACTATTTTCAAACTGAAATCCAACAACATTTTCATCACAATCCTTTTTCTTTCTGTTTTGAATTACAGTTTCATCTACTTTTTGTCTTTTTTCTACTACCTCACTGCAATTATTCTCATTTCTTCTTTTTCGGCCTACCACACGTTTTTCAAACAGAGGATATTGAGGCAAATGTGGAGCATACTCTCTTCTTAACCTATTGTATTCTTTAACACAATATAGATCTGCACAAATCGTTGTCTCATCACACTCAATCAAGTACAATCCTGATAAAGTTCTGACTCGGGATAATGCCACATATGCCATACCCTCTTTAAACACAGATCTTCCAATGTTCACCAAAGTACTATCTACACTTAAACCTTGAGATTTATGAATTGTTACTGCATATGCCAAACAAACAGGAAACTGTTTTCGGCGAACATATAAGTCTTTTACAAGTAGAAATGTAGCAGAACAACGACTGATTTGTTGTACTTGCTCAATACCATCACATTTTATTTTTAAAAATTCAATTCCATCTCTATTTCTATAATTCACAAAATCAACAACATAACCCATTGCTCCATTTACCAGACCTCTTTCAACATTTAAATTCCTTCTCAAAATGATACGACAATTTAAACACACATTCAGAGTCTTTTCAAAACCAGCTGTTTTAGAAATACTTTTCTCTAATGAATCCAATTTTGTTTTCAAATTTTCTGACAAAACAATTGTTGCACCCATATGCTCTATTTTATCTATTGTTTCCAGTTTCACAAACTCTTCATTTTCTAACTTTAACATTTTGTTGTTGAAGATGGAACATTCTTGCAGAGTTGGCATCAAACATATCCCAGATTTCGTCTCAGTCATTTTTTAAAAAATATTCTCTGGCAGAATGTTTTCATTTGGATACAAATTTGAAATTAATCGAGCATGTAAAGCTTCTTTCCCAAGCTCACTTACTTTTCCAATTCTTACATCTTGTAGAATATTTTTATAATCTTCATCCTTTGCCTGTCGCATATTTTGAAGCAGTTCTCCATATTTAAAATGTAACCATATATTAACGTTTCCAATGCTTCCAAGGGACTTCCTCGTATCTTCATGCGTGAGCATTTTAAACACTGGTTGTCCTTTTACTGGAGTCAACTGCAATAGATCTCCAAAAACAATAATGCGTTTTCCTCCAAAAAACACATCATACTCTGTTCTAAGAATTTCTTGCATTCTCAAATGCACAAAAGCAAGCATTAGATTTGAGACCATGCTTACTTCATCAATGATAAGAAGTTTCATTTTCTTCAAGACTCTTGAAACTTCAGAACACGCATCTCCAGATAACTTGTTGTAATGCCATTTATTATCATGCTCAACTGGCAGCATCAGTAAACGATGTAGAGTAATCCCTTTAATGTTATGTGCTGCCAGACCAGTTGGAGCAGTTACAACACAAGACAGCGGTGAATCAGTCCTTTTCTGCAGATAAGTTGAAATGAATTTAATCAGAAAACTTTTTCCTGTTCCCGCTTCTCCACTTACATACAGTCGGACAGGCTCAAATGATGTACATGAGCACTCTTTTTTCTCATGTCTGAATCCATGTTCAATCTGTTCTGTAACTTCGTCATATATCTTTTTCGGCTCAACGTTTAGTTGCTTTATCAAATCTTCTAAGTTAACACCATCCTCTTGAGCTTGTTCCATAGCTCTTTCCACCTCATCCATGGCAGTTGCAGCTTCATTTTGGATAATTGGTCCTCCTAGTGGATCCTGACTCAATGAAGTAGAACTCTGACTGTCTTGAGAACTGTCTCTAGCAATCTCTTCAGCAATTGTGGTTTCTTGCTCTATTTCTTTGTTCAACATTTGCAGATAATTTAGAAAAACAGGACATTCTATGGTATCCTTAGTTGCATTAAAAGAGTCTTCATAACACAGAAAATCTCCAAGTAGTTCCTCTTCTGTACGCCATGGCTTAAAGAGTTGCAAAAGAGCTAAATAGTAAAATTCTCTTTTGTCTGCAGCTTTGCAACTCAATTTTCGATGATTAATCAAATGGCCTTTTCTCTGCTTCACTATACATCCTTCATACCCAATGACAGCATATTTTCCATTATTTATATCTTCTGTGATGTTCCTCTTATAACTGTAGTTTTGCAGAACTTCATACAAACAAGTGTTCTCAAGGTGAGTACTTCTATTTGGATAGTATGTATCCAACATATTTGTCTTCAAAACATCTGTACTGTTTGGTTCTTTCTCCGCCAAATATTCAATTTCTTGTACAGATTTCAAAACTCGGTTTCGTGTTGCAGCAAGTCCTAGACTCACCCAAATGATTGTTCTTGATTTAGCATAGAGACTTGCTGATGATAACCGATCAGAACATTAATATGCTCCAATTTCTCGATGCGACAACATCTTCAGACTGAAACTGTATAATTTCTTGCTTAGACTCTTTTCATGTGAAATGTCCTCCCACATTTCCTTCAGTTCTGTCTTTTCTTTTTTTGTGATGTAAGATGTCACATATCGAGCCACAGCAATAGAGTTGTCAGCAACGAACTGAATATCCATATTAGCATTCCACATGGACAAAATCACTGGGTTGTAGTCGTTGATGTACTTGGACTTTTCGTTTCTTTTTAAATTATATGTATTTTTGGGAGATTTCCTCGTCACAGTATGTCGTAGAGATGACATCAAATTATTTACTCTTCCCTTAGAAATCACTGGTCGTGGAAACGCAAAACGACATTTCGTGTAGTCCTTTTCCTTGTTTTTAAATTTTCGACGACAGTACTTTCCACAACGATGAGATTGAAAACGTAAAACTTGTTGCCTTAAACTGTTTTCTTCAGTAGTTTTTGGAACAGCACATGTTGAATACTCTTCAATGAAACTCATCACTGTTTCATCAGAATCTAATCCAAATTTGGGTGCATCTTTAATCCATAACAGCATATGTATATGAGGAGCACCTCTGGCTTGATATTCCTTCCTATATAGCTTCAAATCTATGATTAAAATATCTGCAAACATTCACTGGATCCAAATAACACAGTTCTCCAGGTGTTTTCAATTCTATATTTTGTATGTTTCCATTTGCCTCTCGTAGAAATTGAAGTAAGTCGTCCCATGCATTCTCAGCACGGCTAAGAGTGAGGAACCATGTAGGAGTTCCTAAGTTTCTTAGCATACATTTCAATTCCCATGACGACGGAACCAATACTCATTTGTTCCACGCTAACATGCCATGAGATTGATTAGCTGAGATTCCAAAATACTGTCTTGCAGATTGACTTTCTCCATAAAGTCCCTTGCTGAAACATTTTGCAGATGAGCTCCACTTTTCAATATATGATTAACTGCATAAGAAAGCCCAGACAAATCACTTTCATACAGTAGATGAAACAAATACGGAATGCATTGCCGAAACCTTGGATCTTCAGCATATAATCTTAAAGTCCGGTATTCAGCTGCAGGAATTTGAACTGGTCGATCATCATATCGTCCACCACGACCTGTTGGAAATAACTGTGGAAAACAACAAGCTTCCAAACTTTCTTCCCATACACTAATGGGACTTCCTTTTGCTGCTTTCATTTGAAACAAGTCAATTGCATTCCCCATTACTTCTTTGGAATGCAAATGATGAACAGTATAATGTTCATATATTTCTTCACTTCTAGACGCATCAACTTTTTCAATTTGGCCAACTGAACAATCACTGTCTTCTTCTGTAGCTGTTTCCTCTGCTCCAACACTTACATCTTTGTAGTACTTATTGTTTTTGACCAAATACAACGTTGCCTTTTTGACTTTCCTAACATCCACTAAATCTTGCCAGATTTTCTTACTCTTTGTCGGAACCCCATTAACTAGAATAACCAGAGGATCCTCTTCTACTCTTTCTACACCAATTGTATCAATATTTTTCTTGACATCTAGAGGCAAATAAACAACTCTTCCCTTTAATCCTCTTTGTTAATCTGTAGGAGGTAATTTCCCTATCTTAGGCTCCATGCGAACAATAGCTTGAAAAGGATGGACACATTGAATCAAAATTGATTCATAAGTATTTAAATCCATCAATTCAGAAGGAATATCTATCAACTGAAGATTATTATGAGCAGCTCTAGCAGGCATTCTATTTTCATTTAATTTTTTCAAACAATAATTTCAAATACGCTGATCAAAACTCAAATCAAAAGAATTCTCCACCAACAAATAACTTACAAAATCCTTCCATTCACTATTATTTTCCAATTCACATTTTGCATATGAATCAACTAACCTAGTCTTAATCTCATAATGAGTCCGTCGACAACACACACAAGTTAAATTAGGCCTTTCACTTGATTTCACCTTAAACTTGGTAATTTCCTCGTCAAACTTTTCTGTACTTGAAATCTGTCCATTATCTTCCACATTATCATCCATTACTATGTCCATTTCTACACTGTCCTCTTTGTTCCCAAAATAACAAAACTCAATTTCTTCACAAATAGTCTTCACATCCACTTCAGATCCATGCAAAAGAGCACTGTTTATCTGTACAAGCTTAAGTGCTGGACTTTTTGCATAATACAACCGTCTCACTAATTTCCTCACCTTATTATGATGCACTGCTAACATCCTAAAATGATGAAAAACACTCTGACATACTTTTCTCGAAAGACAAACCAGTGAATGCCCATGCAAACCTGCGCTTTCTCTCACTCTGCAAGGATCTAATTCTTGCAAGATCTTCATTTTTTGTTTTAGACTTTTCTTAATATATGTACGTAAGACATTTCGAAGAAAATCGATTGAATCCTGTCGCATACTACAAATACTACTGCACTTCCATGTGTACACTGGACCCTTAGTACATCTCCCTAAAACTTCATCACTTAACACCTCTTCTGCATCTCTGGACACAAGTTTCTCTTTTTCCATCACACAACCATCTTTCACCTCATATGCTCGACCACTGGTGTCAACTGCATGCACCAAATCATTTTCCTGAAAGTAACTCTCCTCATTAAAAAAATGGCTCAGAACTTGAACTATGCATCCATTCTCCAGAAAATACTTCACAAAAATTAGTCTGATTAATAATTCTTTTCCATCTACTGTTCGATTTGAAAACATCAATTGCCCTATTAAGTATCCTAATTTTATTGATTACTAAAATAAATAATTTTTTCTTAACTTCAAAAGCCTGATCAACAATCTTCTCTAAACTTTTCTTTTTCTTGTAAAAAGCAGCTCTCTGTTTACCTTTCTTTTCGTTTTTTAGCAAATTTAAAACTACCCTATTGCGAAACATTCGTCTACGAATGTCCCTAAATTGATTTAACCTTCTATTGCTATCCATAGTCTTATCTCCTGCTCCAATAGAGACATTTTTTGAGGGCCTCTCATTCCTTTTTAGATTTGTTCTCTGCTTCTGGATCTTCTTATTACCATTAACATTACTTTTTGATCTAAATAAATTGTGAAGAAAAGACTTAATTGTCTTACCAGGAGCTTTTCTGGTGTTTTTTGAAGTACTTGTTGTAGAGGATTCTTTTAATTTCTTTGATGATTTTGTTCTTTTACGTATGGTATTTTTTCTATTCCTTTGCCTTGATGGCTTTTTTGCTTCCTTTTAAAATATTGATTTCAATCTGTGGTTCTGAAAAAAAATAACACATTAAAGACCACTATTAGCAAACAACAAAGTAATGACAAAAAGATAACAATATAAAAACTAATTTTCAACATATTAAAGTTTATACCACAGCAACTCAGGGCCTTATTTATGAAGGCCTTGCGCCACCAGTGCGTCCCATGTTAAAAGAGACGCACCAGTGCCACAAGGCAGTCATAAATAAGGACCAAATGTAAATACCATTGATTTGCCCCCAAAATCGTTTTTTGAATAACAATTAAGAAACACTGCGCAGTACCTATGTACAACCACTCACTATCACTTTTGAAACCTCACAGTTTCCCAAAATACAAATCCTCTATCTTGCAAATGTTCATGGCAAGCATTATCAAAAAGCAAAAAACAAAACAAAAGCAAATAAACTCAGGGCTTTATTTATGAAGGCCTTGCGCCACCAGAGCGTCACTTATTTCCCATGTTTAAAGTGATGCACCGGCAGCACAAGGCAATAATAAATAGGGGCCGAATGAAAATACCATTGATTTGCACCCAAAATCGTTTTTTGAATAACATTTAAGAAACACTGCGCAGAACCTATGTACAACCACTCTATATCACATTTGAAACCTCACTGTTTCCCAAAATACAAATCCTCTACCTTGCAAATATTCATAGCAAGCATTATCAAAAAGCAAAAAACAAACCAGCAACAAACAAACTCAGGGCCTTTTAATGAAGGCCTTGCGCCACCAGTGCGTCTCATGTTAAAAGAGACGCACCAGTGCCACAAGACAGTCATAAATAAGGACCAAATGAAAATACCATTGATTTGCAAGCAAAATCGTTTTTTGAATACCATTTAAAAAACACTCCGCAGAACCTATATACAACCACTCAATATCACTTTTGAAACCTCACTGTTTCCCAAAATACAAATCCTCTATCTTGCAAATGTTCATATCAAGCAATATCAAAAAGCAAGACACAAACCAAAAGCAAACAAACTCAGGGCCTTATTTACAAAGGCCTTGCGCCACAAGAGCGTCACTTATTTCCCATGTTTAAAGTGATGCACCGGCTGCTCAAGGCAATCATAAATAAGGGCCAAATAAAAAAAACATTGATTTGCACCCAAAATCGGTTTTTGAATAACATTTTAGAAACAGAGCAAAGATCCTATGTACAAGCACTCAATTTCACTACTGAACCCTCACTATTTCACAAAATACAAATCCTCTATCTTGCAAATGTTGATATCAAGCATTATCAAAAAGCAAGACACAAACCAACAAAAAAAAATCTCAGGACCTAATTTATGAAGGCCTTGCGCCACAAGTGCGTCCCATGTTAAAAGAGACGCACTGGTGCCACAAGGCAATCATAAATAAGGACTAAATGTAAATACCATTGATTTTCCCCCCAAATCGTTTTTTGAATAACATTTAAGACTCACTGTGCAGAACCTATGTACAACAACTCAATATCACTTTTGAAACCTCACTGTTTCCCAAAATACAAATCCTCTATCTTGCAAATGTTCATAGCAAGTATTATCAAAAAACAAACCAACAGCAAACAAACTCAGGGCCTTATTTATGAAGGCCTTGCGCCACAAGAGCGTCACTTATTTCCATGTTTAAAGTGATGCACCGGCTGCACAAGGCAATCATAAATAAGGGCCAAATGAAAATACCATTGATTTGCACCCAAAATCGTTTTTGGAATAACATTTTAGAAACACAGCAAAGATCCTATGTAAAGCACTCAGTTTCACTACTGAACCCTCACTATTTCACAAAATACAAATCCACTATCTTGCAAATGTTGATATCAAGCATTATCAAAAAGCAAGACACAAACCAACAACAAAAAAACTCAGCACCTTATTTATGAAGGCCTTGCGCCACAAGTGCGTCCAATGTTAAAAGAGACGCACTGGTGCCACAAGGCAATCATAAATATGGGCTAAATGTAAATACCATTGATTTTCCCCCAAAATCGTTTTTTGAATAACATTTAAGAAACACTGTGCAGAACCTATGTACAACAACTCAATATCACTTTTGAAACCTCACTGTTTCCCAAATACAAATCCTCTATCTTGCAAATGTTCATAGCAAGTATTATTCAAAAGCAAAAAACAAACCAACAGCAAACAAAATCAGGGCCTTATTTATGAAGGCTTTGCACCACAAGAGCGTCACTTATTTCCCATGTTTAAAGTGATGCACCGGCTGCACAAGGCAATCATAAATAAGGGCCAAATGAAAATACCATTGATTTGACCCCAAAATAGTTTTTTGAATAACATTTTAGAAACACAGCAAAGATCCTATGTACAAGCACTCAATTTCCATACTGAACCCTCACTATTTCACAAAATACAAATCCTCTATCTTGCAAATGTTGATATTAAGCATTATCAAAAAGCAAGACACAAACTAACAACAAATAAAATCAGGACCTTATTTATGAAGGCCTTGCGCCACAAGTGCGTCCAATGTTAAAAGAGACGCACTGGTGCCACAATGCAATCATAAATATGGGCTAAATGTAAATACCATTGATTTTCCCCCAAAATCGTTTTTTGAATAACATTTAAGACTCACTGTGCAGAACCTATGTACAACAACTCAATATCACTTTTGAAACCTCACTTTTTCCCAAAATACAAATCCTCTATCTTGCAAATGTTCATAGCAAGTATTATCAAAAAGCAAAAAACAAACCAACAGCAAATAAACTCAGGGCCTTATTTATGAAGGCTTTGCACCACAAGAGCGTCACTTATTTCCCATGTTTAAAGTGATGCACCTGCTGCACAAGGCAATCATAAATAAGGGCCAAATGAAAATACCATTGATTTGCACCCAAAATCGTTTTTGGAATAACATTTTAGAAACACAGCAAAGATCCTATGTACAAGCACTCAATTTCACTACTGAACCCTCACTATTTCACAAAATACAAATCCTCTATCTTGCAAATGTTGATATCAAGCATTATCAAAAAGCAAGACACAAAACAACAAAAAAAAAACTCAGGACCTTATTTATGAAGGCCTTGCGCCACAAGTGCGTCCAATGTTAAAAGAGACCCACTGGTGCCACAAGGCAATCATAAATAAGGGCTAAATGTAAATACCATTGATTTTCCCCCAAAATCGTTTTTTGAATAACATTTAAGAAACACTGCGCAGAACCTATGTACAACCACTCAATATCACTTTTGAAACCTCACTGTTTCCCAAAATACAAATCCTCTATCTTGCAAATGTTCATAGTAAGTATTATCAAAAAGCAAAAAACAAATCAACAGCAAACAAACTCAGGGCCTTATTTATGAAGGCCTTGCGCCACGAGAGCGTCACTTATTTCCCATATTTAAAGTGATGCACCGGCTGCACAAGGCAATCATAAATAAGGGCCAAATGAAAATACCATTGATTTGCACCCAAAATCGATTTTTGAATAACATTTTAGAAACACAGCAAAGATCCTATGTACATGCACTCAATTTCACTACTGAACCCTCACTATTTCACAAAATACAAATCCTCTATCTTGCAAATGTTGATATCAAGTATTATCAAAAAGCAAGACACAAACCAAAAAAAAAAACAACTCAGGACATTATTTATGAAGGCCTTGCGCCATGAGTGCGTCCAATGTTAAAAGAGACGCACTGGTGCCACAAGGCAATCAAGGCAATCATAAATAAGGGCTAAATGTAAATACCATTGATTTTACCCCAACATCATGTTTTGAATAACATTTAAGAAATACTGCGCAGATTCTATGTACAACCACTCAATATCACTTTTGAAACCTCACTGTTTCCCAAAATACAAATCCTCTATCTTCATAGTAAGTATTATCAAAAAGCAAAAAGCAAATCAACAGCAAACAAACTCAGGGCCTTATTTATGAAGGCCTTGCGCCACAAGAGCGTCACTAATTTCCATGTTTAAAGTGATGCACCGGCTGTACAAGGCAATCATAAATAAGGGCCAAATGAAAATACCATTGATTTGCACCCAAAATCGTTTTTGGAATAACATTTTAGAAACACAGCAAAGATCCTATGTACAAGCACTCAATTTCACTACTGAACCCTCACTATTTCACAAAATACAAATCCTCTATCCTGCAAATGTTGATATTAAGCATTATCAAAAAGCAAGACACAAACCAACAACAAATAAAATCAGGACCTTATTTATGAAGGCCTTGCACCACAAGTGCGTCCAATGTTAAAAGAGACGCACTGGTGCCACAATGCAATCATAAATATGGGCTAAATGTAAATACCATTGATTTTCCCCCAAAATCGTTTTTTGAATAACATTTAAGACTCACTGTGCAGAACCTATGTACAACAACTCAATATCACTTTTGAAACCTCACTGTTTCCCAAAATACAAATCCTCTATCTTGCAAATGTTCATAGCAAGTATTATCAAAAAGCAAAAAACAAACCAACAGCAAACAAACTCAGGGCCTTATTTATGAAGGCTTTGCACCACAAGAGCGTCACTTATTTCCCATGTTTAAAGTGATGCACCTGCTGCACAAGGCAATCATAAATAAGGGCCAAATGAAAATACCATTGATTTGCACCCAAAATCGTTTTTGGAATAACATTTTAGAAACACAGCAAAGATCCTATGTACAAGCACTCAATTTCACTACTGAACCCTCACTATTTCACAAAATACAAATCCTCTATCTTGCAAATGTTGATATCAAGCATTATCAAAAAGCAAGACACAAAACAACAAAAAAAAACTCAGGACCTTATTTATGAAGGCCTTGCGCCACAAGTGCGTCCAATGTTAAAAGAGACGCACTGGTGCCACAAGGCAATCATAAATAAGGGCTAAATGTAAATACCATTGATTTTCCCCCAAAATCGTTTTTTGAATAACATTTAAGAAACACAGCGCAGAACCTATGTACAACCACTCAATATCACTTTTGAAACCTCACTGTTTCCCAAAATACAAATCCTCTATCTTGCAAATGTTCATAGTAAGTATTATCAAAAAGCAAAAAACAAATCAACAGCAAACAAACTCAGGGCCTTATTTATGAAGGCCTTGCGCCATAAGAGCGTCACTTATTTCCCATGTTTAAAGTGATGCACTGGCCGCACAAGGCAATCATAAATAAGGGCCAAATGAAAATACATATGGCTGAGATACCCGCCACCCCCTCTCAACACAATCCCCAAAAGGAGGGAAACCGGAAACAGTTCTTGAAGTTTTTTGGAAGAGGGTGGGAGTGACCCTCCCCGGCCGTATTTATTAAAACAAAAAATTAAACGTTAAACAGTTCATATTAATGTACAATTTCATAACCACATTGCGATGTTTGGCTAACCTTAACCGATTCTCTAATACAGAGGTTCTCCTAGCCGAACTACCAACCTGCAAAACATTTTCTTGAAATAATGAAATTGTACATCCTAACGTTTAAGGGCCAACGGCAAGGTCGTAACCGGTGTCAAGATCCCTAACCAGAAATACCCCCCCCACTTGGGAGGGGCGACAGCACTGAGGCGTACCCCACGTGCAACTACCAATTTCCCTTTGACTTGTCGGGGGCCCCAATAAACTCGACGCCACTTAAAGGTCGTTCGAGGACTCGTGTGAGTATCTAGAAGGTAGCGTAGACCTCCCCCCAAACCCCACACAACTTACCACATCTGCCGTCGCAGACGTCACTGGCCCCGGGAAATTCCCCAGGAGGGGGCTGTAACCCCTCCTACACAGGAAGGGGCCTTGACCGCCTTTCCTTTCCTTCCGGCGGCCTCTCCTTAGACAGGACCGCCTCCCCGTTGAGGGGCCAATGGCCACCTCTCCCGAGCGCTCCCATCCGTGTTGGGTGACGCCCACTCATAGGGATCTTCCAATTACTGCTCACCGATCATGACCTTACCGCCTACCAAATAAATACGACAATGCTACCTAAACCAACAATCCATTGGCCACTATGACCCGAATAAGCATGCTTATAACGAACACAAACAAAATATCTTTAATCACAGAACATACAAAATTCGTCCAACTTTATTACACACTCAATATCAACATGATAATACCAACGGACACAAAACAGAATATCCTTAATCACAGAACATACATAAACGACTTTATTACACTCTCAAATGATAATGCCACAACCTGTAAACGAAAACATTAGAATTATCGAACCATCTTAAAACAACTAGCTGTCCTCAGGGGCTGGTGGGTGGGTCAAAATTGGCTCTTCGTTCCGTCTCGAGCTCACGTGCAGCGAGGAGGTGCAGTTCAGAGCACAGGAACAAGAGGATGTCTTCCGGTCTTGCGTCCCTTTTTATCCGACTTCAGGGCGGGCGTAAACCCGCCCCTGCCTGCCCCGAGGGCGTGGCCAGCTGCGTCAGTGTCTAGGCCAGCCCACTCCAGGGCGGGAACGAGCGCGCCCCGGCTACGCCGCTTCGGGCATACCAGCCGAGACGCGCCTCCCGCCCAAAATGGCTTCCCGGGGGGATCGAGGTACTCTGCCATAAGTTCGGGGGGACCGAGTGGTCGCCCCTTTCCATATGGCTGAGATACCCGCCACCCCCTCTCAACACAATCCCCAAAAGGAGGAAAACCGGAAACAGTTCTTGAAGTTTTTTGGAAGAGGGAGGGAGTGACCCTCCCCGGCCGTATTTATTAAAACAAAAAATTAAACGTTAAACAGTTCATATTAATGTACAATTTCATAACCACATTGCGATGTTTGGCTAACCTTAACCGATTCTCTAATACAGAGGTTCTCCTAGCCGAACTACCAACCTGCAAAACATTTTCTTGAAATAATGAAATTGTACATCCTAACGTTTAAGGGCCAACGGCAAGGTCGTAACCGGTGTCAAGATCCCTAACCAGAAATACCCCCCCCACTTGGGAGGGGCGACAGCACTGAGGCGTACCCCACGTGCAACTACCAATTTCCCTTTGACTTGTCGGGGGCCCCAATAAACTCGACGCCACTTAAAGGTCGTTCGAGGACTCGTGTGAGTATCTAGAAGGTAGCGTAGACCTCCCCCCAAACCCCACACAACTTACCACATCTGCCGTCGCAGACGTCACTGGCCCCGGGAAATTCCCCAGGAGGGGGCTGTAACCCCTCCTACACAGGAAGGGGCCTTTACCGCCTTTCCTTTCCTTCCGGCGGCCTCTCCTTAGACAGGACCGCCTCCCCGTTGAGGGGCCAATGGCCAACTCTCCCGAGCGCTCCCATCCGTGTTGGGTGACGCCCACTCATAGGGATCTTCCAATTACTGCTCACCGATCATGACCTTACCGCCACAGGTCCGGATAGTTGACCGGCTATCCGGACCCCCCACAAAGCTCCTACCTAAAGGTCATGTTTTAACGTTTTTAACCATGCTAGGAAGTCTCCTATGAGTAACTCATTCCCCACCCGAGACAAATGCACACCATCCCCCAAATACATACTGTCATCATTAATACATCCATGCGAAACAGAATGCAATGTCCCGGAACGGAACAACCTACTCACTTTGTTATTAAGTTTCCTAACAGAGTGATTCAAAGCAGGAATAGAAATAGCCCCCCGCCACACCTTTCGTGGGATCATATGGGACCACGCAATTGTACACCCCGGAAGTCTCCTCGCCAACCAACTTACAGTGGAAAGCATTGCCTCCAGGAGAAGTCGTCTACCGGTGGTGACCAAATCATTGCCCCCTAGATGCACTATGACTATAGACGGCGGTGACCTCGTCCGCCCTAACAAATCTTCAAAATATGCTTGAAACTGGTCAATACAGAGACCGCCTCTTCCGTAGAAGGACACCCTGTACCCGTATTCCCCAGCTACGTGAATCATGTCACCTGCTTTGAATACGTCCGCGGCACGCCTCACGTATGAGTGGCCCACGACCCACACCTCCTTTTTTACAGCCGGTGATGTCTGACCGCTGTCCCGGTGTTGGGTCGACTGCAAATTCCGCCCCGCCTCGTAGGCTTGCGCAACTGAAAACCAAACAAAAACAAGAGGCGTGAGTACATCATTACAGCTTTACAACATGTGTAACCGCACATACCTCTTATAACAATTGGAGGACCAACGCCCCACTCGTTTTACTTGTTCAACATTAAGACCCCTGGCTGTAGCTTCTGTAGCAGCCCCTATCCGAAAGGAATGGGTCCCAAACTCGCCCGGGTTCAAGCCCGCAGCGGCAATTGACATCGCAAGCACCCGCTGAAACTGAAACCTCGTCAGTGGGGTGGCGTCCGCGTGTCTCAACAAGGTCCCCCCCCATACTGCCACCCTTCGTGCTAGGTAATCTTCTAAACACTTTACCGGGCATATGGAGGACCCGGGAATCCTGCGTATGATTATGCAGTCACCCATCCCATCTTGATCGGTCTTGGACTTGACAAAGGAGACCGTCATTGCCTCTCTTCTGATCTGAACGTGTTCTTGGCACAAACCCCCCGCCACATCCTGTTTGTTCCTTGCCACCAGTTCGCTTACTCGCATCGCCCCGTGAAATGCTAGCGTAAAAGCGGCTCGGAACAACACCGCCTCAAACGGAGATGAACATGTGGCAGGGAGTGTAGCCAACAACTGGGCCAACCTATCCAAACCTATCGGGCGCCTCTCATCTACTCTGCGACCCTCAAGGCGTTGCCACCCACGCAGCGCTTTCTGTACAACGAAAGACGCTGTCGGGTCCTGGATACTATGAGCCCTGGCAACAAAGGAAATAGCAGCACGATGCCTCTGAGCCGTAGCCACAGATTTCCCAGCCCTACGTAAGGACATCAGGAAATTCACCACCCATTCCTCATGGCCCCAAAGCTTCTCTCTATCAGTCCCCAAGAAGGCTAAATAGGACCTAAACGCCCCTTCATATGCCTTCCTCGTCCGTGGTGCTAGACTCTCTCCCACGAGGTGACGAAGTTCGGGGCACCGAGAGACCAGAGAGCTTCGGGGAAGGGTGCCGGCTCTGGGTCCGCTGAGGGAAGGAAGCCCGAGAAAGCCTGCATATGAAAACGAGACAGTGCATCAGCAGCCTGATTCAGTACCCCTGGGACATGTTTTGCTCTGAACAGCACATTCAGTTGCATGCACAACAAAACAATCTCTTTGAGTAGTCTTAAAATCAGCTTACATCGTGCTGCCTGACTATTGATGCACTCAACCACAGTCATATTGTCGGACCAAAATATCACAGAGTGATCCTTGAACCCTTCTGGCCAGGTTCTCAAGGCCACCAAAATGGGAAAAAGTTCCAAGAAAGCAATATTACTTGTCAGACCATTGTCATGCCACCATGTCGGCCACCTTTGTGCTGACCATTTTTTGCCGAAGATGGCACCAAAACCTATGCTACCTGCAGAATCTGTCCATAGACCAAGCTCTTCAGAGGACAAGGCTGGTTTGTTCCAGACGACTCGACCATTGAAATCCGCCAAAAATGCTAACCAAATACGCATGTCTTGGCGGACCTCAGCCGATAGTCTCGTGCGATGATGACCCTCGTTTAGGCCGACCATCGCCTGGGCAATTGAACGGGAAAAGGGGCGGGCCATTGGGATCACCCTCAAGGCAAAATTCAACTTCCCCACCAATTGCTGCAATTGATGCAGCGTAACTTTAGATGCATTTATACACATTTGCAGGGCTGCCCTGAATTTCGACACTTTGGCAGCTGGTAAACGAAAACAACCCTCACTAGAGTCCAACTCGATCCCCAGAAACTCGAGGCAAGTCGAGGGACCCACAGTTTTACCTGGTGCCAATGGCACGCCAAATCGATCCATTAATACACAAAATTCAGTCAAGGCCCGGGCACATTCGTCATCCCCAGCGGCCCCAAGGAACAGAAAGTCATCAAGGTAATGCATCACATTCCGAAAACCCGTTTCCTTCGTGTAAACCCATTGTAGAAAACTACTGAATTTCTCGAAATATGCACAAGATATAGAGCACCCCATCGGCATACACCTATCCAAGTAATACGAACCTTGAAACATGAATCCCAGAAGACGTTGATCGTCTGGGTGTACCGGGAGCAAACGGAACGCTGACTCGATATCTGATTTCGCCATCAGCGTCCCGGGCCCCAAGCGATTTAAAATGGCTACGGCCTCATCGAATGATGCGTACCGCACCGAACATACCTCTGGATCAATTGCATCGTTCACAGAAAGACCATGAGGAGCTGATAAATTGTGGATCAATCTAAACTCACCTGGGTCCTTCTTGGGGACCACCCCTAAAGGAGAACAGACAAAATTCTGTACCGGGGGAACACTAAACGGGCCGGCAACCCGACCTCGGATAACCTCTTTCCGGATCTTATCCTGCACTACAGTCATATGCTGCAAGACGGAAAGTTGATTTCTGCACGTCCCGACACCCTGAAAGTCCCCCACCGGGATGCGGAAACCATATGAAAAACCGTTCCGCAGCACCCCAGCAGAAGTACGATCTGGGTATTCGCTGAGCCAGGGAATCATCGCCAAGGTATCAATCGGGGTTGGTAAAGGCGCCCCTCGGACTACATTAGACCTGTTTGGCGCCTCCTCTACCCCCATTCTCACCCGTTCTGGCTCTGCACGAGGACTCAGGATGGGGTGCCCCGCAACCACTACATTCGTGCTTGAACTTACACGATCCCGGGGGCCTAGTACATTTACCTTTGTTGAAATTGAAACAGAAACCCTTCTTCCCTACATTGCCGGCGGGTCTCGGATAATCGTCGGTACCCGTACCCGACCGAAAGGGCGTCCCCCCATATTGGCGGGAGGATTCACCAACAGTACTCCCCACCAACGGCATTTTCAACATCCCTGACTCTTTCATTTTATCCCATGTCAAAGAATCATAACAGTCCCAGGTTAAACTTTTGTTATGCTCCATCGCTTTCCTGAAAAGGTTGTCATAACAGAACCATTGGTTACCTTGGTGCGATGTCGAGTACCCCATAATTCGTGACTGATATACTGGAAACTCAGGGAGCAATTCAGGCCTACGTTCCCCCAAAATTGACGTAAAAATTCCCCATGCATTGCCCCAGTTGCCAATATTCTCATTCACTTTAAAGGCGGCCATTTTTGCGCGCCAAACACTTGGATGCATCAGATCCTTTTGACTCTTAACAGTTTCAACCTCATAATGATCAACTAGCAAGGAGAAAATGTTTACATATTCCCCCGCCAAAATCTTCTCCTTTATTGCCAAAGGAACATGTTGCCCCAATTTTTCTCTACGAGAGGGTGCTGACTCATCCCTCGCGATCGGCAATGGCCGCTTACCTGCACCGAACGCTGCTTCCGCCACTCGTGGCCTGTCTATCACCGCAGCCGGCGCGGGTACCTTGGCTGTATCACGTTTCTCGCGCAACTGTTTCATCAGTGCTTGCGCTTCGGCAGCCGTGGCGCCCTCGCTACTGTCCCCCAACCACGCTGCTAACTGTGCCGCCAACTCAGGAGGCATATCCTCAGTGGATGTCGGGGTGACTACGACGGGAATCGGATTCCCTTCCTTCGGTACCGGGGCCGGTACCGGGGCTGGCGCCTCGAGCGGGGAACAGGGGACCGGGACGTCTCCCCCGGCTGGCCCCCTTCTCGGCCTCTTTGGCTTCTCTCCAGCCGGTGGACGCCCCGATCCCTCCTCCCCGTCTCGCTCCGCCAACCGCTTCTTTATTTCGGACATCTCCTTCATGAGGACCCGAACCATCTGGTCAGTCGTCATTCTCTTCGCGCCTTTCTTGGGCATCTTTCAAACGAAGTATCTAGAAGACAAAAAGAAAGATTAAAACGCTCAAAATTGGCTCTTCGTTCCGTCTCGAGCTCACGTGCAGCGAGGAGGTGCAGCTTCAGAGCACAGGAACAAGAGGATGTCTTCCGGTCTTGCGTCCCTTTTTATCCGACTTCAGGGCGGGCGTAAACCCGCCCCTGCCTGCCCCGAGGGCGTGGCCAGCTGCGTCAGTGTCTAGGCCAGCCCAATCCAGGGCGGGAACGAGCGCGCCCCGGCTACGCCGCTTCGGGCATACCAGCCGAGACGCGCCTCCCGCCCAAAATGGCTTCCCGGGGGGATCGAGGTACTCTGCCATAAGTTCGGGGGGACCGAGTGGTCGCCCCTTTCCAATTGATTTGCACCCAAAATCGTTTTTTGAATAACATTTTAGAAACACAGCAAAGATCGTATGTACAAGCACTCAATTTCACTACTGAACCCTCACTATTTCACAAAATACAAATCCTCTATCTTGCAAATGTTGATATCAAGCATTGTCAAAAAGCAAGACACAAACCACCAACAAAAAAACTCAGGACCTTATTTATGAAGGCCTTGCGCCACGAGTGCGTCCAATTTTAAAGAGACGCACTTGTGCCACAAGGCAATCATAAATAAGGGCTAAATGTAAATACCATTGATTTTCCCCCAAAGTCGTTTTTTGAATAACATTTAAGAAACACTGCGCAGAACCTATGTGCAACCACTCAATATCACTTTTGAAACCTCACTGTTTCCCAAAATACAAATCCTCTATCTTGCAAATGTTCATAGTAAGTATTATCAAAAAGCAAAAACAAATCAACAGCAAACAAACTCAGGGCCTTATTTATGAAGGCCTTGCGCCACAAGAGCGTCACTTATTTCCCATATTTAAAGTGATGCACCGGCTGCACAAGGCAATCATAAATAAGGGCCAAATGAAAATACCATTGATTTGCACCCAAAATCGTTTTTTGAATAACATTTTAGAAACACAGCAAAGATCCTATGTACAAGCACTCAATTTCACTGCTGAACCCTCACTATTTCACAAAATACAAATCCTCTATCTTGCAAATGTTGATATCAAGCATTATCAAAAAGCAAGACACAAACCAACAAAAAAAAACTCAGGACCTTATTTATGAAGGCCGTGCGCCATGAGTGCGTCCAATGTTAAAAGAGACGCACTGGTGCCACAAGGCAATCAAGGCAATCATAAATAAGGGCTAAATGTATATACCATTGATTTTACCCCAAAATCATTTTTTGAATAACATTTAAGAAACACTGCGCAGATTCTATGTACAACCACTCAATATCACTTTTGAAACCTCACTGTTTCCCAAAATACAAATCCTCTATCTTCATAGTAAGTATTATCAAAAAGCAAAAAGCAAATCAACAGCAAACAAACTCAGGGCCTTATTTATGAAGGCCTTGTGCCACAAGAGCGAAACTTATTTCCCATGTTTAAAGTGATGCACCGGCTGCACAAGGCAATCATAAATAAGGGCCAAATGAAAATACCATTGATTTGCCCCCAAAATACTTTTTTGAATAACATTTTAGAAACACAGCAAAGATCCTATGTACAAGCACTCAATTTCACTACTGAACCCTCACTATTTCACAAAATACAAATCCTCTATCTTGCAAATGTTGATATCAAGCATTATCAAAAAGCAAGACACAAAACAACAAAAAAAAACTCAGGACCTTATTTATGAAGGCCTTGCGCCACAAGTGCGTCCAATGTTAAAAGAGACGCACTGGTGCCACAAGGCAATCATAAATAAGGGCTAAATGTAAATACCATTGATTTTCCCCCAAAATCGTTTTTTGAATAACATTTAAGACTCACTGTGCAGAACCTATGTACAACAACTCAATATCACTTTTGAAACCTCACTGTTTCCCAAAATACAAATCCTCTATCTTGCAAATGTTCATAGCAAGTATTATCAAAAAGCAAAAAACAAACCAACAGCAAACAAACTCAGGGCCTTATTTATGAAGGCTTTGCACCACAAGAGCGTCACTTATTTCCCATGTTTAAAGTGATGCACCTGCTACACAAGGTAATCATAAATAAGGGCCAAATGAAAATACCATTGATTTGCACCCAAAATCGTTTTTGGAATAACATTTTAGAAACACAGCAAATATCCTATGTACAAGCACTCAATTTCACTACTGAACCCTCACTATTTCACAAAATACAAATCCTCTATCTTGCAAATGTTGATATCAAGCATTATCAAAAAGCAAGACACAAACCACCAACAAAAAAACTCAGGACCTTATTTATGAAGGCCTTGCGCCACGAGTGCGTCCAATTTTAAAGAGACGCACTTGTGCCACAATGAATGAATGATATTTATTGTTGGTTACTGAAAACCATTACATAAAGCCAAAAATACAAAAGTCACTTGTGCCACAAGGCAATCATAAATAAGGGCTAAATGTAAATACCATTGATTTTCCCCCAAAGTCATTTTTTGAATAACATTTAAGAAACACTGCGCAGAACCTATGTGCAACCACTCAATATCCCTTTTGAAACCTCACTGTTTCCCAAAATACAAATCCTCTATCTTGCAAATGTTCATAGTAAGTATTATCAAAAAGCAAAAACAAATCAACAGCAAACAAACTCAGGGCCTTATTTATGAAGGCCTTGCGCCACAAGAGCGTCACTTATTTCCCATATTTAAAGTGATGCACCGGCTGCACAAGGCAATCATAAATAAGGGCCAAATGAAAATACCATTGATTTGCACCCAAAATCGTTTTTTGAATAACATTTTAGAAACACAGCAAGGATCCTATGTACAAGCACTCAATTTCACTACTGAACCCTCACTATTTCACAAAATACAAATCCTCTATCTTGCAAATGTTGATATCAAGCATTATCAAAAAGCAAGACACAAACCAACAAAAAAAAACTCAGGACCTTATTTATGAAGGCTGTGCGCCATGAGTGCGTCCAATGTTAAAAGAGACACAAGGCAATCAAGGCAATCATAAATAAGGGCTAAATGTAAATACCATTGATTTTACCCCAAAATAATTTTTTGAATAACATTTAAGAAACACTGCGCAGATTCTATGTACAACCACTCAATATCACTTTTGAAACCTCACTGTTTCCCAAAATACAAATCCTCTATCTTCATAGTAAGTATTATCAAAAAGCAAAAAGCAAATCAACAGCAAACAAACTCAGGGCCTTATTTATGAAGGCCTTGTGCCACAAGAGCGAAACTTATTTCCCATGTTTAAAGTGATGCACCGGCTGCACAAGGCAATCATAAATAAGGGCCAAATGAAAATACCATTGATTTGCCCCCAAAATAGTTTTTTGAATAACATTTTAGAAACACAACACAGGACCTATGTACAAGCATTCAATTTCACTACTGAAACTTAACTATCTGCTTCCAAATATTCCCCATAGAGCAAACAAGTCTCTATCTAAAGTAAATAAATCATTACTTACCTTTACAAATGCTTTGGGAAATTGAAAACAGTGTCAGACACACACACCAATTTTTCTTTAGCAGAGCAAAAGGTGTGCACTCAATACACTGAAACCAAGACTGGCATAGAAAATCTCTAACTTTACACACATATGATTATTTCAACCAATCAAAATTCTTTCCTCACTATTTTCAAACCAACACCCTTCCCCCTCTCAGACCTTTCTATCTGTTACCATAGCAACTCCCTCCTAACTGAACTCTCAGGTTCAAAAGTTTATTCTACAATGTTGCAAATTAGGTCAGCAAGGATGTTTGACCTCTCAATACACCAGCTTATCCAGGGCATTATTGCTTTTAGTGAATTTTTCTTAACCATTCAAATTGGTTCTTACACACAACACATCCATGCACCCTAACTTTCTGTTTTCAACTAACTGAATCCACCAATCATTGCTTGTGATTCAACAGCAGGGAAACTCCACTATTATTTTTTTGTAAACTCCTACTGTTCCAACTGCCATTTAATTCCCACACTTCATCTGACTGCACCTGAACCTTCTCACATCATGTATTCTGTATGGATTATTGGACATAGCTACATCCACTGGGCTCAAAGGTATGCAGCAAGCAGAAATTATCACAACCTTGATTTATCAAATGTGGAAATCAAGTGGATTGGCCAGAGAGGACTGAGTTGTCATCAATTGATACCATTGGTGAAAACCTTTTTGCATCTGCCAAACCCTGACCTCTTAATAGTGCACTGTGGTGGAAATGATTTGGGCACTATGACTGGGGTTGGTCTGGAAATGCTTTTAAAGGACACCTTTGATCAATTGATAACACTTTTTCCACAAACTGCCTTGGTATATTCCAATATATGCCAAAGACAGAAATGGAACTGGTCCAACCAATTTTGTCCACTGCTTGGTCTGCCCGTGCGGGCTAAAATATATCGGAAGCACGATTCACCAACTGAAAATCAGGGTGCTTGAACATCAAAGGGCAATAGAGAAAGCAGACCCAGCATACCCTGTCGCGAGACATTTTGACCAAGCACATCAAAGGGACAGGAGTAAACTGCAATACTTTGGCTTAGACTTTGTGCCCGAAAGTTCGAGAGGTGGGGACAGGTTAAAAGCAGTGAGACACTTGGAATCAAGGTACATTATAGACCTTATGACCAAAGTACCACTGGGATTGAACAGCGGAGAGGAATTGGCTGTACATCTGGGGAAATAGTTGAGTGAGACATCTACCACCCAGTACACTAGGGATCAGCCGTTCCCTTTCAAGTTTGAATATCTGTGGTTCTATGAGACACTCTGAAACAATATGGATTTGTAAATATTAGTTAAGTTTGTTTATTACTATATGTTTCCCCTTTTCAAGACTGAAATCAGGAGAATATACACTGTAGGAACTATGATGGCTGTGGCACTGTAAATAAATTGCACTAGAGTAACCTGGAATATAAGAATCGCCAATACATCGCTTGATGGACAGTTGGAAACCTTGAAATGAGGGGGCTGTTCATACGGTTTTAAGCCCCCAACAATCTCCCCGGTTGTGCAAACACGGGGAGCTATGCCGATACATGGCAATATTTATCTAGTTTTCCAATGTGTCAAAAAACGCACCAAAATCTTAATATGTATTTACATGTTCCAAGATGGCGCGACCCAGAGAGTACGGTGGTCCGTCAACCATGTTTATGACTGTTTGTAGCTATATCCCAAGCTAACTCGCACAATGTAACTGACACTGATGAAGGCGTAATGCTGAAACGCGTCTGTTAAAACTTTGTGAATAAACCTTGATGGTGTGAGCACTGCAAAAACATTGGTTCCACGAGTGCGGTTCTTTGGAAAAACGAGTTCTGAAGCTGAGCAGAGTGTTATTGCGGGCACCCATTACCGCATACCGCACCCGCCCGCGAGTGCCCTGATTATCCAGTGGGACAGGGAGCGTGAATATATATATATATATATATATATATATATATATATATATTCACTGAAAAAACCATAGGTTATAGACCATATATAGTTAGGGATTAGCATTTAAAAAACCTTATTTTATTTGCACAAAACCATTGAAATTCCATATATAGTTAGTTGCACTAACTATATATCGCGGACCCGCAATCCACTGCTAATGATGTCACATATTACATCATTCATGACATGGTCAGTGACATCACTGATGACATCACTGATGACATCTCAAATGACATCACTGATGACATCACTGATGACATCTCATTTGACATTACTGATCACATCACTGATGATATCATTCATGTGATAATACGATGAACCTCTTCAGGCTCTAATATAACCTTAGATACAATCAGTGTAAACAGACACTCACAGACTGTCACACATCCATGGAGTTACTCACACACCTAGTCAGTTATGCCAAAAATCAATCACATCTCCATTTCCTTAACTATACAGTTATACACACCTTACTTATTCAAACATATACTAACACATATTTACTCTCTTATACAATCCTTGATACAACTTCACAATGATTCATACAGCCACTCTCACATTCACTGACTCTTATGTTCAGTTATTTATATATGTCAACTCTCACATGGAGTGTGTTTTACATATGTACTTACTTTGACATGTAGAACTGAGATATCCATTCACTCACCAATATACTCATGCACACAGTCAACTGTCCATACAGCTGTTTCTACATGCACTTTTGAACCCATACACCTAGGGAATCAACCGCTCACACATCTATGCACAGAGTTATACACCTCCCAGCCACCCACACACACACTCAGTCTCCCATACAAATACTTGGGCAACCATTCAATAACCCATATAGTTACTGATATAGCTACTGATTTAAACATGCAGCAGTTTACAGAAGAACATAAATATTGATTGCCAAATTAAGACACTTTAATCACTAACCCATGCACTCAGTGAGACACATTTAATCATTCTCTCATACAGTCAGTCATGCACCTACTAAATCCTTCATCCAGACACTTATACATCCACTCATTCATCAATATGTAAGACATATTTTAACTTTACAGAAACATACAGTCACTGGGTGTTGTCATCAGTGATGTCATCAGTGATGTCATTTGAGATGTCATCAGTGATGTCATCAGTGATGTCACTGACCATGTCATGAATGATGTAATATGTGACATCATTAGCAGTGGATTGCGGGTCCGCGATATATAGTTAGTGCAACTAACTATATATGGAATTTCAATGGTTTTGTGCAAATAAAATAAGGTTTTTTAAATGCTAATCCCTAACTATATATGGTCTATAACCTATGGTTTTTTCAGTGAATTTTCAAGGTTTTGTAAATGCAAATTCCTAACTATATATGGTCTATAACCTATGGTTTTTTCTGTGAATTTCATTGGTTTTTTAAAAGCTAATATCTATAGCTGTAAAATATATTCTTTATTAAGTGACGTATCACGTAGCCCGTGAGACGCCTCATGATGCATCGCATAACCGTGACGTATCGTCTCTGCAGCGCAAACCAAACCCAAAACGTAAGCGCGCCAGAACACGCTTAAAGATATATATATATTTTTTTAACCTTAATTAGACAAAATCCACACGTGCACATATCACAAACGTTCAAAAAACACAATATGTCGGACTACCGTTACGCTGCCGGTTAGCTGCCCGGTTAACGTACCAGGAAGCACCTTTACCGCGAAAATCGCAAATTTTTTTTTTCACCCCCCAGGGAACTTTAATAGCCCCCTCATCAATCCTAGGGGTTCAGGAGGGGTCTGCCTTACCCCTTTCATTCATTTACACCTTTTTTTTTTCCACCTCTTGTCTCTCGATCCCACAGAGAGACAAGATGGCGGCCGCTCCAGACTGTTTACAATGATAACAGCCAATCAGCTTCTCCTCAGACTCCCGTTACACTGCCGATTAGCTTCCCGGTAGCTGCCCGGTTAGCTGCCCAGTTTGCGTACCAAGACGCGTCTCTACGGCGTTTGTTTTTTTTTGGCCCCACGTGGCTTTATAATATCCCTCTCATAAATCCTAGGGGGTCAGAAGGGGTCTACCTTGCCCTGTTTCCTTCATTTCCCCCTTTGTTTTGGCCTCCTCTTGTCTCTCGATCCTACCGAGAGACAAGATGGCGGCCGCTCCGGACTGTTTACAATATTGACAGCCAATCAGCTACTCCTCAGACTCCCGTTACACTGCCGGTTAGCTTCCCGGTTAGCTGCCCGGTTGGCTGCCCGGTTCGCGTACCAAGACGCGTCTCTACGGCGAAAAAATCTGATTTTTTTTTTTTTTTTGGTTACACTGCCGGTTAGCTTCCCGGTTAGCTGCCCGGTTAGCTGCCCGGTTCGCGAACCAAGACGCGTCTCTACGGCGAAAAAATCGGATTTTTTTTTTTTTTTTTTTGGGCCCGGCGTGGCTCTATAATATCCCCCTCATCAATCCTAGGGGGTCAGGAGGGGTCTACCTTGCCCCCTTTCCTTCATTTCCCCCTTTGTTTTGGCCTCCTCTTGTCTCTCGATCCTACCGAGAGACAAGATGGCGGCCGCACCGGACTGTTTAGAATGTTGACAGACACCGGAGAGCCAATCAGCTTCGCTTTGCAAAGTTCCGATACGCGAAAAGTTCGCGAACCGGTTAGCTGCCCGGAGCGCTGTTACAGATATATATCTTGATTTAAACGTTAATTTCTCAAAATCCACTGAAGCACATATATTGAGACCTAGCAAAGGCACATCGGGGTACCAGTCCCTACAATTTTGCCAAGTTTCGTGGAAATCCATTCAGCCGTTCGGGCTAAAAGTGAGTCCAACCGCCCTATGGAAATTAACATGGGAAAAACGCGTTTTGGGACCCCCCTTTTTTCTCGGCCCCCCCTTGACGAACCCCCCCCAAATTTTCAGGAGCTGCTCAGAAACAAAATGTGCCATTTTCCTGAAAATTTCAGCCGATTCCGTCCACAAACGCCAAAGTTATTAGACATAGAATTTTCAAAAGTCCCATAGGAAAAAAATCCTAACTATATATACCTACTGGCTATCGCCAGTAGGTAATATATATATATATATATATATATATATATATATATATATATATATATATATATATATATATATATATATATATATATATATATATAGATATATATCTAGATATATATATTACCTACTGGCTATCGCCAGTAGGTATATATAGTTAGGATTAATTCCCTATGGGATTTTTGAAAATTCTATGTCTAATAACTTTGGCGTTTGTGGACGGAATCGGCTGAAATTTTCAGGAAAATGGCACATTTTGTTTCTGAGCAGCCCCTGAAAATTTGGTGGGGTTTTGTCAAGGGGGGGCTGAGAAAAAAGGGGGGTCCCAAAACGCGTTTTTCCCATTCATTTTTCCATAGGGCGGTTGGACTCACTTTTAGCTCGAACGGCTGAATGGATTTGCACGAAACTTGGCAAAATTATAGGGACTGTTAGCCCGATGTGCCTTTGCTAGGTCTCAATATATGTGCTCTAGTAGTTTTTGAGAAATTAACGTTCAAAACAAGATATATATCTGTAACAGCGCTCCGGGCAGCGATCCGGTCCGCTTACTTTTCGCGAAACGGAACTTTGCGCGCAGAAAGCTGATTGGCTCTCCGGTGTCTGTCAACATTCTAAACAGTCAGGAGCGGCCGCCATCTTATCTCTCGGTAGGATCGAGAGAGAAGAAGAGGTGAAAAACGAAGGGGGAATTTATTGAAAGGGGGCAAGGTATACCCCTCTTGACCCCCTAGGAATGTTGTTGGGGTTATTAAAGGGTCCCGTGGGGAAAATAAAAAAAAATGATTTTTCACGGTAGAAGCGCTTCACGGGCCGCGAACTGGGCCGCAAACTGGTAGCGAAACGGGAATTCGCCATTTTGTGCTTCGTTTTAATTGTTTAGAGACAAAAATTATCGCCGCACATCGGCCACAATGCATGAATATCGCTGAAAAGTCAGCGATATTCATGCATTATCCAGCAAATGCTCTTAGCCATGTTATCCACCTTCCATTGGATAACATGGCTAAGAACTGCTCTGTGCGTGAGCTTTTTTTTTTTTTTTGCTGCGTGACGTTTGTTAACGTTCGATTCGATGGAAATCAGGAAGTGTTGACCACCATTTTGTCACTGTGAGTAAATATTTTGTTATAAATGAATCCTTATTGATAAACATTGTCTGCGCCATCTTGCGTTTTTGTCCAAGCCACAATTTTGTCGTGCACGGCAGCCATTTTAGATGCCTTGACCAGGGCCACTCTCTGCACGTCGCCGATCCTCAGCATGGCTCCCCACCCTCGCAAGCATCTCCCCCACGCACTGGTCACCCCCGCTCTCTCTCTAATGCATGGGCCATATACTTCCCCCCATCTGCGCTGCTCTTCTCTGAGAATCACACCCTGTGCCCGCCCGACACCTCCCTTTTACCCTATTCACTACCGCACCCTCTGACACTCCTCTTCCTCTGTGTCCGATTGTCCAGGCCGGACCTAGGCTATCACCTAGCCCTGCGGATGTAGTTTATGGCCCCAGCCGTAGCGAAACGGGAATTCGCCATTTTGTGCTTCGTTTTAATTGTTTAGAGACAAAAATTATCGCCGCACATCGGCCACAATGCATGAATATCGCTGAAAAGTCAGCGATATTCATGCATTATCCAGCAAATGCTCTTAGCCTTGTTATCCACCTTCCATTGGATAACATGGCTAAAAACTGCTCTGTGCGTGAGCTTTTTTTTTTTTTTTTTGGTGCGTGACGTTTGTTAACGTTCGATTCGATGGAAATCAGGAAGTGTTGACCACCATTTTGTCACTGCGAGTAAATATTTTGTTATAAATGAATCCTTATTGATAAACATTGTCTGCGCCATCTTGCGTTTTTGTCCAATGCCACAATTTTGTCGTGCACGGCAGCCATTTTAGATGCCTTGACCAGGGCCACTCTCTGCACGCCGCCGATCCTCAGCATGGCTCCCCACCCTCGCAAGCATCTCCCCCACGCACTGGTCACCCCCGCTCTCTCTCTCATGCATGGGCCATATACTTTCCCCCATCTGCGCTGCTCTTCTCTGAGAATCACACCCTGTGCCCGCCCGACACCTCCCTTTCACCCTATTCACTACCGCACCCTCTGACACTCCTCTTCCTCTGTGTCCGATTGTCCAGGCCGGACCTAGGCTATCACCTAGCCCTGCGGATGTAGTTTATGGCCCCAACTGTAGAGTATCCAGACATGCCAACCCTCCCGATTCAGGCGTGAGACTACTGATTTCAGTGCTAGTCTTTCGCTTCCCGATTCCTGCAAGGAAAAACCCGGGGGCATATTACCAACAACTAGCGATAATTTTTGTCTCTAACTTGTTTAGAGACAAAAATTATCGCCGCACATCGGCGAATTTTATCGCACATAAACCTTGCTATTAGCAAGGTTTATCGCAAATGCGATAAAAAACGGTCGCAATGCATGAATATCGTTGAAAAGTCAGCGATATTCATGCATTATCCAGCAAATGCTCTTAGCCATGTTATCCACTTCCCATTGGATAACATGGCTAAAACTGCTCAGGGCAGGTGTTAGGTTTTGGAGATATTCGCGCTTAGCGCGAATATCTCCAAAAGTTGGCAATAGGAGATAGCGATGGTTAGGGACTGTTTCCAGTCGCTAACATCTTGGCACGCCCACTTTGCATGTCATTAGTGATAAATATCACTGACATGCAAAGCGGGGCCCAAGATGGTCGCTATCTCCTTTTAGCTGTCACTAACTGGGGTTAGCGACAGCTTGGTAATAGGGAGATAATTTTATTTTTTTATTTTTGGCTTTTAAAGCCAAAAAAGCGGAAATAAACCCCCTTGATAATATGCCCCATGATTTCTCGGGGGTTTCAGCTGACAGGGCTTGGTATTGTGTTACGTGCTAATTCTTCCAGGAAACGTCAGAGGGTCGATGCAGGGGTTCTAGAAGGGGTGATAAACCATTTAAGCCTCATGAACAAGCGCATGCTCTTTTAAAGATTTGTGAAGTACTCGGGGCGGCGGTGTGTGTGTGCCCTCTTTCAGGAGCGGGCGGGGGGGCACTGCCAGCAACTTGCCAGGCCAGGCAGTGTTCAACACGTGCATCACCCTTTCTCTGCCTGCTATTGCGCTCCATGCTTCGGAAAGGTAAGAAAAAGAACGTGCATTTGAGTTTGAAATGTCCGATCCTGTAGCAGTACACTTGCAAAGCCCACACATGACAATAACCCGATTCAAGGCCCCATTCACCCGATTTTTTAAAAATATATAGCACTCCAACAAAGTTGGATTTTAAAACTTTATTAACTTTTAAATATAAGGAACGCAACAAAAACTGTAAATATATTAAAATTTTTTTTTAAATTAACCAGAACTATAACGATAAGAACAACAACAACAATAATATAACTTTTATTCCTAAATTACCAAATATTTAGCTAATCTGCTAAAGGGGGGAGTCACCATTTCTTTACAATAATCAATAATGAAAAATCAACATCAATAGGGTTGTCCGTTTTCTCGATGCAGCACTATAGTGCAACATACACAGCACCTGGGGTGTCAAGAGTGAACAGGTCCTACCTGCTTAACCAATGACTGACAAATGCTATATTAAACACTTACTATGTATAATACTTGCGTTCACAATAGTTTTACTTTATTAAACAGAACAAAAGATGTCCCCTGTAAGTAAACCCATATTAGCTGTTTCAGTTATTGAACATCCTAAAGTTTTATGACATGGGGAACAGTGGTGATATCCTGGGTGGGTGATGAAAAACATCTACAAAGAAAACTATTACTATAACGATAACAACAACAATAATATAACTTTATTAACTTTTAAATATAACGAACGCAACAAAAACTGTAAATATATTTAACCATTTTTTTAAATTAACCAGAACTATAACGATAACAACAACAACAACAATAATATAACTTTTATGCCTAAATTACGCAAACATTTAGCTAATCTGCTAAAGGGGGGAGTCGCCATTTCTTTACAATAATCAATAATGAAAAATCCACATCAATAGGGTTGTCCGTTTTCTCGATGCAGCATTATAGTGCAACATACACAGCACCTGGGGTGTCAAGAGTGAACAGGTCTTTCTTTGTTCCTTAAGATGTTATCTGTGTCAACCTCTTCTGAGAATGCTGATGCGTTAGGATTCCCTTAAGTTTCTTAATAGCATTGGTGTCTGTACACTTCTTTGTCAATTCTGTGAAGATGATAACTGCTTCATAAACAGACGATATCTTTGTTTCGTCATTAGTGTTAAGTGTGTCTGAAACTACAGTGCCCTTCTGTTTTTTTTTCTTCAGGCTCTACAGAGTTTTGTGTGTTGTTCTTTTGTGCGACAATTATTCCAGAGGTTTCAGGTTTACTTGTTTTGTCCTGCAGTGAGTTAACAGCTTTAGAGACTTCATGTTTATTTGCTATGTCCTGCTGTGCGTCAACTGCTTCAGAGACGTCAGCCTCATTTGTTATGTTTGACTAGATCCTGGACCTGCCCGGCCGCGCCCAAAATGGCGCCGGTGGTAATGGGACTCGTAACTGCTTGTTGTGTACTGGTTGCCCAACCTTGATATCACGAGATACGTATGCAGTTTTGAAGCACATGGCGGAGGCTCGTCTGCTGTAGTGGGGCGCCCCTTTATCGTTTCAGTTGCCATTCCTTTTGCTACACTGTGCCTTTTCCGCCATTCAGCTGTTTACCGCCCGCTCTTACGGCTACAGCGTCTTGCTCACCATGTAGTTGAGTTGCTCCCACTCTTGCGGTGCAGCGATAGGCGGCTGCCACAGGACTCTTAAAATGGCGTCCGGCTCTTCGGATTTGGGCCTGGTCCAGTAAAATGGCCCTGGGACACCTTGGAACTCGGACGCTTGTCTGCCAGGGCTTGGGTTCCATTCTCTAAAGCGTCCCCTCAGCCTTGAAGATTGTACAAAAGTCTTGGGGGCCGTCGACTCCCGCAGGCTTCCGGTGGGGAGCGGCTGCCATGATTGCTTGCGGAATGGCCACGACGGAGCTACGAGATGGTGGTGCTCTCATGGTGACGCCAGCTTCAGTCTGAAACATCCAGAAACAAGGTGGGGCTTTCATCGTTTGGGAAAAAAATGTTTTAATCCAATGAAAAGTGTTATTTTTAGGTCACATGACCTAGTCTTACATCATTAGGAAAAGAAAAGTAAAATGAACCAATGAAAAGTTTTATTAACAAGTCACATGACCTGTTATGCTTACGTTATGCGCTGCGCGGCGCGCTCTGGATCGTTTCCGGGAAGCTGCGCCTTGCGCACCGGAGCATTTCCGGGTGCGCTAACGCGTCGCGTCATATGACGCATTACGCGACAATGCAGGTCCAGAATATAGTCAAAATGTCTCCACCAACCAGCGGTCGGAATACAACCGCTTTCAGCAGTCCAAAAAATTCGGTTAAATCTTAAGAGCGGGAGCAACTCAACTACATGGTGAGCGAGACGTTGTAGTCGCAAGAGCGGGCGGTAAACAGCTGAATGGCGGAAGAGGCACAGAGTACCAAAAGCGGGCGGAATGGCAACTAAAACGGTAAAGGGGCGCCCCACGACAGTGTGTCTTCAGGTCAAACAGATTGTGGGACAAGGTCCAGAATGGAAGATTCTTCAAAAGGGAAAAAAATCCGCCGGACCCCGGGAGCCGGCCGCCTATGCCGGGGGCGATCTCAGGCCTCACCAGGGCAACACGACTTGGGGAGGGGGCAGGAGCCAAGCGCCCCCTCTCAGTCCGCGCCATCTCACCGCCCCTCGGGGGCCTCTGTCAAGCGGTTTAGGGAGGCACCGTATCACATTGTTTTCCAATGCAGTCAGGTCCACAAATGGACCCCACTTACTTTGAATAGTGAAGCTGCAGCAGGTGCAAATAAGGTTTAAACAGTGTTACAAGAGCTGCTTAGAACTCTGAAGTATGGCACTCAACAACCAGGACTTATGCCATTTGTGTAAGGCAGTGACATGGAAGCAACTCGGGGACAAAAAGCATGAACGAACATTCATGTATGAAAATCTTATTTGGGGAAGGGGTAGAATCCAAACGCCCCCTGCCAGTTCGCGCCACTACACCGTATGTGGAAAATCTGAAGCCATCGTTCTACAAACTCTCAACGCTTGCTATCAGTGCATGAGTTTCATGCTCGATCGATTGAGCTAGCCGGATCGGGCAATAAAAAGTATAAAATAGTTATGTAAATAGTTATTTAATAAAATGTTTTACCCTGTTTCTTTGCTGGTGTGTTGTGTATATTTATAATATTTGCATAGGGTTTGTCGTTATTTTGGGCGGTGTGGGTGGCGGAGTCGAGCTGTCTTGCAGCCCTCATGGTGTGGAGCTCAGTTCATTTCACTATTTTCGTATTTCTCATGAAGGGTTGTTCCTAATGACTGTATTTTACCGAGGTCAAAAAGAGATCGAATTAGTGGTCTACTGATTTTGCTCGATTACTTTTATTTTTTTACACGATTTTTCACTATCTGCAAAACAGAGTATTGCGACTTTGTGCTTCTTTGTAAATAGAGAATGATCCAAAGAGAACCAATTGTAAAATAGTAAATGCTTGGATAATAATCAATCAAATGGAGAGACAAGCAGGTACGACGGATTACAACAGGGGTAAAGGTCTGCGTTAACTACCGTTCACTATCTGCAAAGAGAGAGTACTACTAAGAGAAAAGAGGGGAGTGGGGGGGGGGCAGCGTTCAAAGCACATCAGCGTGCATAAACACGAAAACGTAAACGTTTTTACCTATCACGTACTTGACATTTGACAGCTTTTGATATTTGCTATTAAAAAACCATTGAAATTCACAGAAAAAAACATAGGTTATAGTCGATATATAGTTAGGAATTTGCATTTACAAAACCTTGAAAATTCAATGAAAAAACCATTGGTTTTAGGCCATATATAGTTAGGGATTTGCATTTAGAAAACCTTATTTTACTCGCATAAAACCATTGAAATTCCATATATAGTTAGAAGCGCTAACTATATATCGCGCACCCGCAATCCACTGCTGATGATGTCACATATTACATCATTCATGACATGGTCAGTGACATCACTGATGACATCACTGATGACATCTCAAATGACATCACTGATGACATCTCAAATGACATCACTGATGACATCACTGATGACATCTCATTTGACATTACTGATCACATCACTGATGATATCATTCATGTGATAATACGATGAACCTCTTCAGACTCTAATATAACCTTAGATACAATCAGTGTAAACAGACACTCACAGACTGTCACTCATCCATGGAGTTACTCACACACCTAGTCAGTCATGCAAAGAATCAATCACACCTCCATTTCCTCAACTATACAGTTATACAAACTTTACTTATTCAAACATATACTAACACATATTTACTCTCTTATACAATCCTTTATACAAGTTCATAATGATCCATACAGCCACTCACACATTCACTAGCTCTTATGCACAGTTATTTATATATGTCAACTCTCACATGTACTGTGTTTTACATATGTACTTACTTTGACATGTAGCAGTGAGATATCCATTCACTCACCAATACACTCATGCACACAGTCAACTGCCCATACAGCTGTTTCCACATGCACTTTTGAACCCATACATCTAGTGAATCAACTGCTCACACATCTATGCACAGAGTCATACACCTCCCAGCCACCCACACACACACTCAGTCTCTCATACAAATACTTAGGCAACCAATCAATAACCCATATAGTTATTCATATAGCTACTGATCAACACATGCAGCAGTATACAGAACAACAAACATAATGATGCACAAATTAAGACAGTTTAGTCACTAACCCATGCACTCAGTGAGACACATTTAATCACTCACTCATACAGTCAGTCATGCACCTACTAAATCCTTCATCCAGACACTTATACATCCACTCATTCTTCAATATGTAAGACATATTTTAACTTTACAGAAACATACAGTCACTGGATGTTGTGATCAGTGATGTCATCAGTGATGTCACTGACCATGTCATGAATGATGTAATATGTGACATCATCAGCAGTGGATTGCGGGTGCGCGATATATAGTTAGCGCTTCTAACTATATATGGAATTTCAATGGTTTTATGCGAGTAAAATAAGGTTTTCTAAATGCAAATCCCTAACTATATATGGCCTAAAACCAATGGTTTTTTCATTGAATATATATATATATATATATATATATATTCTACCTACCTGTGTCCCGTGAAATCTATAATAAGAGCATAACGGAGGTATGGGATGAACTGACAATGTGGAAGGATAAGGGTATTCTTGAATGGGAAGAATACATTTATCTAACAAATGATTTCCCGGTTCTCCCAGTGATGTATCTATTTCCCAAACTACAAAGATCCCCACAATCCCCCAGGCAGGCCCATTGTGTCCTCCCGTGACTGTGTAACGGACCACATATCCAAATATATAGATCACTACCTCAGGGAGTGGTGGCTAGCTTGCCCAGTTACATACGTGACACTAAAGACTTCCTCAACAAAATTCAGAAACTTAAATGGGAGCAAAACTACCTGATGATAACATTAGATGTACAATCTCTGTACACAATCATCAATCACAGAGATGGTTTGGAAGCATGTGGTCAATTTCTAGCAAAACGTCCCCTCAGATACAGAGAGCACAGTAAAATGCTGCTCAGCCTGATGACATTTTGTCTCTCCAATAACATCTTTCTCTTTGATGGGGTACTCTACAGGCAGGTGGTCGGTACTGCGATGGGTTCAAGCTTTGCTCCCATCTTCGCGAATCTCTTCATGGGAAGCTGGGAGCAAGACATTAGTACCGACCCCACATATGGCCTGTATCTCCACCATGTCATTACATGGTGGAGATACATTGACGATCTATTTGTCATATGGGACGGCACTGAACAGGATGCCATAGCCTTCATTGACATTCTTAATAAAAATGACAGGAACATAGTGCTGACCAGTCACATCAGCAACAAAACAGCAAAGTATCTTGATGTCAAAATCAACATCACAGAAAATACACTCCAGACAACCCTCTTCAGAAAAAGTACTGCTGGGAACAGTATTCTACATGCCCTCAGCAGCCACCCAGATACACGTAAATAGAGTATCCCCTATGGTGAGCTGTTGAGGGCAAAAAGAAACTTTAACAGTGAAGAAACCTTCCAGGAGGAATGTAATAACATGTTAACAAGGTTCTCTTCCAGAGGCTATCCCAAATGGGTTCTTCGCAAAGCTAAAAATAGGGCAGACAGTGTAGCTAGATCGGACCCTCTTGCCGATAAGATCAAAGAACATGAAGAATTAGTAATCAATGAGACTAGGTTGATTCTCACCTACAATGCTGAATCACAGAACATCCGGAGGATTGTCGCAAAAAATTGGGACATCCTCAAAAGTGATAACGTTATTGGTGATGAACTGCCTTAGAGACCGAGTGTCACTTACAGGAAAGGCAAGAGCCTGAGGGACCTTCTGGTCCACAGTGATGTCACTACCTATGCTGTAGGTTCTGAACATGGCCTCAAGGGATTTTTCCCCTGCGGCCACTGCAAAGCCTGTAAAAACAGTGTATATACAAAAGAAGATCAGTATAATGGGAACCGCATGGAGATCCAACAATTCCTGACATGCGGTACCACACATGTTGTCTATGTCATCGTATGTCCATGTGAGAGATGGTACATAGGAAGTACTACATGTGCTGCAATAAAACGTGTCCTAGAGCATCTACAGGCAATTAAGAACAATGACGAAAAATACCCAGTTGCCCCCCACTACAGGAGCAAACACTTTTCTGACACCTCTAAAGTTAGACATTTCATCTTAGAACAGATAACACAAAACCCCAGAGGTGGCAACAGAATGTTAAAGTTAAGAAAAAAAGAATCCAAACATATAATTGAGTTTTAGACCAAAGAACCTGGGGGCCTCAACCAGGACGAACAACTGGCAATGCATCTGAGGGATTAATCGCATCTGTAAATTTACTGTATTTCTGTGTGACACGATTTAGATTGTATCATCGATACATCTTTCTGATGAATAGAATCACCTATCTCACTTTCTTTAGCTCACTCAGCCACCCCAGTTCAGTCATAGCCATATGGAAATCAGTCCAGGATCTTGTTTCCCGTCCAGGAAAGACATGGCTTGTCAGTTCGGGCTGGACTGTTCCCTTGAGGAAGAGGGTCAGACTGATTTGCATATGGGCATGTCTGAACTGGGGTGGCTGAGTGAGCTAAAGAATGGTGATGGATTAAACTCAAATCTATTGACTGGGGGTGAGTGTTTGATTTGTTAAAACGCTCCGTCCATCATCCCCGTTTGTATCGAAAAAAAAGAAGTTCCCCGTCTTTTAATATATCTCTTATTCTACAAATGGACTGCATGAGCTACAGACATCTATCATACCTCCCAGCCCAAATTTCAAAACGCTAGTGTGGATCGTAGGACATAGCTATGTTTTCTGGTGTGAAAGGTACGCAGAACAGAGATGTATTGATTTAGACCTAACTCTACAAAATAAATGTGGACATTAAATGGTTTGGACAGATTGGCACCAATTTTTGCCTTTGGTTAAAACCTGTTTGAATCTCCAACACCCTGACCTCATGATTGTCCACTGTGGTGGAAACGACCTAGGCACATTGACTGGGGTAGGTTTGGAAATGCTAATGAAGGACACCTTTAGACAATTTATGTTGTTTTGCTTCGAACTGTCTTTATATATTCCAATATATGCCGAAGACAGAAGTGGAAATAATCAAAATAATTTTGTCCTCAGATTGAAAAATTGAGGAAGAATGTCAACAAAGCTGTGCCTGCACTCCTCAGAGACCATAGAATGGGGTTGATCTACAACAACAACATATGTTTGGATATGGCTGATATCTACATAAGTGATGGAGTACACTTCACAGATCAGGGAAATTGAGTTTTTCTGAATAACCTGAAGCTGTGCATCACACTTATATGTAGCTCCAACTAATAAACCCGAGGGCTCTTTTTACAGCCGCCTTATATTCCCAATATTGGATCACAGAGTGACAGCTGCGTCTAGGCACCACAGAGAGACCTGCTGGCCATCGAGCAGGCTCGCAGAGGGAGAGCTGCGGCCCGTCGGCTCGGATCGCACAGTGTAAACTATTGGCCTTTGGCTTGCAAATGCACACCTATCATCTAATGGACCGACCCCCACATGTACAGCTAGGGACCCCACGGCTCACAGATGCACAGCTCCAAGCTGACGGACTGGTACTGTTTTATGCTTTAGTGCAGTACAGTTGTATTTGTGCACTGTAGAGGGTTGGTGCTCGACGTTGCATTTTAGGGTTTAAGGCAGTGCAGTGGTGTTTGGGTAGTGTAAGAATCAGGCTGGGAGTTTTGTTTTGGGGTTTAGGGAAGTGCAGAGGTGTTTGTGTAGTGTAGGGGGTCATGCTGGGAATAGTGTTTAATGGGTTACAGCACTACATGGTATTTGGGTAGTGTAGGGGGTCATGCTGGCAGTATTGTTTTAGGGTTTACAGCAGTGTAGTGATGTTTGTGTAGTGTAGGGGGTCATGCTGAGAGTAGCTTTTAGGTTACTGCAGTGGTGTTTGGGTAGTGTAGGAGGTTCTGCTGGCGGTAGTATTTTAGGTTTAGGGTAGTGCAGTGTTGTTTGTATAGTGTAGGGGTCCTGCTGAGGGTAGTGTTTTAGAGTTTACAACAATGCAGCAGTGTTTCAGTAGTCTTTTGGTAGTGTAGGGGATCGTACCAACAGACTGACTCATAGAGCTCCGAGCCGACAGATGGGGTTCTAAATGCATACCCGCGACCTGGTGATATGAGGGGAGGCAGTATGAAAGGCATATCTCACACTGACACAGATGCCAGTGTTGCCTCGCAAAGATCAAACTGTGGACCCCATGGCTTCTACACAGAGAGATGCGAGCTGACGGAGTAAATTATAAAATAGCTGCCAACACTTCCTAGTTTCAACCATTCACAGCCAATAAGCTGGTGCTAGTAACCCCTCAGCCAATCACATGTCAGAATTCTCAAATAGCGATATCTGTAAAAAGTGATATTTCTCAAAAATACTGAACATTTCAACAAAAGTGTGCTTTCTGGACCATCACCTTTCCCCCGCCAAATTTGGCGTATATCTGTTCAATAGTTTCACCTGTAGTCTTCTGAAATGTTTCGTATGGAAATTGCATGGAGAAAACACATTTTAGGACCATCTTTTTTTCTCAGCCCCTTCTACACCATTCACCCCCAAACGTTCAATATAGGAGCCAATCAAATAAAGAGATTATTTTTGGATAATTTCATAAAGATTCATCAAACGACATCAAAGTTACAAGCACATAGAAGACTCCAGGAGGAGGGCATCACAATCCCCCTCCGAACATGAGTGAAGCCCCGGGCCTGCGCTGACCCGCGCAACCCCTGCGAGCCCCTGCTATTATTTTTTAAGACATACCCCCGGATCCTAGCCCACCCAAGGGCCTCATTAAAATAAAACGCAAGAACATGCGACCCCAGGGTGAATTTTTGCCAGTTTGAGATATATATTTTTTTTAATTATTTTTTGGGCCCTGTAGGTCCTTCTGGGACCCGCTGAGCAGACCTAGTGGGTCAGGGTTTTTCTACCTTGTCCCCTTCTCTTGTTTTATACCTTTGTTTCTCTGTTTTTGGGTGACTCGCTTCTACCGAGCCACATGATGGCTGCCAACACTTCCTGGTTTGGAGTGCTAGCAGCCAATCACCGTTCTAGTTCTCAGCAACTACTGAATAGATTTACACCATTTTTAAAAAGGTTGCTTTCTGACACACGCACTACCTTTCTGCTAAATTTAGAGTAACTCTGTTTAGTAGTTTCTGCTGTAGCCTTTCACAAAGTTTCCTATGGGAAGATTATTTTTTCACTCTTATTTTTTGACTTTTCTCAAAAACTACTGAACAGATTTACACCATATAAAAAAGTCGGTTTCTGAACCAAGCTCTACCTTTCTGCCAAATTTGGGGTAATTCCGTTTAGCAGTTCGGGCTTGGGCTCCCCCACATCATTTAAATGAGCCCCTGGGATGGCGAGGTCCGCGGACAATCATATAATTATAGTGCGGGCCTGTGGGGCCTCCACAGCCCAGGGACCGACACCTCCCCGGGCACAGTAAATTAGGTGCGGGAGGGCACACGTCCAACTGGCTGCCCTGGGGACAGCCTGGGGACTGCCACCTCCTTGGGGCTTGTTTTGTAATTATTGGGGTCCTCCGAGGCCCCCCCAAGCCCCAGGGACTAATGCAATGCATAATACAATGCATAATACACTAATCAGGTAGTTCATTATGAAGAAATGATGCAATGTGTAATACGACCATCAGGTGCTCCATTATGCAGAAATAAGGTAATGTGGAATACACTCCAGCCTTGATTGCAGTGCCTTAGTCGGTCTCTCCGCCACTCGCGCTGACTCGCAATCAGCCTCTGCCAACTTTTGCGCCCAACATTGGTAGGGTATAACAAAAAGTGCAGCTCCGCACTCAGGCCCCGTTACTGCCACTACCTTGGCCAGTATGGGCCGCGATGTAAATTGAAAGTTGAAAGTATTTATAGAGCGCACTGTTGCCAAGCAGCTTCCTGGCGCTGAAGGGATAGGACGGTAATAGAACGAGAGGGCACCAGGAGATTACTGGGAGGGAAAAGCTTGAGCAAACAGGTACGTTTTAAGCACTTTACGGAAAAGCAAATAGTCAGTAATAGACCTAATAGAGAATGGAAGACTGTTCCAGAAGCGCAGGGCAAGGGCAGAGAACCTTGTGCCACCAGTTCTGGACTTACTGAAGTGGGGGACACTGAAAAGTGCCTGACTGGAAGAACGGAGGTCGCGGCAGGGGAGATAGTGAGTGATCCTAGAATTGATGAAAATAGGAGCCGTATGGGCGCGGGCCATGAAGACTATACATCCCAGATTAAACAGGGCTCTCTGCAGGATGGGAAGCCAATGGAGGGACTTGAGTAGGGGAGTGGTATGATGGGACCTAGGAAGCCGGTGGATGAGACGGGCGGCCTGATTTTGAATGGTCTGGAGGCGGCGCTGCTCATAGACTGGAATGCCCACATACAGGCAGTTATGTTATGTTACTGTTTGTTTTATAGAGCGCTCAGCTGCTCCAAAGAGCGTCCCGGCGCTAAAGATCATCACACCTAATACCAGCAGCAAACAAACAGCCATAACGGGAAAAAAAAATAACCAGAATTAACCATAGCAGCATTACAAAGCAAACAGATGAGTTTTAAGTCCCTTCCTAAAAACCGAGAGATTGGTGCACGTCCGCAACGTCAAGGGCAGTGTGTTCCAAAGACGGGGTGCAGGGTAACTAAAAGAGCGACCTCCACAGCGAGCACGCTTCACTGTTGGGACGATAGCCTTGGCCTGGGCAGCAGATCTCAGAGGTCTAGATGGGAAATAGAAATTGACCCTTCTCTGCAGATATTCAGCGCCGAAATTGTGAAGCGCCCTAAAAGCTTTAGTTAGGGTCTTGAAGAAGATGCGCTTACGAATCGGCAACCAATGCAGAGAGACAAGGAGATTGCTGGCCCTAGATCTTCTAGTTAGACCGAAGATTGCCCTGGCTGCAGAATTTTGAACTATCTGCAGACGAGTCAGCAGATATTCAGGAAGACCTAAGTAAAGGATGTTGGCGTAGTCTAGGCGCGTGCCTATTAGTGCTTGCACCGTGATTTTCTTATGCTCCAAAGATAAATAGGGCAAAAACTTACGCAACATCCTTAAGATGGCAAAGCAGTTCCCAGTCAAGCCGGCAACCTGGGCTTTGAAGGAAAGAGTGTTGTCAACCATCATACCCAGGTTCTTAGCTGTGACCGAATCGCTGGCAGGGGGAAACAGGGCCGAAGGCCACCATTGCTTCCATCTTGGGTCTGCAGGACATCCAAAGAACAATATCTCGGATTTGTCGGAGTTGCATTTGAGGCCACTTTTCCCGAACCAGTCAAACACAAACTCCAAACACTTCCGAATGGCTGCTCCATCGAAGTCACAGCCCCTGTCACAAGTGAACAGGAGCTGTGTGTCATCCGCATAGGATATGATCTGGGCCCCTAGCTCCTCCACCCGTGCCGCAAGAGGTGTAAGGAAGATATTAAAGAGGGAGGGACTAAGAATGGAGCCCTGCGGGACCCCTACCTCAAGCTGCGGCATCAGGGCGGAGAAAGGGGGAGCCCAGATTGTTTGTCTCCGATCGGCCAAAAAAGACTGAAACCATGCGAACACCGTTCCCCGCAACCCAATCTCCCAGAGTCTAATTAGGAGGAGGTCGTGGGGGACGGTGTCGAAGGCCGCCGACAAATCAAGCATGATAAGCAGGGCCTTTCCACCCCTGTCGAGGGTCTCCTTCACAGTCTCAATTACCTCAAGTAGAGCGGTTTCGGTGCTCAGGTTAGATCTAAAACCAGACTGTGACTGATGTAATAGGGAGTTACCCTCTACAAAGTTGGTAAGGGTGGTATGAACATACTTTTCAGTGACCTTGGCCAGAGCAGGAAGCAGCGAGATTGGCCTATAGTTGGAATGTAGTTTGGCATCTGCATTCGGCTTTTTAATGAGGGGAAGAACTAGGGCCTGTTTCCAAGAGGAGGGGACTTTGCCCGACTTCAGAGATGCATTAATGAGAGGGTTGATGATCGGGTTGAGGGCAGGTGCCAGGGTCGCAAGACACATGGCGGGACAAGGGTCCAGTGGAGAGCCAGATTTCAGGCTAGACAGAAGGTCCAGCGAGGCCTGAGGCTCTAAAGAGGGAAAACAGTGCAGGGTAGGGCCCACAGAGTCCATATGCATAGCTGGTGGGCATAACCAGGGGATGGAAAGGCCGTCGACCGCTGAACCCGTACTCACAATGTTCTGGGTTCCTTGCAAAGCTGACTGGATAGTACGTATTTTATTAGTAAAAAATACTGCAAGTTCCATGATCCAAGGTTCCGAAAAAGCAGACGCAGGAGTACAGCAGGAGGGAGAGGTGAATTCTTTAACAATCTTAAAGATCTCTTTGCAGGAGCTATCTGCTTCCTCGATCCTTTTAGCCAAGAAGGATTTTTTCTCTGCAACGATCTCCCTGTGATATTCTTTCACTGCTACTCTGTAAGACTGCTTAGCAAATGTATCATAGTTCCTCCTCCAAATTCTCTCCAGCCTCTTGCAGTGCCTTCTCTTGGCCGCCAAAGCAGCAGAGAACCACGGGGCTGATGCTCTTGCCAGTTCAGATCTAACCTGGCGAGGTGGTGCCAAGGCTTCCAAACGTGCAGTGAGCCAATTCTGAAAACACACCACATCGTCCTCCAGACTACCCGTAAAAACACAAGGATGGGTTTCTAAAGCCTGGGTGATCATGGCCGGGGTGACTTTGTGGAAGGCTCTAGAGCTGCGAGCAGCTAGCCGCTTCGAAATGCGGGTGGCCACTGGCTGATGTACTAACGTAAAATCCGCTAGGAAATGGTCCGACCAGAGGACTGGGGCAAGGGAGGAAAGGACCACCGGAACGGTCGAAAAAATTTGATCTAAAATATGCCCCTTCTCATGTGTAGGAGACAGCAGGTACATATGAAGTCCCACCGACGATGTCATATCCAAGAATTTTTGCACTTCAGAATCCTCGCCCTTATCCATGTGGATGTTAAAGTCCCCGAGTATTAGGCAGTGTTTTGCTCTAAGACTCAGTGTGGAAATGATCGATAGCAAATCCTCAGTAAAGGAGCCAAGAGGGCCAGGTGGTCTATAAAGCAAAAGCCCCAAGCAGGATTGATGGGGGGATAGGGTCAGGGAGAAGGCAAGGGTTTCACAGCCAGGTAAATCATCCGTCGACAAGATGGTACAAGGAATGTGCCTCTTAATGATAAGAGCCACTCCGCCTCCCCTTCCCTTGCATCTATCTCGACGGAAAATAGCATAAGAGGGAGGGATGGCAATAGCCAGATCAGGTTCCGAGCCCACACCGAGCCATGTTTCTGTGAGAAAAAGACAATCTGTGTCATCTTGTGTTAAGAGATTATGGATGTCGAGAGCGTGCTGAGGAAGGGACCTGGTATTTAGCAAGGCGCATTTACTACCTAATGGAGGGAGCTTGCCCGAACAGGAAATAATGGGGACCGGCACCCACCCACACGTGGGGCACTTAGTGATATCCCCAGCAGAGTAGGGGATAGCTCGCTGACATGGAGCAGTGTGTACATTGTAGGACAGAAGGTCATCTCTAGTGTACATCAAGCCAAGAGCTAAATGGAACCCACCAGAATCGCTCCCGAGCGCCTCCGAGACGCGGACGGGCGCAGACGGGCTGACTCTGGCGAGACTCCGGCGCAGTGACGGCGCCCCCGCAAACGCGACAGCTAGCGCGGTAGAACGCTGTTTCCTTATATGTGGTACACTAGAGCGCTGCCACCACTCTAGCCCCCACTGAAGATGGCCGCCGAGTGCAGAAAAGCCTGAGCCCGGTTTGAAGCTCTAAAGGCAGCTAGCACCGTGATAGATGGGCGAAAATGCGTGCAGGTGTATTAGAGGTATGCTGAGTGCATTACAAAGTGAAAATACAACAGTTTTAAAATTTGCTAAAAATCACAAAAAACGATCCGTTTTGCTCACGGAGCGCAGGATAGAATACACATGCTCTGTGCTTCACCAATATCAATTCAGACTGGTACAAGGGATAGATCTCGCGAGCGCTGCTTCAGGGCTCCTTATATGTGGTACACTAGAGCGCTGCCACCACTCTAGCCCCCACTCAAGATGGCCGCCGAGTGCAGAAAAGCCTGAGCCCGGTTTGAAGCTCTAAAGGCAGCTAGCACCGTGATAGATGGGCGAAAATGCGTGCAGGTGTATTAGAGGTATGCTGAGTGCATTACAAAGTGAAAATACAACAGTTTTAAAATTTGCTAAAAATCACAAAAAACGATCCGTTTTGCTCACGGAGCGCAGGATAGAATACACATGCTCTGTGCTTCACCAATATCAATTCAGACTGGTACAAGGGATAGATCTCGCGAGCGCTGCTTCAGGGCTCCTTATATGTGGTACACTAGAGCGCTGCCACCACTCTAGCCCCCACTCAAGATGGCCGCCCCCGTAGGGCAGTTCCCGTAGTCCAATCTCGAGAGAATCATAGCCAGAACAATTATCTTGAGGGCATCAGATGAGAAAAAATGAGAGATCTTGCGAATAATCCTGAGGGACAGGAAGCAGGATGACACAACAGAGCTGACCTGCGGGCGCAAGGAGAGGTCCTGGCTGACCTTGATTCCCAAGGTTCTAACTGATGCGGAGGGAACCGGGGAAGGGCCGAGAATGGAAGGCCAAAAGGCAGAAGTCCAAGGGCTAATGGGACCGCCAGTCAGGACCAACTCCGTTTTGTCCGGATTGAGCTTGAGATGGGTTTGGTTCATCCAATCAGAAATAAAAATAAGGGTAGTTTGACATTTAAGAATGGACTCAGAAGAGGGGGAAAGATCGAAAACAAGCTGGAGGTCGTCAGCGTAATTGGATACGGAGACCCCTATATTGAGCAGTGAAATAATAAGGGGATAAATGTAAAGATTAAAAAGGAGAGGGGAGAGGGAGGAACCTTGGGGAACCCCAGAGGACACCGGCAGAAAGGGGGCGGGGAAGCCAGAGAGGCGAACAGCTTGCGTCCGGCCTTTGAGGAAAGAAGCGAGCCAGTAAAGACCGGTGCCCTGGATGCCCCCTGCCCTGACACGGTCGAGAAGGATGGAATGGTCAACCGTGTCAAATGCAGTGGACAGATCAAGAAGCACCAGGGCTTGGGGAGAGTTGGAATCCGCCTTGCTCCTCAGCTCATCCAGGACAGTGAGAATCAAAGATTCGGTCGAGTGAACCGGACGAAATCCCGCTTGGTGGGAGGCCAATAAATGGTTCATCTCAATGTAGGTTGACAAGCAGGAGGTAATGTGGCTCTCCAGGATTTTACCTAAATAAGGGAGCAGGGAGATGGGCTTAAAGTTAGCAGGGAGAGTAGGGTCAGAACCAGGTTTTTTCAGAATGGGGATAATGGTGGCTGTTTTAAAGAGGGTCAGAACTATGCCCTGAGAGATGGATGCATTGAGGAGGGATAAAGGAGGATCGGGACAGCCAGAGAATAGCTCCCTTAAGATGCGGGCCGGTGCGCAATCAACAGGGGAGCCTGACTTGACCTTCCTGAGCAGGGCAAGGAAGGATTCCTTCGAAATAAGTGGAAAGTGATTAAAAGAAGAGGGCAATGGAGGAATGGAAGGAGGGGGAAGAGGAGAAGATGTCAGGGGGATGTTCCGTTTGATATTGGCAATCTTCTCAAGGAAAAAATCTTTCAGGGAGAGACAAAGGGCCATGGAAGGCACAGGATTAGGGTTGACACGGTCAGATGCGGCCACGTCATGAACAATGGAGAAAATCTCAGATTTAGCAGAGAGGATAGCTCTCTTATAGTTCTTTAGCAGAGACCTATATTGATCCCTCAGGAGGGGACAGTAGTTGCGCCTCCACTGACGCTCTGAATGTCTAAGAGCCAATTTAAGGGCTTTGAGGTCACTGGAAAACCTTTTGTTGGCTTCGTGGAGGCAACAAGCCTTGACCCTCCTGAGGGGGGTGACAGAGTCACAGGAAGTAGATAGCCAGGTGTTAACGTCATCGACTTGGAGATCGAGGGAGAGGTCCGATTAGTCAGGGAGAGAAGTCACCAAGGAAGAATGAAGAGCATTAAGTCCACTTGGTTCCAATTCCGTGCTAAGACGTTCTTTGGCATGGGGGGCTTATCAGTGACTGCAAGTTCAATGGAAAAGGTGATGAGGGAATGGTCAGACCAGACGCAAGGGAGAGATGATCCGACTAGTCGTCCAAATCTGGTCAAGAGTGTGACCATGAACGTGGGTGGGGGCCTGAATGTGAGAAATAAAATTAAAACAACAAAGGGTGTCAGAGAAATCCTTGGAAGTCTGATCTTCCCTGGGGTCACCAGGCCAGTAATTGAAGTCACCCAGTAGAAGAACTGACAAGTTATTAATCACCAAGGTGGCCAGCAGATCTTGGAGAGCAGGCAGAAAATGGGGCATAGTTTGGGGGGGGGCGGTAGAGAAGGACTATGGTAAGGGGGGCTAAAAGATTCGCTGAACGGGAAACTAGAAAGTCCACATTGGGAATGGGAGGGTAGGGCAGGAGATGGACCTGCAAATTGGACCGGATAATCATGGCCACACCCCCGCCAACTTTCCCATCTGGACGATCAGCCCGAAGGGCATAATAAGAGTCGGGAAGCGCGGATAAGACATCGGACGAAGAGTCTGCCGAAAACCAAGTCTCCGTCAAGAATAGAAGATCAGGAGACTCAGTGTCAAGCAGATTAAAGAGTTCTAGTTGATGCTTACCCGCCGAGTGGGTATTAAGGAGATAGGCAGAGGCCAGCGTCGGTGGGCAGGAGGGGGCGGGGGGGCACACAGCGTGGGCAGCCAACATGGATTTAGATAAGGGGACAACAAGGGGAGGGGGGAAAGGGGCAGAGATGCCGAAGGCAAGGATGCAATCGAGCGTGGAAGAGCTAAGGGCCAATTACCTTGATAGGCAAGGAGCTGCACAGATGTATATGTTAAAAAAGGAGCAGGGTCTGTGGCCCCGGGTCCCGGCCAGTCCCCGCCGGGCACAGACGGGCCCTCCTTTGGCGCTCCTTCGGCGCGCAAACGGCGAGCCCGCTGCACGTCCTAAAGTGCATTGCTATTTATGATCCAAGCCCCTCCCCCAGCTAGACCGCTAACTCGGGTCCCGCAGGGGTCCGGAACTCATCGAAGATGGTACCCGACCTAGCCCTCCACAATAATCAGCACCAATAAGCTGTGGTGGAACGGGGCACAGGGAGACCGGATAACAGCGCTCAAAAGAGTTTGAAAGGTACAATTAATCACATAAGCACACAACACAATTTAAAAAATCGATTGTTTTAAAAAAAAAAAGTTATTGCAGTAATGCAGCGGGGTACAAGTTAAAGCAGAGGAGAGTCCCTCGCAATCTGCTCGCCTTCCAAACAAAACGACAAGGTGCTGCCATCACCCTGAGCAATCAAGCAATACGAGCTGAAGCAGAGGCTTGCACTGCTGGAATGAGAGAGAGGCTGAGAGCGTCTCCCTATGAGCCCGCACCCCACCCCAGGCGTCGACACACATTACCTTGGGGGTGCGATCTTACTCTCCTGTCTTCTTCCAGCGACTTGGGCCTCCAATGCAATCTTTGGGAATTGGCAATAGCAGGCTCGGGCTGGCGACTCAGCTCCTCAGAGGCTGCCGATCCGGTCCGCTACTGCTATGAGGATCTCAGGCTGCCACAGGGTACACTCACACAGCGTTGCTGAGACTCACTTGAGCTACAGGTGCAAGATCACTGGGCACTCCTCATGAAGGTCTCAGGCTGCACAAAGAACACGCACACAGCGTCGCTGAGACTCAATTTAACTCCGGGTGCACGATAACAAGGCAATCCTCACGAAGGTCTCAGGCTGCACATAGCACATGCAAATAGCATCGCTGAGCCTCACTTGGACTCCGAGAGCACGATAACAAGGCAATCGTCACGAAGGTCTCAGGCTGCACACACACATAGCGTCGCTGAGACGCACTTGGATTCCGGTACACACGATAACAGGACGATCCTCAAGAAGCGCTGCAGAAAAGCACACACACACAGCATTGCTGAGACACGCTTGGACTCCAGGTGCCAACGATCACAGGGCACTCCTAACGAGGGTCTCAGGCTGAAAAAAGCACACAAACACAGCATTGCTAAGACTTTCCTGGAAACTTTTGTGTTCCTGAGTTTCCAGAACAGGGAGCCAGCTCACCTCAAGCCCTTGGGGATAAGTTACTTCAGGACAATGCACAACAAAGTCCTTTCAAGCAGGGGGACACAGCGCACAGCAAAGTCCCTTAAGCCTTTCCTTGGTTCAAACAGCAAACTACAGTCCAGTCCCAGAACATACAGCAAGGTTCAGTCCTTTCCTTCAGTCTCTTCAGTTGATTCTTCCTTGGCAAAGGTTCCTCTTAATCATGAAGTAGCTCCAGTCTTGTTCAATCTTGATCAAGCCATTCTCCAAAGTTTAGGGGCTTCAGCTCTCATAGTTATACCCCTCAATGGCTTTGAAGTCTTTGTGTTCAGGGGGAACTGACCTCTGTTTAAACCAGTTCTGGGTGCCTCCCTGCCAGTGACACATTTTTCCTTTCATTAGTGGGGGTCTGGATTCCCAATCACTCAGCAGGAGATGGGACCATTCTTTTATGGCAGCAACCCTGGTCTCTTCACCTCTAGGGGCTAATTTTCCCCCTAAACTCATGATGCAGGTCAGCCTGTTGCTGTCTCACCTCCTCCCCTGGGTCGAGACATTTCCCAGATCCTATCGCTTTCAAATCCAGACCCACAACCATGCAGAGACACACAGAAATGTTAGAGCACAAAAACCCAGCTACTTCTGAAAGAGTTGCTTCTAAAAACATAAAATCAAAAACCATCTTAATAAAAAGATGTCTTATTACATTGTGAGTTCAGGTACAATAAACTTCTCCTCTATATTCTAAGCCTTTGGGAAGATAAACTGGAAAACATATTACACAGCCTCCCTATTCTGTCCTATGGGCAAGATGGCCTTTGCACAGTGAAAAACGAAATGGAGATTATTTCACTGTCAGGACATGGTACACACCTTAGTACATGTCCTACCTTTCACATGCACTGCACCTGCCCATGGGGCTTTGGACCTACCGTAGGAGTATCTGTTGTGCATAGAAAGGGAAGGGTAAGGTCTGGCAAGTGGGTACAACATGGCAGTTTAACAAACTGCCTGCAGGGACCTCAATGGCAGGCATGAGCTCCCTTTTTAAGTGTACTGGTGTGGGTGGCACAATTAGTGCTGCAGGCACACTAGTAGCCTTTGAATTACCAGTCCTGGCACACATAGTGTTCTTTACTAGGGACTTTACTAGTAAGGCAAACATACCAATCACGGATAAAATAATAATAATAATACTGAGCTTATATAGCGCATGGTTACACTAGCCAGTGTGTCCCCGCGCTTACAGTGGCCCAAGCAACCTCCCAGAAGCTGACCCTATGACAAGCTACATCTTTGGGAACAGAAAGGTTTTAAGCTCCCTCCGGAAAGCCGTCTCCGCGGGCTCCCTACGAAGCTTGAGGGGAAGAGTGTTCCATTTACGCGCTGCCAGATAGTGAAATGATCTACCTCCCATTCACACCCTTCTGATCTTGGGGACATGCATCAAGGATGCACCCTGCGACCTCAAAAGCCTAGTAGGCAAATACGGTGTAAGCAAGCTGCGCAGGAAGCTAGGTCCATTCCCTTGAACAATCTTGTAGCTGATACACAGGGCCTTAAACTGAATCCGCTCTTTGATGGGCAGCCAGTGTAATGCCTCCAGAGCCTTTTTGGCAGAACATCTCCTGGGAGTCATCAATATCAGATGTGCGGCAGCATTCTGTATATGCTGCAGTCTCTGGTGACATCTTGCACTCACTCCCAGATAGAGGGCATTCCCATAGTCCAGCCTGGAAGTAACTAATATTTACAACAAGGGGTGGTGAGGGACAGAGTCTCTGAATTAAGCAGAAAGCTCTCACCCAGTCAAGAGATCAGGGCTAGATCCAACACCGTTTTTTAGCTCACTGCACCATCCCAGTTTCAGAACCTGGCTGTATGCAAATTAGTCTGTTCCTGTCCCAGTGCATGATGGGAACAGGGCAAACCAAACTACAAAAGCCAATTCTTACACTGGGAAGGAAACAAGCTCCCGGGGACCGGTTTCTGGCATAACAGCCGTCTTCGGCCCGGTTTGCTTGAATCCTGATGGTGCAATGAGCAAGGGTCTCACATCTGAGAATACCCTTCCACGCTTAGGGTGGACAAAAATATTTACAACAAGGGGTGGTGAGGGACAGAGTCTCTGAATTAAGCAGAAAGCTCTCACCCAGTCAAGAGATCAGGGCTAGATCCAACACCGTTTTTTAGCTCACTGCACCATCCCAGTTTCAGAACCTGGCTGTATGCAAATTAGTCTGTTCCTGTCCCAGTGCATGATGGGAACAGGGCAAACCAAACTACAAAAGCCAATTCTTACACTGGGAAGGAAACAAGCTCCCGGGGACCGGTTTCTGGCATTACAGCCGTCTTCGGCCCGGTTTGCTTGAATCCTGATGGTGCAATGAGCAAGGGTCTCACATCTGAGAATACCCTTCCACGCTTAGGGTGGACAAAAATATTTACAACAAGGGGTGGTGAGGGACAGAGTCTCTGAATTAAGCAGAAAGCTCTCACCCAGTCAAGAGATCAGGGCTAGATCCAACACCGTTTTTTAGCTCACTGCACCATCCCAGTTTCAGAACCTGGCTGTATGCAAATTAGTCTGTTCCTGTCCCAGTGCATGATGGGAACAGGGCAAACCAAACTACAAAAGCCAATTCTTACACTGGGAAGGAAACAAGCTCCCGGGGACCGGTTTCTGGCATTACAGCTGTCTTCGGCCCGGTTTGCTTGAATCCTGATGGTGCAATGAGCAAGGGTCTCACATCTGAGAATACCCTTCCACGCTTAGGGTGGACAAAAATATTTACAACAAGGGGTGGTGAGGGACAGAGTCTCTGAATTAAGCAGAAAGCTCTCACCCAGTCAAGAGATCAGGGCTAGATCCAACACCGTTTTTTAGCTCACTGCACCATCCCAGTTTCAGAACCTGGCTGTATGCAAATTAGTCTGTTCCTGTCCCAGTGCATGATGGGAACAGGGCAAACCAAACTACAAAAGCCAATTCTTACACTGGGAAGGAAACAAGCTCCCGGGGACCGGTTTCTGGCATTACAGCCGTCTTCGGCCCGGTTTGCTTGAATCCTGATGGTGCAATGAGCAAGGGTCTCACATCTGAGAATACCCTTCCACGCTTAGGGTGGACAAAAATATTTACAACAAGGGGTGGTGAGGGACAGAGTCTCTGAATTAAGCAGAAAGCTCTCACCCAGTCAAGAGATCAGGGCTAGATCCAACACCGTTTTTTAGCTCACTGCACCATCCCAGTTTCAGAACCTGGCTGTATGCAAATTAGTCTGTTCCTGTCCCAGTGCATGATGGGAACAGGGCAAACCAAACTACAAAAGCCAATTCTTACACTGGGAAGGAAACAAGCTCCCGGGGACCGGTTTCTGGCATTACAGCCGTCTTCGGCCCGGTTTGCTTGAATCCTGATGGTGCAATGAGCAAGGGTCTCACATCTGAGAATACCCTTCCACGCTTAGGGTGGACAAAAATATTTACAACAAGGGGTGGTGAGGGACAGAGTCTCTGAATTAAGCAGAAAGCTCTCACCCAGTCAAGAGATCAGGGCTAGATCCAACACCGTTTTTTAGCTCACTGCACCATCCCAGTTTCAGAACCTGGCTGTATGCAAATTAGTCTGTTCCTGTCCCAGTGCATGATGGGAACAGGGCAAACCAAACTACAAAAGCCAATTATTACACTGGGAAGGAAACAAGCTCCCGGGGACCGGTTTCTGGCATTACAGCCGTCTTCGGCCCGGTTTGCTTGAATCCTGATGGTGCAATGAGCAAGGGTCTCACATCTGAGAATACCCTTCCACGCTTAGGGTGGACAAAAATATTTACAACAAGGGGTGGTGAGGGACAGAGTCTCTGAATTAAGCAGAAAGCTCTCACCCAGTCAAGAGATCAGGGCTAGATCCAACACCGTTTTTTAGCTCACTGCACCATCCCAGTTTCAGAACCTGGCTGTATGCAAATTAGTCTGTTCCTGTCCCAGTGCATGATGGGAACAGGGCAAACCAAACTACAAAAGCCAATTCTTACACTGGGAAGGAAACAAGCTCCCGGGGACCGGTTTCTGGCATAACAGCCGTCTTCGGCCCGGTTTGCTTGAATCCTGATGGTGCAATGAGCATGTCTTCCAACTACTTGCAATGCAATGTTGGAAAGACTGAAGTCATGTTGTTTGGGGGGGCAAGACAACTTTGGTCTCCGGACTGGTGGCCACAAGACCTTGGCCCAGTACCGGAGCCTAAACCATCTGTAAAAAATCTGGGGGTCCGGCTGGACCAGGAACTCTCCCTCAAGCAACATGCCAACCAGGTGGTGGGATCCTGCTTCCACATAATCGGTATGCTACGTAAGATCTTCCCCCTCCTGCCAGACGACAGCAGAAGAACTTTGGTACAGGCATTAGTCATGAGTCGTTTAGACTACTGCAACGCCCTGTTTCTGGCTGCCAATGAGGGAGTCATGGCAAGACTACAGGTGGTCCAGAACACGGCTGCCCGTCTGGTCTTAAACGCACCCCCCCGCTCACCTTCCAAACCCCTTCTAGAAAAGCTTCATTGGCTGCCTATCAGACAAAGGGCTAAATTCAAGGTAGGCTGTACCATACACAAGAGTCTCAACGGTATGGGTCCGGCATACCTGGCCACCAAATTTGTCCCTTACAAACCCCCACGCCCACTTCGTTCTAGCGAACAAGGCCTTCTAGTAGTGCCCAGAGCAAGAAAGGCAAGGCAGGGCAGCAAAGCTCTCTCTATAGCTGGACCGTCTCTTTGGAATAGCCTTCCCATCACCCTAAGGCTTTGCACAGAATATCTTCCATTCAGGAAAATGCTAAAGACCTTCCTTTTCAGCCAATAGACAGCATACGTGCTCCCGTTCCAAATGTGGCAGATGTCAAAAGCGCGGAGATGCTCCCTAGGGAGTCGAGACCAGCGCTATACAAGCCAGTAAAATAAATAAATAAATAAATAAAAAGGGTCTCACATCTGAGAATACCCTTCCACGCTTAGGGTGGACAAAAATATTTACAACAAGGGGTGGTGAGGGACAGAGTCTCTGAATTAAGCAGAAAGCTCTCACCCAGTCAAGAGATCAGGGCTAGATCCAACACCGTTTTTTAGCTCACTGCACCATCCCAGTTTCAGAACCTGGCTGTATGCAAATTAGTCTGTTCCTGTCCCAGTGCATGATGGGAACAGGGCAAACCAAACTACAAAAGCCAATTCTTACACTGGGAAGGAAACAAGCTCCCGGGGACCGGTTTCTGGCATTACAGCCGTCTTCGGCCCGGTTTGCTTGAATCCTGATGGTGCAATGAGCAAGGGTCTCACATCTGAGAATACCCTTCCACGCTTAGGGTGGACAAAAATATTTACAACAAGGGGTGGTGAGGGACAGAGTCTCTGAATTAAGCAGAAAGCTCTCACCCAGTCAAGAGATCAGGGCTAGATCCAACACCGTTTTTTAGCTCACTGCACCATCCCAGTTTCAGAACCTGGCTGTATGCAAATTAGTCTGTTCCTGTCCCAGTGCATGATGGGAACAGGGCAAACCAAACTACAAAAGCCAATTCTTACACTGGGAAGGAAACAAGCTCCCGGGGACCGGTTTCTGGCATTACAGCCGTCTTCGGCCCGGTTTGCTTGAATCCTGATGGTGCAATGAGCAAGGGTCTCACATCTGAGAATACCCTTCCACGCTTAGGGTGGACAAAAATATTTACAACAAGGGGTGGTGAGGGACAGAGTCTCTGAATTAAGCAGAAAGCTCTCACCCAGTCAAGAGAGCAGGGCTAGATCCAACACCGTTTTTTAGCTCACTGCACCATCCCAGTTTCAGAACCTGGCTGTATGCAAATTAGTCTGTTCCTGTCCCAGTGCATGATGGGAACAGGGCAAACCAAACTACAAAAGCCAATTCTTACACTGGGAAGGAAACAAGCTCCCGGGGACCGGTTTCTGGCATTACAGCCGTCTTCGGCCCGGTTTGCTTGAATCCTGATGGTGCAATGAGCAAGGGTCTCACATCTGAGAATACCCTTCCACGCTTAGGGTGGACAAAAATATTTACAACAAGGGGTGGTGAGGGACAGAGTCTCTGAATTAAGCAGAAAGCTCTCACCCAGTCAAGAGATCAGGGCTAGATCCAACACCGTTTTTTAGCTCACTGCACCATCCCAGTTTCAGAACCTGGCTGTATGCAAATTAGTCTGTTCCTGTCCCAGTGCATGATGGGAACAGGGCAAACCAAACTACAAAAGCCAATTCTTACACTGGGAAGGAAACAAGCTCCCGGGGACCGGTTTCTGGCATTACAGCCGTCTTCGGCCCGGTTTGCTTGAATCCTGATGGTGCAATGAGCAAGGGTCTCACATCTGAGAATACCCTTCCACGCTTAGGGTGGACAAAAATATTTACAACAAGGGGTGGTGAGGGACAGAGTCTCTGAATTAAGCAGAAAGCTCTCACCCAGTCAAGAGATCAGGGCTAGATCCAACACCGTTTTTTAGCTCACTGCACCATCCCAGTTTCAGAACCTGGCTGTATGCAAATTAGTCTGTTCCTGTCCCAGTGCATGATGGGAACAGGGCAAACCAAACTACAAAAGCCAATTCTTACACTGGGAAGGAAACAAGCTCCCGGGGACCGGTTTCTGGCATTACAGCCGTCTTCGGCCCGGTTTGCTTGAATCCTGATGGTGCAATGAGCAAGGGTCTCACATCTGAGAATACCCTTCCACGCTTAGGGTGGACAAAAATATTTACAACAAGGGGTGGTGAGGGACAGAGTCTCTGAATTAAGCAGAAAGCTCTCACCCAGTCAAGAGATCAGGGCTAGATCCAACACCGTTTTTTAGCTCACTGCACCATCCCAGTTTCAGAACCTGACTGTATGCAAATTAGTCTGTTCCTGTCCCAGTGCATGATGGAAACAGGGCAAACCAAACTACAAAAGCCAATTCTTACACTGGTATAGGTGTGGCAGGGTATACTCAGACATGAGTCCCTTTCTCACTGCTCCATCAGGATTCAAGCAAGCCGGGCCGAAGAAGGCTGAAATGCCAGAAACCGGTCCCCGGTAGCTTGTCTCCTTTCTGGTGAAGAATTGGCTTGGTAGTTTAGTCTGCCCTGTTCCCATGATGCACTGGGCCAGGGACAGACTGATTTGCATATAGCCAGGTTCTGAGCTGGGATGGGGCAGTGAGATAAATAACGGTGATGGATCAAGCCCTGATCTTTGGACTGGGTAAGAGTGGTCTGTTTAACTCAGACACTCTGTTCATCACCACCCCCTTTTTGGAAGTAACTAAGGCATGGACCAGGGCCCTCCTTGCTGACACTGGGAGCATGTCGAGTGTTTTCCTCAGTCTGCGAAGTATGCCAAAACAGGTTCCTGCCACACGTGTAACATGATTGTCAAACGAGATCTTAGAGTCGATCCACATACCGAGGTTCTTAACTTGATCCTTAGGTACAGGCAGGGGCCCCAGAACCTGAGGCCACCATGCAGATGTCCAGACTGATGGAGATTTGCCCACTATGAGCACCTCTGTTTTGTCCCCATTAAGTCTGAGACAATTATTGGCCATCGAGCTAGCCACATCCTGCAGAGAAGACGCAAACCTGCAAGCTGCGTGCTCGGCTGGCTGTGTCAAAGCCACAACCAGCTGCATATCGTCGGCATAAGTCACAACCTCCACCCCATATTGTTCCATGATAAATGCCACAGGAGCCACGTAGAGATTAAAAAGGGTGGGGCTGAGACTTGAGCCCTGGGGGACCCCTTGATTCAGGCCAAAGGCCTCTCACCTGTAGGGCCCCTGCTCGACACAGAATCTGCACTCACAGAGGAAGGATTCCAGCCATTTCCATGCCTTCCCAGCCACTCCCCCCTTCCTCAGACACTGTAGCAAGGTGTGGTGCGCCACAGTGTCGAATACAGCACTGAGATCAAGGAGAATCCGTGCCGCTGTCTGACCCTCATCCACGTGCCTACGTAAGGCCTCAATGGAAAAGAGGAGATGAGACTCTGTAGAGTGGCACGCCCGAAATCCTGCCTCTGTGGGATGTAAAAGCCCACGAGATTCAATATGTGTCGAGAGTTGCAGTTTTTCAGCTATTTTGGCAAAATACGGGAAAAGTGAGATAGGCCGTAAGTTGCTCAATTGGGATATGCTGATATGGAGTTTTTTCTTAAGAGGAAGCACCACAGCTTGTTTCTAAGTTACTGGCAACCTGCCTGATTCAAATGATATCGTTCAAAGGTGCCTGAGATATGGTGCTAACACCTCAATGTTTCCTCTTAAGATTTTGGCAACCAATTACCATTATACTTTGTACAGAAAGCCCTTTGACACTGATCATCAGTGGCAAAGTCACCAAAGCGTCTAAGTTGGCAACACAATTTCAGAAAAAAAGGTCAAGTGGAAAAGGAAAAAGTTTAGGGAACTTTAGCCAAAAAGGGCCAGGTCCTACAGACACCATGACCATACCATGCTTGCAGTCAGTCAGTAGGATCTGAGATGATTGATGGAATAACTCGGGGTGCTTCATGAAGTAGCTGAAAAGGTAAATAACAACAGTAGACCTACATGTATGTGCAGTGGTGAAGGCAAGTGTGGTGGTGTGACTGATATCTGTGCATTGCTTTTGTTACTTAATTTGGAAAATGCTATGTTGCTGTGTGTGTATGTGTGCTCAGTGCTGCCTGGCTCAAGTTCTAGGCTAAGTGGAGGTTGGATGGGCAGGCCTGCTCATGTTGTTGGAGGTAAATGCTGGAAACAGGCATGATGTTGCTATGCCACTTCTGAAAGTCTTCTTGTTGCACTCCCCCTTAATTTATGCAGTTTAACTTATCTCCTTGATTTTTCAATTTCCTTTTTGTTTTTCCATCTACAGGCTGGCATTTACCCTGCGCTATACTGGGTAAAACAACTCACACTTAACTTACCAAACCGCATCCGCCAGGCAGGCAGGCATCCAAGATTGACGGACGGACAGGTAGGACCACGAGGAATGCGAAGATGAAGCTCCCAATTTGGCAATAATTATAGTATAATTTTCATCTAATTCATTTTTTCTCTTCAATCATTATGGCTGTGTGTGTTGGTATTTATGTTTGCTTATATATTTGACTGCTACAGATATTGTTAATGTTCTTTGCTATCTTTCAAAGGAAGCCCAGTACAACAACAAAACATGTAGGGGCAGACAGGCAAGGCAATTGCATAACATTTATTATATACTGCCCTGTATAGTCAAGTACTACACTTATCAAGTCATCATCATCATGCGTGCATTTCCTTTTCCCCCCTTAACAGATTTATATCATTGCCGGCTGCCAAGATTTTGTGTGTTGTCCATGTGTAGTGTTTGTCTTTGTCAAACATTTCCCTAAAAATCCCCCTTCCCAACCATTCATCAAACCCTGACCCTCTTCCTCAGGGCTGTGTGATTTATATAGAGGTTTGACTAAATTACATGTATACCAATTATAGATCACACACTTGCTGGGGTGGATGTGGTGAAAGCAACACTAACTCAAGGCCGGGCCAGGATCTTCTTCTGCTTTAAGTAAATATACTATGGCCCACACAAGCAATGTCTGATTGCCCACCCATGCACAGTATTCAATACTACATTTTTTTTTCCAGAGGAACATAATCCATCATAATAATATAATTGGTTGCCAGCATCGAGTCATCAAGCATCCCAATTACAGCACAGATCAAGTCGACTTCAGTTTGTAAATTGTACTAGGCTAGCCCTCCAGGCATTCTGATTTATTTTACTTTAGCATTGCTTGTCATCATCATGGTTTCTTGTTTAGCAGTCTTCTTGCGTACTGTACTTCTAGTACTTGTTCCCTAGTCTCCCTCAGTTGACTGATTGTCTCATTTTCTTTTTTTGCAAATGCTACTGTCACTGTCTACTAATACTACCACCAATATGGCACCTTAGGAAACCCAACCATCACCATACAGCCATTGCGTCGCCTAAGTATAAACATCAATCACAGGTATGAGTAGAAGTTTGGGGAGGCATAATGTATATACTATGGAAATTAATTAATTCACACATCCACACCCTTCTGAGTCCATAGGGGTTTTAGTTGCAGACTGCATTGACTAGTAGGACAAGTGAGGGTACTGCATTTATCTGTTGGTGTGTTACACTATCTGCAGATTTTAATCAAACCTGGCTGCAGCCCTGTGGCAAAGGAAACAGTGTGAAGTAAAAGAGTAATCCCCCACAAAAGATTTACATTATATGAAAACTATATATAACATAACATGTGTATAACATGTGTATTTGTAAAGTGCACGTTCACCTGGAGGTATCTTGGCGCTGAATAACAGATGTTTATTGTAACCCAACTCAATGGTACTCATTTTATCGACTTCAGATTGATGAAAGGCTGAGTTGATCCACAGGGATTTGAACCTATGACCATGAGGTCAAACACAGGCTCCTGTAGAGGATGCATTAGGCCATTGAGCCACAAGACCCGGCTATATATAATGTATTCCCCTAACAAATAAACTAACTAGAATGAAAAAAACACACACCTGACCCACCCCTCTCCCTTACTCCAACCAATGTCTATCATTAAGAGTCCAATGTCCAACGCCCAATTCCCACCCACCAAAAAAAAGATTTAAAAAAAGGGGCAAGGAGGCGGGCTCGCCGGATCTTGCTTTCCAGGGCGTTTATCTGCTCCTCTAGGCATGCCATCCAGAGGAGCATCTGGTGCTGAAATGCCTTGCAGTTGCATGAACAGGGGTGGGCAGCAGTGTTCCAAGAAGTGTGTCGGGCTGCTGCTACACCACTGCGCCGTACCACTGTTGAGTACCATCACAAAATAACATTTTTGACTTTTTTTTTACCACTGGTGGCACTGGGGGGGCCTGACTCAGGCCCGGGGCATTGGAGGAGGCTGCTGCTGCCACCTCTTCCTCCTCTGTCAGAGCCACCAGGCACCAAAATATCATCACAGATGGCCTCCAGCTTCCGTTGCCGGGCCATGGCTGCTAACTCCTTCCTGTAAAACTATTTTTTCTGATATTTTTGTACTTCCCATTGAACAATATTTTTGTCAACGATATTGTTTTCCCTTATATTGTGTCAGACATCCATCCCACTGACCTACTGATCACTTTCAGAAACTATAATATCACCCTCTACATGAAAAGAAGTATATGGACCCCTTATCGGATGAAAATGATATCCTTTCTTACCACACCATACCATGCCTAACAAGTACCATCAACACACTTTAGAACAGGATATAACAGAAGATAAAATATGACAGGTCATGAAGGACCTCCCATATGATAACTTAATAAAACCCTGTTATGTTATGTTATGTTATGTTATGTTATGTTATGTTATGTTATGTTATATATGAGTCTTGTATAGCGCAACGGCTACTCCAAAGGAGTGTCCCGGCGCTTTGTGCTCCAGACCCAGAAAGACTGGAAAAACATAACAGAAACAAGAACAGAGGCTAAAAAAAAAGGGGAAAGCGCACTAACCAGAAAACAACCAACCGCCATATTCATGAAAATCGGCATTTGCGATTCTGAAATAGCGAAAAAAAGCGAATCGCTATTCAGAAATTGCAAATCCGAATTCATGAAGAATTGCGATAAAAAAAAGCGATTCGCACGCGATCGCAAATTCCGTTAGCGATGACCGATAATTGCAGAATAATCGCTATTTCCGGCTACCCGCGCCTGGACTGCGAGCTCGCAAATAGCGATATCGCTATTTGCGATATCGCTATTTGCGAGATCGCAAACTCGCGAGATCGGGAAAACGGGAAGTCGCATTTCGAGCCCAGTGATGACATCACAACCAGGAAGCTGCCGGTTCACACCACCATTTTCCACATTGAGGCAGAGAGAGAGGGAGCATATTGGAGAGCTGCAGCTAATCTGGAAGATTACATTGATCCACAACCCTGGTACCATGGCTGAGGAACCTGCACCTGGCACCAGCAGCTCGTCTGGGCGCAAGAGAAAATTAAAATTCTCAGAGCAGGAGCTGGAACACCTCATTGAGGGGGTTGTGGCCAACCATGACCGACTGTTTGGCGCAAATTCTCGGAGGGTCCCGGAACAGGAGAAGCGGCGCATATGGCAGGGGATAGCCTCGGCTGTGAACTCCGTGGGAGTGGCGGCCAGGTCCCTGGAGGAATTAAAAAAGCGGTGGTACGACCTCCGAGGCCGTGCCAAGGAGAAGGTGGCGGCGCGCCTTGGGGAGTCCTCGGGCACTGGAGGAGGAGGACCAACTGTACCACCCAACACTCCCATGGAGGACCAGTTCGAGAACACCCTGGAGAAGGAGGCCTGTGTTGGTTTTACAACACTGGACTCATCCCGCACCACCCAAGACACCCAAGGTAAGTGGCATGCGACTGCGACCCTGCCCACTATGGATGTCCATGACCAAATAGGCTCCCCCAATGTCCCATAGGCATGCCATAGTTGCACATCAAGGAATGTCCTGAAGCATTGTGGGAGATGTAGTCTGGCCACAATGTTGTAGTAAAACAATGCAGCCAGACAGGTCCCAAAGCACACAAAGCCACTGCCATTCAGGGAATGTCACCCAGCATGCATGTAGCAACTGCACGTCTGCCAGATACATGCAACTAATGATCCACCACTTACCCCCACAGGTGGCGATACCAGCGACAGCGATAGGCTGGAGATCGATGAGGGCGTCCCGGAGGTGGGGGTGCCAACACCAACCCAGGCACCAGCCCCTGCCGCTGCATCTACACCAGCAGCAAGTACCACCTGCAGCGTCCCCCCTGCAACTGGTGCAGCGCCCACATCCGCTGGCAGGCCAGCCCCCATTGTGCCTCCTGCCACTGCTGCACCTCCCATAGCCGCAGCCAGGGCAGTCACTCCTGTGCCCCCTGCATCTACTACAACAGCCACACCAGCAGTCACACCCCCTGCGTCTGGCACACCTGCAACACCGGCGGTCATACCCCCAGCAGCTGTCGCCTCTACATCTGGGGCTGCGCCAGTGTCCACACAGCAGCCAGCCTCACACTCAGGCCAGCAGGGCAGGCGTGGCAGGTCACGCCAGCACTCCACAGCAGGTAGCAGGCGGGCCAATGCTCATGGACTGGCGCAGCTCAGCATCGAGAGACCCATGCTCCGCATTCACCAGCGCCAGGCTCAGCAGCAGGGAGCTATACAGCTGCAACTGCACATGATAGGGCGCAATGTGGCCTCTGTTGCAGGCCACATGGAAGGCATGAGGGCAGACATGGCAGGTGTGGGAGAAGGACTGGCCCGCATGGCTGCAGCCTTGGAGGCCAACACCGCGGCCATGTCGAGAGAGCGCAGTGCAACACGCCGGCGCCACCGCCAACTAATGACCCGGCTTGACACTAACAGCAGGGCAAGTTAGGTGTCAGCGAATGCTACATCTCTGTTGGCGCGGCGCTCCCTGACCCAGCAGCACCAAATCATACAGTGCAGCGAGGACATGACAAGGGTGCTGGAGACCCTCACCATGGCCGTCATTGCTCTTCACCCTCCAGCTATTCCATCTGTTGTGGGGGGTGATGATGCGAGTGAGGGGGCGTCCAGCGTCAGCTCTCAATCTGCCTCACAGGCCCCACCAGACACCCGCAGCACCATGCCCCCCCATTGCCTGAAGCCCCGGAGGAGGATGCCCCTCGGAGGCGCTATGGCGGAACGCGCACTAGGCGCTCCTAGAGAACTGTAGTTCATCAATGGCACAGGCTGAGGTTAAGCCTGCCATGTAGTGAAGCACAGCAGTATGGCGTAATACTGTTTGTTGGACTTATTTGGACAGGAACCTTATTTTTATTTTTGTGAATTTAACAAATACATTTATTTTGCTACACACATTAGCGTTGTGTCATCATTACATTTTGCATGCATTGTTGATTTGTGGGGTGATGGAAGTGGTTGTACTAGAAACTGTTCACTGTGATGTGGTTGCGACGTCTGTGCCCTTCTGCTGGGTTCTCCCCATGTGCATAGCGCGCATGTGCAGGTGGCCGGTTGTCCCCCTCAGATTCACTGCCAGAGATGTCAACAGGTATCCGGCGCTTGGTTGCAATGTTATGTAGTATTGCGCAGACAGCCACAATGCGGCAGCACTTTTCAGGACTGTAATACATGGCCCCACCTGTCTTGTGCAGTATGCGGAACCAGCTCTTGAGCAGGCCAAATGTCCTTTCTATGCAATTCCTTGTCCGTATGTGTGCAATATTGTAGCGCCGTTGCTGGGGTGTACAGGGTTGAGGTATGGGGTCAGGAGGTATTCACGGAGGGCGTAGCCACTGTCACCTGAATGAGAGGAGCAGATGGTGATTGCCTGTGCTGCGCTGTTACATCTTTGCAATGTGACATTTCAATCAAAGTGTACTTACCAAGTAGGTGTCCTTCCCCAAACTCTCCCCTGACCAGTCGTGTGTGGAGTCCGCTGTGCCGGAAAATGAAGGAGTCATGGGTACTCCCTGGGTACTGTGCGACAATGTCAGTGATGTATGTCTTGGCATTGCAGACCATCTGGATGTTGAGGGAGTGGTAGGACTTTCTATTGCGGAACATATACTCCATGCCAGCTGGTGGGCAGATGGCGACGTGGGTACAGTCTATACATCCGAGCACATGTGGAAAATGGGCTACATTGTAGAATTGTAGCTTGGTCATGTCCAATTCCTGTTGGCTGGCGGGGAATTTGATGTGACGGTGTAGCTGGGTGAGCATGGCGTCAACAAAAGTGTGGAGGCAGCGTGACATGGTGGGCTGGGATATCCCCCCAGCAGCCGCTACTATCCCCTGGAAACTCCCGGAGGCCAGGAGGTGCAGGCTACACAATACCTGCACATGTGGAGGCACAGCATTGGTACGGCTTGTTGGGTGCTGCATCAGGGGGTCAAGGTCCTGTATTAGCTGCATTATCATTTCCCCATTCAGCCTGTATTTAGCATATATCTGCTCTCTGGTTTGGCCCAGCAAGGTGACCCGCTGGCGGAATATCCTGTCCTGGATCCTGCGTCTCCTCTGTGCTAATCGCTCTAGCCTGCGACGCCTCACCACCATGTACATTCCTGGCATTATGGGACTCCGAATGCTGCTGATGATGATGGTCCTTATGTGTGATTGGTCAGGCCAGTACCTGTTGGTGATAGACAACGGTTTTTTGAAAGTTTTTTTCCATGGCTTTCATGGTTACCAACTGCTTTGAGTTGTCCTTATTTTGCGCGGTGCAAATAGCGATTTTTCGGTTTTTCGCTAATAGCGATTTTTCTTGAATACCGATTGCGATTATATTGCGATTTCGCAATTATTTTCGCAGAATCCGTGGTGTGTCGCTATTTCCGATTCGCTAATGCTCACCTGCCGGGATTCTGCAAATATATTAGCGAATTCGCAAATATGTGTTTGCGAATTCGCTATTTTGTTGTTGAATGCCGATTACGGAAATTGCGCCCGCATTTGCATTTTCGCAGCGATTGCGGGCGCAATTTTACTTCATGAATCAGGCTGCAAGTCTTTAGACCTTTCCTAAAGGCAAGCAGATTCGATGTGGCCCGCAGGGACAGCAGTAAAGAATTCCATAGCTGGGAGGCAAGGTATCTGACGGAACGACCGCCTAGTCGGGCCCTCTTTATACGTGGCACCACAGCCTGAGCCAATGACTCCGATCTTAAATATCGTGCAGGACGGTAAAAGTCCAGCCTCTTCTGGAGGTATTTTGCACCATTGGCATGCAGGGCTTTATGGGCTAGGGTCATGGCCTTGAACATTATCCTCTTCCGTATAGGAAGCCAATGGAGGGATTGGAGCAGGTTAGAGGCACAAGTACGGCGATGCAGACCAAAAATCGCTCGTGCTGCAGCGTTCTGGGTCACCTGCATGCGCTGTAAGAGATATTCCGGCAGACCCAGATACAAAGCATTAGCATAGTCCAATCTGGATCCTATGAGTGCCTGTACAGTTATCCTCCGGTGTTCCTCAGAAAGTAGAGGAAAGAACTTTCGAAGCATCCTGAGGATCCCGAAGCATGTCCCTGTCAGAGTAGCCACCTGGGATTTGAGCGTGAGCTCGTTGTCAATTTTAACTCCCAGGTTCTTAGCCAATTTAGATGACTGAGCTGGGGGGAACATGTCGGCAGGCCAACAACCATGCCAATCCGGTTCCGATGGGCATCCGAAGAAAAGTATCTCGGATTTATCCGAGTTGCACTTGAGGCTGTTCAGTTGGAACCAGTTGAAAACAGCCCCAAGGCACTCACGGATACTTTCCCCATCGAAATCTTCGCTCTTGCGGCAGGTGAAAAGAAGCTGGGTGTCGTCAGCATATGAGACGATCCGGGCCCCATAGGACTCCGCCAATGTCGCCAGAGGGGTCATGAGGACGTTAAATAGAGTAGGGCTCAATACTGAGCCCTGAGGAACTCCAACTCCCAATGGCGGCATTTCGGCAAATCCAGATGAGACCCAGACCGTCTGTCGGCGGTTGGCTAAGAAAGAACGAAACCAGTTGAGCACCGTCCCCCCTAGACCGATGTCATGTAGCCTAGTGAGGAGATCCTCATGGGGGACGGTGTCGAATGCCGCCGACAGGTCTAACATGACTAACATCACCCTGCCTCCGGCATCCAGCACCTCCTTCACAATCTCAGAGACTTCCAAGAGCGCCGTCTCGGTGCTTAGGTTCGACCGAAAGCCCGATTGGGACTCATGGAGTAGCTCATTCGACTCCAGGAAGTTAGAGAGCACGCTGTGAACGTGTTTCTCTAAGATTTTGGTGAGTGCTGGGAGGAGCGAGATCGGTCTGTAATTGGACGGGGCTTCAGGGTCCAGGTTGGGCTTCTTAAGGAGAGGAATAACCATGGTCTGTTTCCAGGGGTGTGGCAGAGCTCCCTGACTCAAGGAGAGGTTAAGAATGGGATTGGCTATGGGGTTGACAACATCTGCCATTCTCGCTAGAAATTTTGCTGGGCAAGGATCGCGCGGTGACCCAGATTTAAGGTTCCTCATCAAAGCTAGAGATGAGGATACCGTAAGGGGCGGAAAATCTAGCAGAACTGGGCCCGAGGTAGACAGATGAACTGTCTCATTCGGCAGAGTCAGAGGGTCAACTGTTGGTCTTGGAGGAAAAGAGTCCTGTATTTGCCTAATTTTGGTGGTAAAAAAATTAGCAATGGTGTTGGCCCAGGTCTCAGCCGGAGCGTCCTGTACAGAGGGTGAACGCGGGGTAGTAAATTCTCGAACAATTGAGAAAATCTCCTTGCAGGAGTTTGCCGCTTCCTGAATTCTTTTGGCAAAGTAGCATTTCTTGCCCTGTAGGATTAGGTCATGATAGGATTTCATCATGGATTTGTAAATCTGTTTAGCCTCAGTATCATAATGGGCTCTCCACGCCCGTTCGGCAACTTTACATTGTCTGCGGGAGTGGGCCAGTTCCTCCATAAACCATGGGGCCGAAATCCGTTTGGTATCAGATCTGGGTGGCTGTAATGGGGCTAGCTCGTTCAATCTAGCTAGGAGCCAGGACTGCAGAATGTCAAGGTCATTATCCAGATCACCAGTATAGGACAGAGGATGGTCCACCAGGGCCTGAGCTAACAGATCTGGTGTCACCCGATGGTACGCCCTGTAGCTACTGCCCTGTAGTCTCATAGCACTTACAGCTGGTTTCTCAGTGGCGGATATGTGGAAATGGACGAGACAATGGTCAGACCATAATACTGGCAGAAGTGTAATAGCCATAATAGGTGAAGTGGAAAAGACCTGTTCAAGCGTGTGACCTTTGTCATGGGTCGGGCCGAAGAGATAAGGGGACAAGCCCAGGGTAGATGTAATATCCAGCAGCTTTATAGCATCTTGATCCTGATGATCATCCATGTGGAAATTGAAATCTCCCGCCAATAGACACTGCTCAGATCTCAGGACTAGAGCAGACAAGGCCTGCTGGAGATCATCAAAGAACGATCCCACTGGACCCGGGGGCCTGTAAACTACGAGACCCTTCACCGCTTGATGAGATGATAGGGAAAGGGTAAAGGCGAGAGAGTCGGCACCTACGATGGTGTCTGTGTGCGCAACCGTGCACGTGAAAGATTTTTTCACAACTAGGGCGACTCCTCCCCCTCTTCCCTTATCTCTATCTTGTCGATGGATGATATACTCGGGGGGAATGGCTGCCACTATGTCCGGATGGGAGGACTCATTGAGCCAGGTCTCAGTGAGCATCAGACAAGTAGGACTGGTCGTAGAAAGGAGATCAAAGATCTCCTGAGTGTGTCTATGCAGCGACCTCGTATTAAGGAGCAGGCAAATATGCTTAATGCTGCAGTCCTTAACGGGACGGGTGGGAGGGAGATTGCTAGTGGGATGCCATTTACAAACAGGGCACTTATGTTTACCCCTATAGCGGCCAGGAAATACTGAGTGACAGGTGGCATCCACGGTGCGCAGGGAGTAAAGCTCCTGGGCGGAGTAAGAAAACATAATGGGGCAAAGAAACGAAAAGAACAGCCAAGAGTACCTGCCACGCCGTACGCCTCCGGGACGCTGACTGGCGCAGACGGGCAGGACTCTGGCACGACTCCGGCGCAGGTCCGGCGCGTCCGCTGTACGCGTCCGCTGCGCGGAGGGAGGGAGGAGCTTTTTATAGCGCTACTAGAGCGCGAGGGCGGAGAGTCCTACCCCCAAGATGGCGGCCGAAATGAGATCCCAGCCCTCGGCGTCAATACTCAGCCGAGGGCGGTCTAAAACCCCAAGCAAGGGTGAGGGAGCCGGCGAAGCGCTTACAAGCGCTGGGAAGTCTGAGGCAAGGCAGCGGCACGCTTCCAACACAAGCGCGATCCTAGGCTGCACAGAAATAAAATAAAATTGACTAACACGAAAGTCAAACACACTCGCTTAAAATTGCCAAAGAATAGAGAGGAGACCTCCCGCTTCTGCCTCAGGAGGGAAAAGGTATGGTAGCAGTTGTTAATCACACGCAGAATGTCACAATTCCCTTTTATAGCGCTACTAGAGCGCGAGGGCGGAGAGTCCTACCCCAAAGATGGCGGCCGAAATGAGATCCCAGCCCTCGGCGTCAATACTCAGCCGAGGGCGGTCTAAAACCCCAAGCAAGGGTGAGGGAGCAGGCGAAGCGCTTACAAGCGCTGGGAAGTCTGAGGCAAGGCAGCGGCACGCTTCCAACACAAGCGCGATCCTAGGCTGCACTGAAATAAAATAAAATTGACTAACACGAAAGTCAAACACACTCGCTTAAAATTGCCAAAGAATAGAGAGGAGACCTCCCGGCTTCCGCCTCAGGAGGGAAAAGGTATGGTAGCAATTGTTAGGGCTAGATAGTTGACGATGTAATATTAAAGAATTAATCAACACCTAATAGTCCTCTTTCTGCAAAGTGAATAAGGCCAAGATTGTACTGATACTAAAACATGTATGATCCCTAATGTGTGCCAGTTATAGGCCTATTAACATGTTAAATATGGAGATGAAAATCTTGGTAGAAGTACTAGCCACATGCCGTAAACGTTTCCTATCTGCCTTAATACACTAGGACCAAATCAGTTTTCTACCCCACCGCTCTTCTACTTAACACCTTGGGACATTGCTCAAATCCTGTGGTTTGTTAAGAACTAAAAGGATGATAAGTGGCCCATTCCCTAGATGCTGAAAAACTGTTTGATCGAGTAAAATGGCCCTATCTCTTCCGCAAACTTTGCCGCTTTGGACAGGGCAATCACTTCCTACTCCTGATCCTGTGGCTCTAGAGGAACACATCTGCTGTGACTGGCTGCCACAGCCACTCCTCCATGGCTTTTGAGATTGGCAGAGGAATGAGACAGGGGCACCCGTCCTTTACCCTGTTGTTTGTCCTAGCGATAGAACCTCTAGCGACTGCCATCTGCCAGCAGCAGGGCATAGAAGGCATCGGAAAAAAAGCTGGGGAATTAAAATAATTCCTATATCCTGATGATATCTAAGCCTCCATATCCAGCCCACAACACATCATCCCTCACCTTTTGTCCCCATTCTATCAAACCAGCATTTTGGGCTATAAAATCATTTGGAGTAAATGTGAAGCCCTACCCCTAACAAACTCTACCACCGTTGCAGCTATTCCTGACAAACCATTATAGCTGACCCAATGTAACCTGAAATACTTGGGCATTAACATTAACAATGGCCTCCTCTACTTAAATCTACTGATTTCTAAGATCAAGGCAGACCTGATCCACTAGTCTAAGCTTGATCTCTCTCTATGGGGCAGCCTGAAAACTTCCTAATTATGATGCTTTCCCTGCAACCTCTAAGAACCATATTCAAAGACCTCACAGCTATGATGAAACACTTCCTTTGGGCATAACACAAAGCCAGACTTAAACTCTGAAAACTTGACATTGCCATTGAATTCCTCATATAGAACACTACTAGTTGGTGCACCAGCTAGTGCTCCTGTGCTACATTCCCCACTCTGCCTTTGATACATCATGATGGGTGTCGCTGGAAATCACAATGTGGGCAGGTTACTGATCCTTTTACCCGCTAGAGACAGGTTCTAAAAACTGATGACTGTCCTACAACCTTATAATACAAACTAAGGTCTATGCATGGAAACAGGTTCACTTGATCCTAAGGGAAGACCTGCTTTTACAAAAATGAGCACCCAAGTGGGGCAATGACAAGATTCAGACAGGGCGCCGAGAACTCATCTGGAACCGATCCATAATAAGAAACATTGACAATATTGACCAAATTCTCCTCCATGACAGAGTTAGAACCTGTGCGAAGGTACAGTAAGAATTCCAACTCCGGGGGGACTGATTTTTAGGATTTCAAACAGTTGCAACATTGCCCCTGCTCATTAAACCTGTGATTTGTTCCTTGCTAGGCCTGGGAGAAATGTTAATCACACCAGAGTAATCAGAGTATTTTCAGTAATGACGTATTACTCTTGTTATACGAAATTACCAAAATTTAATAGTAATTTCGAGCAAAAGTATATCTCGGGAACACAGGAAAAATGAACTAAAAGAGAGCATGTGGCAGCTGGCCACTGCTTTTCATGTTCTGTAGCATTTAGGGCTATTTCCTAGGGCAAAATGCATTCTCAAGCCCATTTTTGATGCAAGGGTACATTTTGATCTAGGAAAACAGCAGCAAACACTGAATTTTGCTTCTCCTGCAATTACACATAATTACAAGAAATTTTGCAGTAATGACACTACAGAGAATGCTGCTAGTTACGCCCCCCCCCTAGTCCTTCTCTTTTTTCTCACTTCTCTAGTATACCTCCTAGCGAGACACATTAAAAGGCATGGTGTCATGCCCATATAAACTATTAACAGAGGAGGTTTTTGCACATCCCACACTACCCAATCCTAGGGACTAGTGGACTGACTGCTTACGCCTTGACTGCCAGTGTGATGACTGGGCACATCTTTGCCCATCCATGACAGGCACACCTTAAAGTCAGCTACTTTGAAATATTCCACTGGTGGCACTAGTTCCCTAAATAACTTCATGACATAGGGCTCCTACCTAGGGTGAAGTGCTGGAGATGCAACCGGATGGGTTGCGACATCAAACATAGTCTTTGGGAATGCCCTACTCTCACGTTACGTTACGTTAAAAATATTTATACCGCGCACGTTCACCAACGGTTTCATGGCGCTCTTGACATAACGGCAGCTGTGGTGGAGGAGTTACTCAAGTGCTGACTGAAACAAGAAGGTCTTTAACAGTCTGCGAAAGTGATCGTAGTTGGGACAGAGGCAGAGTGCAGTTGGGAGGGAATTCCAGGTGGTGGGGGCCATGGCAGAGAAACTCAGACCACCATGCTTTTTCCGTCTGGTTTTGGGAATGACAAGGAGATTAAGAGATGCAGAGCGAAGGTCTCTGTGGGGAACATACCGTGTCAGACAAGAAGAAATGAATGCAAGTGCTAGATCAGATAGGGCTTTGAAAGTAATGCAGCCCAGTTTAAAGATGCTGTATGTAAGAGGGGGGTCCCCGCAAGGAAACGTGTTGTGTGCAACACACACAAACAGCAACACTTATTTATACTTATACAACTATATAAACCACAATCAGAGCAATTGAGAGCAGTATTGTCATTTATTTTACAATACCCAGTGTCAATCATTTAACAGTACATTCTCAATGCTTTTTGAAAGGCCGCAAAGGGGGGAGGGAGAGGAGGGTGAAGGAAGGGGGTGTGCTCAGGGCAGTGTAAAGTCAAAGAAGAGTAAACAAAATCACAATGAAAACTATCATAAACGATATGGACATATGAATCAGAACAAATCTAACACAAAAGCCTAAATAATTAAGGCATCCATTTCAGGAGTATTACACTAAAGGCCTTCAACGGTCACATATGAAACATTAGAGATGATTAGAGGGCATGTGCCGGAGGTCCGCATCAAAGAACAAGAGCCGTCGACGTTTCGACCCCTGGCCGTAGGCTACGTTTGGTCCTTTAACGGGGTCTTCATCAGGACAAGTGCAGGAGAAGGAAGGGGCAAGGTTGGAGGGGCGACAATATCTGTGAAATTAAAACAATAGATCAGGTCGCTATTTTAAGATCGTCATCCTATTAGACAGGATTCAATTACACTAACAGGGATTTACCATGGGCTCAGGGCCTGCTGGGCCTCCAAGGGTAGGACATTAGAGTAGGACCAACCATTAGTCTTGGTCAAACTCAGCGATTTGGATTCGCTAAAACACAGAGGAATAACATAGCTTTTGGAACGAGTGGAACTTCAGGAGACTGAAATTGCTAAAAAGAAGAACTCCACTCACATAAGTTGTCAACCAATCAGCCGATTGGTGAAGGTTTCTTGATACACTTTCCCAGTAGGCAATTAACACGGTGGAGGAGGGTGCAAGGGAGTATGCACCAGCTGTGAATAGAATGTTAAAAAATGATTAAGTCGGGTGCTGCTTGTATCAGACCTGAGTGGGTACTGGTCGTGCCATGCAATTACTTACATTAAAATTAAAACGAGCAACTTTGAAGGCCACTGTCGGTCTTATCACTCGGAAGTTTTCTCTGCTTCAAACTTTAAGAGTGAGTAGTCGCTGGAGATGAGAAATAGGTACAAGTTGCAAACGGCTCCCTCAAATCACTCGATTAACCTAAGTGTATACTTAGGGACATTCTTAACCACGTACGTACCTCCAGTGTGAACATTAGTCTGAGAACCGATCCTCCTTAACTTGGTGTCGGTCTATCTACGAGTCACATCAGATTACATCAAGGGCCAGAATAGCTCAACCGTTCTGTCAATCTCAGTGGAGTAGAAACCTTAACGGGGAAATTTAAAAAAGGGAGCTTACACCTCAGATACTAAATTAGTATCTTTCTCAGAGTTTTTAGAAGAGAGGAAGTTAGAGGGTTTTTTTCGGCAGACTTACACAATATTTATGAGGGCTGCTACCATCAGTTGAGCATCAGCGCCAAGTCCGCATAATTGCTTCGCGGAGTTTCGGCGGGAACCGTGGTTGTCGATTTTCGCCGGGGAGGGATCCTACGAAGTGAAAAAACCATTGGATGTCAAAATTGGGAATACTCATGTCATGGTGTGACTGGGTATAAGTCGCTCGTTATAGGGGAGGCGCATGGTACTTACAGGCCCTCGATGATGCCACTGCAGTCAATGCTTGTCCGAGGCAACTCCGCAAGACAGCTATGCGGAGTTCTGGGCGGAGTCTATTTATGACTGACTTGTGGGAAATGGAAGAGTTACTTCAAGAATCGCGTTCTCGAGATGGTGTTGTTTTCTGAGAGAAACCGCTAGACATACAAATCAGTGAATCATACGTTCCTTAACATGTGGTACATATTTACACATTGCAATAATTACAAGCGCTCGTGCACTTCTCAAACATGAGGGTGTAGGCGAGCCGCATCAGACATAGTATTTGCAGAAACGGCCATTGAATTAATCGGGCCTGAGGAGCCCGGTGTGGCAGCAGCACCTACCTGACCGAGCGGGACCCTGCCAGCTGTCTCCCCCCGCCGCCGCAGCTCCGGACATCGCGCTGCGGCAGCCGAGCGGGGGAGACTACAATCCCCAGCCTGCCTTGCGGCAGGAAGCTGCGGGAACCAAATTCCGCGCCAGGAGGTGCTACAAAATCCCCAACAGTCCAGGGGAGCGGGCGGCCATTGAATTAATCGGGCCTGAGGAGCCCGGTGCGGCAGCAGCACCTACCTGACCGAGCGGGACCCTGCCAGCTGTCTCCCCCCGCCGCCGCAGCTCCGGACATCGCGCTGCGGCAGCCGAGCGGGGGAGACTACAATCCCCAGCCTGCCTTGCGGCAGGAAGCCGCGGGAACCAAATTCCGCGCCAGGGGGCGCTACAAAATCCCCAACAGTCCCGCGTCGCGGGAGCGCGCGGGAGCGCTGGGCGAAGACCGGGCAAAGGGCGGGCCCTCTACGGCCCTCATCGGATATAGGAGGACGGGGACGGGCTATACCTCTTGGCTGTCTGTTGAGGTAATTTACCAATTTGTATTTCATTACCACATGCCCAAGTCCGTTGCAGGGGAAATGCCCAATACAATCCCAGATGACATTTTTGCACACTCACCATCTAACTTCCAATGGCTGGAGGACCTAAATCGTCTGTGCAAGGTCAAATATGTCCCAGCAGTACTCTCCCCCACGCGAAAACATAGCAGCTCACTATCATCTACAAGGGAGCTGAAATCTATACCTGTCAGGGTCACCCCTGCCAAAAGGAAGATCGAGGGGGTCAAATATAACGGGAGTCTTACGAAATGCCAAACACCTGATAAACTTTCTGTAAGTCCAACTCCACCTTCAAATAATTCTTCTCCTACTGTGCCACCTGTTGCTCATCTGGACGATTTGCTACCATCTCCCCAGCAGGCTCTTCTGTCCATGATCGAGCAAATGCTGAATTCTTTAATACACCCCTTGATGGATAAAATCAATACACTAGAGTATAAGCTCACGGGGCTGGAGAGTTCCATTGGATCCTTCTTGAAACCATCAGCCCATGTCGCTACAACTGACTCCTCGCCGACAACCACCCTTACAAATCTATCTAACCCGATTACTCCTCAGGATGCGGCGCCTATTCAACTCTCAACCACCACTTCCATGTTGCCCACCAAACCCAAAGGCCCCCTGAAAGTGACAACACCACGCCATATTCCACCTAAACATGTGCGAACCACCCATATACATTTACCGCCAGAAGCAGCGCCTTTTGTAATAGTTCTATCGGGAGTCTCTGAACTAACAAAAGGCAAAACTGAGAGTCACACTGAACTTATGAACAAGGTCAAGTTCTGGTTATCAAAAAACAGACCTCTGCCTTACCATCTTGATGGCCGCATAATAAGTGTCCGGAGGGTGGGATGGCTTGGACCCCTTAAAAAAGACATTTTGGGGGATCTGATCCTGATCCGATTTAGGAGCAGACACATTGTGCCATACCTGCAGACATGGCTACCTCAAAATGAAGATGGTCTTATTTCTATTTGGGATCTATATGACTTTTATCCTTACATGCCCTATAATCTTTCAACTAGTACACGGGGCTTTGATAACATCCCAGTGGGCAGAGGAACCCATTTAAGCAATGGCAATAGTTTTTCATTGCCTACTAACTGTCCCAAACCGTCTTTTTACAGTCCTCTGTATCATAATTACTAAATCTTTTGGACTACTAAATCTTTTGGATTATTGAGACCTATAACGTTGCCTAAAGATAGCGTAAAGAACGTTTAATATGTTAACTGTGCAAATCTAAAGCTAATATGAGATTTATTTTAAAAAGTTTTTAGAATGTATTGTGGTATTTGTCTGTATGCTTTTATGATTTTAATTCTCAAAATCGAATAAAGCTTTGTGATACTGATACTACGTTCCTTAACATGTGGTACATATTTACACATTGCAATAATTACAAGCGCTCGTGCACTTCTCAAACATGAGGGTGTAGGCGAGCCGCATCAGACATAGTATTTGCAGAAACATTATAAGTACCAACTCAAGCACTTCTCTAACATGAGAGTGTAGATGAGTTTGTTCGGACAAAATTAGATGTTATTATCTACATCAATCAATTGTTTAACCTAGTGCTGCCAACTGTGCCAGACTGCTATCCTGTTCATTCAGACCATTTTTTATCGAATCTAAAAGGGACATCCATTTCGATTCACGTGTGTTGAGAGCTACCTGCAGGTCCCCTCCTCTTGTACCTAGAGATACTTTTTCAACAGCCCACCATCTTAACTCTGACACCATATGCCCTGCCTTCTGCCAGTGGTCTACTAGAGGAGCGCCCAATACCTTACATCGAAGTCTGCTGCAATGGGAAGAGATACGGGCTTTTATCTTCTGTTGAGTTTGCCCCACGTATACATGATTACAAGGGCATTTTACAATGTAGATCACACTACTAGAGTTGCAGTTCGTATAATGTTTCAGGGTGTAGGTGCGACTGCCATGGGTGAATGACTTTGTCTGGATGGTGGTTTCACAAGCAGTGCAGGTGGCGCATCTGAAGTGCCCCACCAGAGGAGGTAAGTTCCACAATGTTGATAATGTTGGATGACTCTCTGGTTCCAAGTAGGAATGAACCACCATGTCAAGTATGTTTTTTGCCCTTTTGAATGAGTGAAGTGGGAGCTGAGGTTGTTGTATCTCGTCTGCCACCACATGCCAGTTCTTATTTATGAGCTGTTTAATCTCATTACTCCTTGTCGAAAAGGTTGTGACACAAATCATGCGTTCTAGCTCAGTTGAGGTTGAGGGTTCAGGGTTCAGTAAGCTTTTGCGTGGATTGTACCATGCCCTCTTCCTGGCACGTCTAACCATTCGTGCTGGGTACCCTCGAGCGATGAGCCGGTCGTTTAAGATCTCAGATTCTTTAATGTAATTCGCTTGAGTTGAGCAATTTCTCCTGATTCTCAGGAATTGCCCTACAGGCAAATTGTCTTTTAATCCTCTTGGATGGTGACTCCCATACTGTAGCAAGGAGTTGCGCTCTGTGGCTTTGCTAAAGAGTGTCGTCTGAAGGTGATCCTTGTCCACATAGATAGAAATGTCAAGAAATGGAATGGACTCATTACTAGATTCCATTGTGAATTGGATGTTGGGGTTTCTGGAGTTGAGCCAGTCATGGAATTCAGCTAGTTGTTGTTTGCTGCCCTCCCAAATACACAGAACATCATCGATGTATCTGACCCAAAGGGTCAGTCTGGTGTGAAAAGGATTGTTTGTCGAGAAGATATGCTGGGTTTCAAAATGGTCCATGTAGATGATGGCCAGGTTTGGGGCCAAAGTAGCCCCCATCGCTACACCCTTCGTCTGAATAAAAAACTCTTCCTGAAAGATAAAGAAGTTCTGTTTCATTGCGATACTCAGCAGCTCAATTATGAAATCCGTGGGAACTTGTACAGGGGCTGGTCTTTTGTCTAGTACCTCCCGTATTACATCCAAAGCATCCTGTTGGGGGATGCTAGTATAAAGCGATACAATATCGCACGTCACCAGAAGCTCCTTTTGTTGATCAAATGGTCTCTCGTCTATCAAATTGATAGTTTGTGTGGTGTCTCTAAGATAGGCTCTGGTGTTGAGTGCAATAGGCTTTAGGAAGAAATCAATATATTTACATAGTGGCTCTAGCATAGAACCACAACCCGACACTATCGGGCGACCGGGGGGGGTAACCAGGTTCTTGTGGACCTTCGGTAAAGTATAAATTGTGGCCAATCTAGGAAATTTTTGATTTAAGAATTTGAATTCCTGCTCACTTAGGAAGCCATCATCCAGACCTTTCTGCGTGGTTGACAGAATAGTAAGGGCCAAATCCCTGGACGGGTCACTCTGTAACTTGCGGTAGCTGATGCCATCTGACAGTTGTCTATGGATCTCTTCCTCATATTTCGTCAGGTCTTGCACAACAATTGCCCCACCTTTATTGGCGGGTTTGATGACCACATCCTTATTGGTGCCAAGATCAATCAATGCCTTCTTCTCTTTTTTGCTTAGATTGAATTTAACAAACTTTTTCTGATCAAGTAGTTGATCTACTGCAGACGTCACAATTTCTTCAAATGCCAAGATCTTGTGGCTCATCGCATAGGTTGGTGGGAAAAAAGTCAAAGGTTCTCTGAGTCCAGTGATGGAGCGCTGTTGCCTGGTTGTTTGGTTGCGGAAATAATACCTCAACCTAATTTTTCTAAAAAATCTGTATTATTCTGTTTTGAGCAGAAATTTGTTGGCTGACGCTGTAGGGACATAGGAAAGACCTTTACTCAAAGCCTTGATTTCTTCATCTTGTAGTTGGTATTTAGAAATATTAATCACAGGATTAGTGATCGACCTGTTGGTGCTGGATGTATTTGGTCCATTGGTGGGAGCCTGGTTCACCACCTGTAGGTGTTGCGTCTGGTCGAGATCTCTCCATGCACTTCGGGGCGGAACATCACCCGTTTCTGTTTGCCCCTGTTGCCGTCCCATCCGGAGTTCTGTTGCTGACCTCTCGCTTGTCCCCTCGCCCAATTGTTCCCGCGTCCTCGAGGGGGCCTCCATTGTCCTCGATGATGTTCTGTGTATTTGGGAGGGCAGCAAACAACAACTAGCTGAATTCCATGACTCGCTCAACTCCAGAAACCCCAACATCCAATTCACAATGGAATCTAGTAATGAGTCCATTCCATTTCTTGACATTTCTATCTACGTGGACAAGGATCACCTTCAAACGACACTCTTTAGGAAAGCCACAGAGCGCAACTCCTTGCTACAGTATGGGAGTCACCATCCAAGAGGATTAAAAGACAATTTGCCTGTAGGGCAATTCCTGAGAATCAGGAGAAATTGCTCAACTCGAGCGAATTACATTAAAGAATCTGAGATCTTAAACGACCGGCTCATCGCTCGAGGGTACCCAGCACGAATGGTTAGACGTGCCAGGAAGAGGGCATGGTACAATCCACTCAAAAGCTTACTGAATCCTGAACCCTCAACCTCAACTGAGCTAGAACGCATGATTTGTGTCACAACCTTTTCGACAAGGAGTAATGAGAGTAAACAGCTCATAAATAAGAACTGGCATCTGGTGGCAGACGAGATACAACAACTTCAGCTCCCACTTCACTCATTCAAAGGGGCAAAAAACATACGTGACATGGTGGTTCATTCCTACTTGGAACCAGAGAGTCATCCAACATTAACAACATTGTGGAACTTACCTCCTCTGGTGGGGCACTTCAGATGCGGCACCTGCACTGCTTGTGAAACCACCATCCAGACAAAGTCATTCACCCATTGCAGTCGCACCTACACCCTGAAACATTATACGAACTGCAACTCTAGTAGTGTGATCTACATTGTAAAATGCCCTTGTAATCATGTATACGTGGGGCAAACTCAACAGAAGATAAAAGCCCGTATCTCTTCCCATTGCAGCAGACTTCGATGTAAGGTATTGGGCGCTCCTCTAGTAGACCACTGGCAGAAGGCAGGGCATATGGTGTCAGAGTTAAGATGGTGGGCTGTTGAAAAAGTATCTCTAGGTACAAGAGGAGGGAACCTGCAGGTAGCTCTCAACACACGTGAATCGAAATGGATGTCCCTTTTAGATTCGATAAAAAATGGTCTGAATGAACAGGATAGCAGTCTGGCACAGTTGGCAGCACTAGGTTAAACAATTGATTGATGTAGATAATAACATCAAATTTTGTGCGAACAAACTCATCTACACTCTCATGTTAGAGAAGTGCTTGAGTTGGTACTTATAATGTTTCTGCAAATACTATGTCTGATGCGGCTCGCCTACACCCTCATGTTTGAGAAGTGCACGAGCGCTTGTAATTATTGCAATGTGTAAATATGTACCACATGTTAAGGAACGTATGATTCACTGATTTGTATGTCTAGCGGTTTCTCTCAGAAAACAACACCATCTCGAGAACGCGATTCTTGAAGTAACTCTTCCATTTCCCACAAGTCAGTCATAAATAGACTCCGCCCAGAACTCCGCATAGCTGTCTTGCGGAGTTGCCTCGGACAAGCATTGACTGCAGTGGCATCATCGAGGGCCTGTAAGTACCATGCGCCTCCCCTATAACGAGCGACTTATACCCAGTCACACCATGACATGAGTATTCCCAATTTTGACATCCGATGGTTTTTTCACTTCGTAGGATCCCTCCCCGGCGAAAATCGACAACCACGGTTCCCGCCGAAACTCCGCGAAGCAATTATGCGGACTTGGCGCTGATGCTCAACTGATGGTAGCAGCCCTCATAAATATTGTGTAAGTCTGCCGAAAAAAACCCTCTAACTTCCTCTCTTCTAAAAACTCTGAGAAAGATACTAATTTAGTATCTGAGGTGTAAGCTCCCTTTTTTAAATCTCCCCGTTAAGGTTTCTACTCCACTGAGATTGACAGAACGGTTGAGCTATTCTGGCCCTTGATGTAATCTGATGTGACTCGTAGATAGACCGACACCAAGTTAAGGAGGATCGGCTCTCAGACTATGTTATGTTATGTTATGTTATGTTAAAAGATTTATACCGCGCACGTACACCGAGACGGTTTCTTGGCGCTCATAACAAACATAGCTAGCCAGGGCAGGAGAGTTACTCAAAAGCCACCTTGAAAAGGTGTGTTTTTAGGGTTTTGCGGAACAACTCATATGAGGTAAAATGACGAAAGGAAGAAGGGAGGGAGTTCCAGTAGGAAGGGCCTAGGAAAGAAAAACATAATCCTCCATGTTTTTTTCGGCGGAATGATGGAATGCAGAGGAGATTATTGGCAGAAGATCGTAAGTTGCGGGTAGGAGAATAACGCTTAAGTTTGGAGGAAATAAACTCAGGGGCCTGGTTATGCAAAGATTTGAATAGGGTGCAGCCTAGCTTAAAGGAACATCGTTTAGCCACAGGGAGCCAATGGAGGCTCCTCAGGAGGGGGGAGACATGCTGGTGTTTGGGTTGGTGGTACACCAGGCGTGCTGCCTGGTTCTGGATCAGCTGAAGTTTATGAAGCTGATAGCCAGGAATCCCCGCATACAAGATGTTGGCAAAGTCAACTCTGGAGATGACCAGAGCCAGTGTTACTAGAATGAGTGCCTCTCTGGTTAAGAATCTGCAGATCTTGCGGATCCTGCGTAGTTGGAAAAAGCAGGATGATGTCACCGCTGAGATCTGAGGTTTCATGGAGAGATCCTCCGAGATGATCACTCCTAGGCTTTTCACAGAGCTGACCGGGCAGGGGGGGAGACCCAAAGAGAGGGGCCAATAGTTGTCATCCCAAGGGTTGGACGGACCACCCATCAGGACAAGTTCCGTTTTAGACGGATTCAGCTTGAGCTGGCTGTGAGCCATCCAGTCCGAGATGAGTAACATGGTTGTTTGGAAGTTGAGGCAAGAGGAAGGTGTAACGTCCAAAGGAAAGATCAGTTGTAAATCATCGGCATAATTGTATATTGTAGCAGAGGAGTGGCGAAGGGAAGCCATGAGAGGTTGCATATAAAGATTAAAAAGGAGAGGAGAAAGAGCAGATCCCTGGGGAACAACACAAGTGAGGGGGAGAGAAGAAGCAGAAAAGGTGGAGAGGTGGACTGCCTGGGAGCGGTCCTGCAAGAAGGATTGAACCCAGTCAAGGGCAGTGCCCCGAATGCCGGCGTTACTGACACGGTCGATCAAGATAGTATGATCGACCGTGTCAAAAGCCGCCGACAGGTCTAACAGAACAAGGGCTTGGGGGATATTGTTGTCGGCCCCAGTTCGAAGTGTGTCCATCACAGCTGCAATCACCATCTCCGTAGAATGCAGGGGGTGAAAGCCCGCCTGCTGGGGATCAAGGAAGAAGGAAGACTCAATAAAAGCGCTCAAACATTTGGTGACGTAGGTCTCTAAGATCTTTCCCAGGAAAGGAAGAAGGGAAATAGGTCTATAATTGCATAGCACTTGGGGGTCTGCACTGGGCTTTTTCAGGATAGGTAACACTACCGCCTGTTTAAAAGCTTCTGGGACGACGCCTGATGTTAAAGAGGAGTTAAGAAGGGCTAGAGCGGGGCCAGGACAGTGCATAAAGATTTCTTTAAAAATATGTGGGGGGCAGCAATCCTTCGGGGACCCGGAGCTAACTTTGTGAAGGAGACTGTTAAATTCAGTGATGGAAATGGGAGGAAAAGATAGAAATTTCTGAGAATTTTCCAGGGGGAGGGGAAATGATTTGGAAGGAGAAGGTGGAGAGATATTGTTTTTGATGGTGGAAATCTTATCTTGAAAGAAAGCATTGAGCTCATCGCACAGAGCCTGAGTGGGAACAGGTGGGAGGGTGACACGATCGGGAAGGGAGAGCTCGTTGACTATTGAGAAGATGTCTTTGGCTTTTGAAGCCGACGCCAAGATTTTACCAGAGAAGTAGGAAGTCTTAGCCTCAAGAATGGAGGATTTGTATTTGCTAAGTAAGCTTGTAAATTCAGTCTTGAGTGCTGGGTCGTATTTGTGGCGCCAGCGCCGTTCAGCCTGCTGAAGAGCCAATTTGTCTAGTTTCAGCTGGTCAGTGAACCAGCGCTGGGCGTCGTGGGGACGTGAAACTTTGATAGCCTTTAAAGGGGCTACAGTATCAGCAGCTGTCTTCACCCAGTACTCGATAGCGGAGGCTTGGTCCGAGACTGATTCTGAGGCTGAAGGGACTGAGGCCGCCAGGAGAGAATGAAGTATTGAAATATCGGCATTCTTCCAGTTGCGAGCAATGATGCTAGCGGGGCGCGGGGGCGAGAAAAACTGGGAAGATCAATGGAAAAAGACACAAAGTGATGGTCAGACCAAGTGCAGGGGGTGACCGAGGGAGGTGCGTGATCGAGGTTGGCAGTCCAAACCTGGTCAAGTATATGACCTTTACAGTGGGTGGGGGCAGAGATCAATTGCTGACAATTTAGGCTAGTGAGGGTGTCTGAAAACAGCTTAGAGAGTCGGCATTCTTGGGGGTCAGTGGGCCAGTAATTAAAGTCTCCCAAGATAAGAATTCTGGAATGATTTATAAGAAGCTGGGAGAGAAGTTCCCCAACAGCTTCAGCAAAAGCCGGCATGTAGGTGGGAGGTCTATACATAAGGACACAGATAAGGGAGGTAGTGGTTGAACGAAGCTGAATAACGAGGGTTTGAGAATTGGGAATGGGAGTGCAGTTTAAAGTAGAAAATACATGTTCCTTGCGAATAATGGCTGCTACTCCTCCGCCGGCTTGGCCCCCGGGGCGGTCAACATGAAGAATGTAATAGCCGATGGGGAGGGCGGCCAAAATATCGGGTGCAGAGTCCTCCGTCAGCCAAGACTCAGATATGAAGAGAATGTCTACATTAGTATCTTCTAGTAAGCAGTAGATTTCTAATTGGTGTTTCACCAAGGAGCACGTATTCAGGTAGAGGATAGTAAGAGTACAGCTGGCAGATATAGGTGATGGGGTGTTAGCGAAGACATGGGAGGGAGCAGGTCCAGGCAATGGAGGGAGAACCGAACAGGGAGTGGTGGAGATGCCACACTCGTGAGCACGCCTAATGGCCTCGGGTGGCAGGGGGACTGGGAGTTGAAGGGAATACAAGTCCTCGGGCGAGTACCTGAATGTTTGGGCAGAATGAGGGGCCGCAGGACGCAGCCGGCCGCGGACGGGCGCAGACGGGCAGGACTTTGGCTTGACTTCGGCGCGAAGTCGGCGCTCCCGCTGCGCTCGTCCGCTGCGCTTCCGCCATGACGTCATCTTATGTGGATGAGGCATTAAACCACTAGACCGCTAACCTGCGCTGTAAGAGGCAGGGCGGAAGTGGATCAAACTATGCAGGGAATGGCGCTCTCAATGCGACCCTCCGCACAAACGGCACTCAGCCGGGGCGGATCGAGGTCTAGAGCTTTGAAAAAACAGGTGAGCACTTTCACAGTCCCTAAGCAAGAAGCCAGATCGAGTTATACAATTTTATTCAATAAGTAAAAATACACAGCGCGAAATGCGCGACTCCGCTTTAAAAGCAATTAATCAGCATTGTTAAAAGACACAGCGCGAAATGCGACTAATGTTCACACTGGAGGTACGTACGTGGTTAAGAATGTCCCTAAGTATACACTTAGGTTAATCGAGTGATTTGAGGGAGCCATTTGCAACTTGTACCTATTTCTCATCTCCAGCGACTACTCACTCTTAAAGTTTGAAGCAGAGAAAACTTCCGAGTGATAAGACCGACAGTGGCCTTCAAGGTTGCTCGTTTTCATTTTAATGTAAGTAATTGCATGGCACGACCAGTACCCACTCAGGTCTGATACAAGCAGCACCCGACGTAATCATTTTTTAACATTCTATTCACAGCTGGTGCATACTCCCTTGCACCCTCCTCCCCCGTGTTAATTGCCTACTGGGAAAGTGTATCAAGAAACCATCACCAATCGGCTGATTGGTTGACAACTTATGTGAGTGGAGTTCTTCTTTTTAGCAATTTCAGTCTCCTGAAGTTCCACTCGTTCCAAAAGCTATGTTATTCCTCTGTGTTTTAGCGAATCCAAATCGCCGAGTTTGACCAAGACTAATGGTTGGTCCTACTCTAATGTCCTACGCTTGGAGGCCCAGCAGGCCCTGAGCCCATGGTAAATCCCTGTTAGTGTAATTGAATCCTGTCTAATAGGATGACGATCTTAAAATAGCGACCTGATCTATTGTTTTAATTTCACAGATATTGTCGCCCCTCCAACCTTGCCCCTTCCTTCTCCTGCACTTGTCCTGATGAAGACCCCGTTAAAGGACCAAACGTAGCCTACGGCCAGGGGTCGAAACGTCGACGGCTCTTGTTCTTTGATGCGGACCTCCGGCACATGCCCTCTAATCATCTCTAATGTTTCATATGTGACCGTTGAAGGCCTTTAGTGTAATACTCCTGAAATGGATGCCTTAATTATTTAGGCTTTTGTGTTAGATTTGTTATGATTCATATGTCCATATCGTTTATGATAGTTTTCATTGTGATTTTGTTTACTCTTCTTTGACTTTACACTGCCCTGAGCACACCCCCTTCCTTCACCCTCCTCTCCCTCCCCCCTTTGGGGCCTTTCAAAAAGCATTGAGAATGTACTGTTAAATGATTGACACTGGGTATTGTAAAATAAATGACAATACTGCTCTCAATTGCTCTGATTGTGGTTTATATAGTTGTATAAGTATAAATAAGTGTTGCTGTTTGTGTGTGTTGCACACAACACGTTTCCTTCCGGGGACCCCCCTCTTACATATACCATATAGCGACCAGGTCCCCGCGACTGCATGGGTAAAACCCCCCCTAGTGTAACGGCAGTTTAAAGATGCAGCGTTTAATGATGGGGAGCCAGTGGAGGCTACGCAGAAGAGGGGTGACATGCTGATATTTTGGCTGGCGATAATCAGGCGGGCTACCTGGTTCTGGACAAGTTGTAGCCGGTGGAGATGGATTGATGGAATTCCGGCATACAACGTGTTGGCATAGTCGAGTCTGGAAGTGATCAGTGCTAGGATGACTAGGATAAGGGCATCTCTAGTGAGGAACCTGCTGATTTTACGAATCCGCCTTAGATGGAAAAAACAGGATGAGGTGACTGCGTTGATTTGAGGCCTCGTAGAGAGGTCCTGAGAGATGACCACCCCCAGACTCTTCACAGTGCTGACCGGGCTAGGTGGAGTCCCCAGGGAAGAGGGCCAAAATGTGGAATTCCACGGATTAGTGGAGCCCCCTACAAGTACCAGCTCCGTTTTTTTGTGGGGTTCAGTTTTAACTTGCTGTGAAGCATCCACTCTGCGATGTTGAGCATAGTGGATTGAAAGTTGGAATGGGAGGAAGGAAGAGGGTCAATGGGAAAAATTAACTGAAGATCGTCTGCGTAGTTGAAAATAGTGACTGGGGTATTACGGAGGGAAGCAAGAAGGGCTGTAGGTACAAATTAAACAGTAAGGGTGAGAGCGCGGAGCCCTGAGGGACCCCGCAGGTGAGAGATGAATCGGGCGCAGAAAAGGTAGATAAGTGAACTTCTTGAGTCCGATGGCTCAGAAAAGATCTGAGCCAGTCGAGGGCCACCCCTGGATGCTCTCACATCTTACTGGGGATGGTCTGGTAACACATGACACTCATTCTGGGTCTGCAAGGCTCTATTGCAAGCTGGATGGTGCTGTTGCATGACATAATAAACTACCCGGTGATCACACATCCAGATGGTTGGCTATGGCCTTAGTAAAGGCCAAGCTCCACATCCTCAAGCTCAAGAGATTTCCACACAACCGAATATCCATGCTTGGGTCCAAGAAATGTACCAATTTACTACTGACGAGTAAGTAATTTACAGGCTCATCAACCAACTAGTGAAATTTGATTGTAGCTGAAGAAGGTAACTGGAGGCAACCCTGACCTGAGGGGCTGGATGAAACAACATAAATACCCCTACCTCCTTCTTTCTCCCTTATGTACACGCAATGGAGATGGGCAAACTGCCAGGGACACTGGCATAAGTATGAACAGAAATATTTGGCTTTGTGCGTTGGGGATCATTCATGCCCCACGTCGATCATTCCCTATGATTTCTTTTAACGACGCCCAGAAGGTATATGCTAATATGCTTCTCATTGTACTATAGGCTCCCACCCCTACATTAGTATTGATATTCCTCAGAAGGATGTCAAGAGGATGACTCACCCATTACAGTGTGTCAAAGTTGTATGCAAATGATTTGATAACTTCACACTTGACGCTGCAACTCGTTAAAAATCAATAAAGAATCGTTATACCAAAAATTTAAATTCACAATTCAATTGGGCTTGTAATAAATAATAAAGATACTGGTTGGACTATTTTTGTATTTGGTACCAAACCCAAGATAACAGAATTCATATTTAAATCTGTACTCTAGTTTTCCTTGTTAGACAGCCAGAACCATTCACAGTGAAAATTGATTTCAAAGTTTGTAGATTTACATTGCATGGCTCATCACTTGTGAGATTATCCCGGTACTGTTCCTGGGTATGGGGGGATTAAGTGATTAGCCCAGAATCACAGGATGTTGCACCAATGCCGAGACTCAAACCCGAATCCAGATCCCCTGTTCCCCATCATTCAATCAATCAGACAGATTTGTATAGCGTGCTACTCACCCGTTAGGGTCTCAAGGTGCTGGGACGGGGGTGGGGGGGAGCCGCTACTGCTCGAAAAGCCAGGTCTTGAGCTGTTTCCTGAAGGAGAGGTGGTCCTGGGTCAGACGTAGGTGGGCGGGGAGGGAGTTCCATGTCTTGGCCGCCAGGTAGGAGAAGGATCTTCCTCCGGCGGTGGTTCTGTGAATGAGTGGGATGGTGGTGATGGCGAGGCTGGTGGACCAGAGTTGGCGGTTGGGTGTGTAGAATGTGAGGCGGTTGTTGAGGTATTTGGGGCCCATGTCATGGAGAGCCTTGTGTGCATGGGTGAGGAGTCTGAACGTGTTCCTCTTGCTGACAGGGAGCCAGTGCAGGTCTCTCAGCAGGAGAGAGATGTGGCTGTGGTGGGGGATGTCCAGGATGAGTTATGCAGAAGCGTTCTGTATGCGCAGGAGTCTTTTCTGGAGTTTGGCTGTGGTTCCAGCGTAGAGGGTGTTCCCGTAGTCCAGTTAGCTGGTGACGAGGGCCTGGGTGACTGTCTTCCCGGTGTCGGTGGTGATCCACCGGAAGATCTTACGGAACATGCGCAGGGTGTTGAAACAGGATGACGAGACGGCGTTGACTTGCTTGGTCATCGTGAGGGAGAAGACCAGGATGAAGCCCAGGTTGCATGCATGATCCATTGGTTTGGGGGTGGTGCCCACTGCAGGGGGCCACCAGGATTCATCCCAGGCAAAGGGGGATGTTCCCAGGATGAGGACTTTCATCTTGTCTGAGTTCAGTTTCAGATGGCTGAGCTTCATCCATTCCGCGACGTCTTTCATTCCTTCCTGGAGGCTGGCTCTCGCGGTGGCGGGGTCGTTGGTGAGGGAAAGGATCAGCCGGGTGTCGTCTGAGTAGGAGATGATGTTTAGGTTGTGTTGGTGTGCGATGGCTGCGAGGGGGCTTATGTAGACGTTGAAGAGGGTGAGGCTGAGAGAGGATCCTTGCGGGACGCCGCAGATGACTTCGGTGGCCGCGGACCAGAACGGGGGGAGGCGGACTCTCTGGGTTCTACCGGCGAGGAACGTGGTGATCCACTCTAAGGCCTTTCCTTGGATTCGGGTGTTGCTGAGGCGCTGTATCAGGGTGCGGTGGCATATGGTGTCGAAGGCTGCTGAGAGGTCCAGGAGGATGAGGGCAGCTGTTTCCTCGTTGTCGAGCAAGGACCTGATGTCATCGGTAGCTGCGATGAGGGCGGGCTCAGTGCTGTGGTTTGCTCGGAAGCCGGACTGCGAGGGGTCGAGGGATCCGTTTGTCTCGAGGAAGGCGACAAGTTATTTGTTGACGGTCTTCTCGATGACTTTGGCCGGAAAAGGGAGGAGCGAGATGGGGTGGAAGTTCTTGAGGTCCGTGGGGTCCGCAGTGGGTTTCTTCAGGAGGGCGCTGAGCTCGGCGTGTTTCCAGCTCTCCAGGAAGGTGGCGGATGTGAAGGAGCTGTTAATGATGTCCCGGAGTTGGGGTGCGATGATGGCCCCAGGCTCATGGACACTGTGTCATATCCTCTCCTACTTTAAGAAATTGGGTTATTAATTGGTGGGAGGTCAAAGACCCACTCAGGACACAACTATAATCCTTTTCAGGGTGAACCATAAAAGTCACAAATTAGCCTGCTTTTAACCTACCGGTAGCTTGCCACAAAACCAGCCAGGCTTAACTCAGAAGCAGCTCACAAGCAGCAATAAAGTGAAAACACAACACAAAGAAAAATGCCAAACCAATTTAGAATAACAGAGTAAATTTTAATAAATAAAATGGTAACAGAACAATAATCCAATCAGTAGAAACTTAGATATTGACATTTAAAGTTGAAAGTTGATTAAACCTTGGGGGCGTAGCTTGGTGCGTCAAGATGGTGGTTGCAGTCTAAGAGTACTCCTGGCCCCCTCCCATCATCCACCCAAGGACGGCCCATCCTTGCACTCATCTAGCCTCACAGCCCGCTGTCATCTCCTCACCGGCGGACAGTGATTTCCAGCTGCAGAGCGGCCCGTGGCCCTGCGGTTCCAGGATAGATGTGGCTGGGTGCCCTCGCCTTCAAGAAGGCGGCCTCCATGCCCTGACTAACGGCGCACAAACTTGCCGGAGGGTGCAGTCTAGATCCATATCATCGTGGCCGTAATTACAGGGGTGGCCTGTAGAGCTAGGACGAGGCACCCGTCTTAGGCGCACCGTTGACCTCCTTTTGACGAGCTGGCACCCGGCCACCAACTGATACCCGCCTGAAGATCCCTCTCTCAGTTGGCCCTGAGATGGCTTGAGATGGCCGAGTCTGGTCCGGTGGCTCCCGTGTGGCGATCGGTGGTGTTGGCTGCCATTTCGGGCGGCAGGAATTACGTCTGCTGTTAGCCAGGATCCGGCTGCAACTGGCAATCTTTGGCCCTCGCATCTTCTGAGGGAGGCCGTCCGAGACCCGATGTGCGAAGGCCTGGAGCTCTGGTGAGTGCACTAGCGACAGGGGGGCTGGGATTGGGACTGCGCTGAGAGGTACCCCCTGCACTCTCTGGGCTGCCTGTCTGCCGGGAGGGTAGAATTGGTTGTTGGGTCATGCAGCACAGGGTTCCGGGTGCCCTCCATCACTTCCGCATTGTAGGGTTGCACCCACTACCTCATATAAGTACACCACTTCACTCACACCTACCACCCACACTGAGTGACTGATCATTTGCCCGCTTTCCCTATGTCTGACAAATCTGCCTGGACGGAGACACTCCACATAATGTCCTGAATGGTAATGGCCTGCTAGATAAGGTCAAGCACACAGCGGTCCTACCATATGCCCAGCACCACACCTTAGACATCCTGTTGTTCCAAGAAATGCACCTGGTAGGCAATCACTGTCCTTTCCTGGTGCGATACGGTTATGGCGGAGTCTTGCCCTTCCATACGTGGTGCTCAGAGTGACTCATGATCCGAAGGGCTGCTTTTTCATCTTGGAGGGGAGCCTTGTGGACAGACCTCTGACCCTGCTCACTGTATACTCTCCTCCCTCCCTGCTGACCTCCACACTTCAACGTCTTGCCACCCTGGTTGCTGCTTTGCCCCAAGGGGTGACCATCATTGGGGGAGACTTTAATGCTGTTATGGACCCCGACCTTGACACTGCTAAGGCCCCCTCAACCTCCAGAATCACTCACTCTAATTTTCTATCGAACTGGGCCACCGCTCAAGGCTTGGGGATGTTTGGAGACTTTGGCACCCGACGACTCGATTGTACACCCACACATCGGCATCCCATCACATGCGTGCACGAATAGATTACATTTTTATGCCAGCCCTGGACATTCGAGCAATGTGAGATATCACCATCCTCCCCAGGGGCTTATCAGACAACTCCCCAGTGGTGATCCAGCTGGGTCACCTCCCTGAAATGTTTGAGCCCAATCTAGCAGTTAAACGACTGGCATTTAGAGACCAAGTGGGCAGCAAGCTTCGCCAGTGCTTCCACACCAATCAGGGCTCGGTTCCTTATCCTGGTACCCTATGCAAGGCTGGTAAGGCCACCATCTGGAGCTTCGCCAAGGGCCAGCTCAAACTCCAGCGTACAAAACAGTACTCGTGACTAATGCTCCTCGAGGCCCAGGCTGTTCTACCTGAGGCCCACCCTCTGGAGGAGAGAACTGCAGATCGAGATAGCAGGCTAGCAATTCGAAGGGATGAGATTAAGCAAGCCTCCCTGGAGGCCGCTAAGGTGTTGTTGAGATCCTCTGTGGCTCGAGTCTATGGATGGGAAGATAAAAATGGGAAACTCCTCCACTGTCTGGCCACATATGCCATGGCCAATTGTATAATTCCCGAAGTGCTTGATTCGAATGGAGTGATCCAACGAAGCCAAGAGGCAGTGGCCCATTGTTTTGCCACATACTACGCCAATCTTTACTCTGCAGTCTCCCAGTCTCTCACTCCTGGAACTCCGTCGGTGCGAACAGTCCCCTCTTCTATGACTCAGAGAATATGAGGCGGAGGCGCTGGACACCCTTGTCACTCTAGAGGAGATCAATGATGCCATATCCTGCATCGCCGCCAGTAAGACGCCTGGGTCAGTCGGACTCCACAGGAGTTCTATGCATCCTACCGAGACATGCTGGTTCCCCACCTCCTAAAAGTATATCAGGAAGTGGTTGAATGTGGCTCATTCAGCCCTGAGACGGACACGGCCACCATCGTGGTGCTCCCCAAGTTTCAGACTCCTTCGAAGCATTGTCCTGACTACCACCTCATTTCTCTTATAAATTCGGAGCTCAACATATTTGCCTCTGTCCTGGCTAACCGCATGAGACCATACCTGGCCAAGCTGGTTCACCCTGACCAATGCAGCTTCATGCCCCTCTGGGGTACCAGACACTGCCTTAGACACCTCCACCTGGCTTTAGCAAACTGCCAACAGCTGACCCCATATTTATCTCTACTTCACGTGGATTTCGATTAAGCATTTGATTCGGTGAACTGGCCATATCTAGAGGCGGTGTTGACCGAAATGGTGTTTGGTGCTCCCTTCTGCAGCCTGGTCAAGAGATTATACTGTAAACCATGAGCCCAGGTACTGGTCAACAGAACTCTGTCCCGCCCCTTTCCCGTCGGAAGAGGCACGAGGCAGGGATGCCCCCTCTCGCCCCTCCTCTTCACATTGGCGATGGAACCCCCTTTGCCAGCCTTGTTCGAGCTGACAAACTCATCATGGGATGGCGGTGGCCTTGCTTAGAGGAGTATCATATCCAACATCAAGGAGCTAAGAGGGAAAGGTTGGGTCATAGGTCGCCCTCCACTCAATACTACTCTCACACGTGTGACCCAGACCACCAAGGCATTGTTTTCATGTTGTACCATCTGTTACAAAGCTTGTGCAACTGACTCCTCTATTTAATTGCTGCTGTAAGACCGCCAGTGATTGTTGTTTGGCGCCAGGGCCAGCGCGCTGAAACCAGAGGCCACGCCCCCTTTCGAGGCCACGCCCCCTCGCTCCTCACCGGAAGTAGCATAAATTATGTGCATGCCCAGGATGCGCAGCGGACGAGCGCAGCGGGCGCGATGACTGCGCGCCGAAGGCGCGCCTAAGGCAAGCCCGTCTGCGCCCGCCTGCGCACGACCGGGCTCAGGGCCAGAACCTATGCCTGACGGGCACACCAAGAGGGTGAGTTACTCGAGACGTGACTTACTTAGTCTCAGACCTACAAAAAACATACACTGTAACTATGTTTGTGACTCAGGTAGAAATTTCACAACTTGTGCCATCTGCCCCCCGGTCAAACTACAACTGACTCAAGGGCCATTTACACACTCTGGCCTGAAACTAGCAGGACTGAACTGTAGGTCTCTCCCCATGCACGCCCTGCTCATTAACCATTTGCTTGTTGACCATGAGCTAGACATCCTGTTTTTAACAGAAACATGGCTTTCACCACACTCTGATTCGGATGTGGTCATGGCTCTGCCCCCGGGCTTCCTTATCCAATCCCAGGTACGCCCCTGTGGCAGAGGAGGCGGACTGGCAATTCTGCATAGAGACCATTTCCTGTGCAGAATTAGCGATGCCCACATCAAGGACTCAGAGAGCTGCCATTTCACCATCCTTCTATCTCCGATAACCTCGTTCACAGGCATTCTGGTGTATCGCCCCCCTGGCCATTTTGGCCCCTTTGCCAGCGCCCTACTAGATTCTATATCAGCTCTGGCCCACTCCACTCCCAACTTCACTGTGCTAGGGGACCTCAACATCCACTTTGACGATCCCCTAGACACAGGGGCTGCTGACCTGGCACTAGATCTAGCTGCCTACAGCCTCCAACTAGCAAATACCGAAGCTACCCATATCAAGGGTCATTTGATAGACCCAGTCTTCACAAATGTCTGCACCCTCCAGGCCAGACCCGCATGCCCCCTCCCCTGGACTGACCATTTTTTGGTTCCCCTCTTCCTACCAGGAGAATTCAGGAAGCCTCCTAAGCCCACCACGTATACCCGGGATAGGGCATGGTCCAGACTCTCTATCAAGGACTGGGCCAATGCTCTAGAATTAACGGCCCACGAACCTACCGGGAACCCAGTTATAGCTGACAGTAACTTCAGGAAGTGGATTTCCGACTCACTCGACTCTATCATTCCTATAAAAACTCGCGAAGATAAGAGCGGAAAGTTAGGCTCAGCCCCCTGGTTCAACTCAGAACTTAGAGCTCTCCGCAAGGAATGTAAAAAAGCTGAGCGATTGTGGAGGAAGGACTGGCTTCACTCCAATAAAGACGCATACCGGAGGACTGTGAGAGCATATAAAGCTGCTCTGAAAACCTCTAAAGCCTCCTATTATGACGACAGGATAAAAAATGCCACTAATTCCGCGAGAGAATCCTATCTCATCGTCAAAGAACTCCTAAAGATTCCTGATCCCCCATCATTGTCCAGGGCCACTCCAGACAGGAGTAAAGAACTAGCTAAATTCTTTGACTCTAAAATCGCCAACATCCTGGACTCACTCCCACAGCCTAGTCAGCCAACGTGCGGGGACACGGTAGCACCTGACACCGGTTCTGTAAGCACCCCTGGCCCGCTGCTTAACACCTTTAGAGCGGTTACATCGGATGAAGTCGAAAAGACCCTGGCCAAAATGAAAAGCGCCTCCCCCATAGATCCCGCTCCCATGAGGTTTCTCAAAGCAGCCGCTCCGGTGATTGTTCCCCCAGTTATGGAGCTGATCAATGCCTCTCTGTCTCAAGGCATCGTCCCTCCTAGCTGGAAGGGAGCGGTAGTCAAAGCCCTGCTAAAAAAAAAACAATTGGACCCTTCCGACCTAGCCAATTATAGACCTATTTCGCTCCTTCCGGGCATCAGCAAAATTGCCGAAAAACTGGTCAACGCTCAGTTGTCCCAGTTTTTGGAATCAAATAATCTGCTGCGTCGGTCCAAAACGGGGTTTCGCCCTGGCCAGGGCACGGACACCGCCCTCCTCGCCGTCATCGAGGAGGCAAGGTGCATTTTGGATTCAGGGGGATCAGTGGCAGTGATCCTCCTGGACCTTAGTGCAGCCTTTGACACAGTGAACCACCGTGTCCTGCTCCATCGACTGGCTAGGGCGGGACCCGGGGGCACAGCGCTGGCCTGGTTAGTGTCTTTCCTCTAGGGCCACTCATTTCAGGTCTGGGATGGCTGCTCCCGTTCTGACTCCCTTCCTCTGATAAATGGGGTTCCCCAGGGCTCTGTACTGAGCCCCACCCTTTTTAATGCCTACATGGCCCCTTTGGAAGATGTAGTTGCCCCCTTTAACATCAAGATTGTGAGCTACGTGGACGACATGCAACTGGTCGTCTCGCTCTCACATCTAGACCAGCACCCAGATAGTCTGCTGCACTGCCTCCAGAAGATCCACCACTGGATGTGCGAATCTTCGCTCAAGCTTAATTGGTCCAAAACAGAGGTTATGCTGATGGGCAAGAAATGGACTACAATTCCACCATCTGTTTGGCCCGACTCCATGGGTGAGGTGCCCTCCCCCAGAGAAGAAATTAAGAGTCTGGGGGTCTGGCTTGAACCTGACCTATCCATGAAAACCCAGGCTACCAAAACAGCCGGTACCTGCTTTTGTCTCATGCGGTCAGTCCGCAAGATCCTTCCCCTACTCCCCCCTCTTTCCAGGAAACTACTGATTCAAGGACTGGTTCTTGCACGACTGGATTACAGCAATGCTGTCTATTTAGGAGCCCCCGAGTCCACCTTGGGTAAGCTGCAACGAACACAAAATGCAGCTGCTCGGATGCTGTTTGGCCTCCCCTCCAGATCTTCCGCAAGACCTGCCCTCAAAGCACTCCACTGGTTGCCAGTACAAGAGAGGATCGAGTTCAAGTCTATGTGCATCGCCCACAAGCTCCTAAATGGACAAGGCCCCTCTATCATAGGAGAAATGGTTACACCGTACAAAGCCTCGAGATCCCTGAGATCGGACAGTGAGCGACAGGCGAATGCCCCCAAGTTTAGGAGAGCACGCACCGGAGGTCGTCGCTTCTCAGTAAAGGCAGCCTCCCGCTGGAACCTGCTCCCCCGCAGTTTGCGATTGGAACCCTGCTACCTTCGCTTTCGCAAGCAACTCAAAAAGCTGCTTTTCCCTAAATAAATAGTTTCGCTCCCATCTCTCCCCTCTTAGGCAACCTTACTGGTTTTATAGCGCGGGGATGCCTTCGGGTCACCAGGCGCTCTACAAATCCTTAAATAAATAAATTTAATTATTGACGTAGGAGGTACACCAATGTTGTGCCATTTTAAAAGATTGCCCAATCCCTTAATATAAAACAACAGTTGTGAGACGACGAATATCACACACCTTTGTGTCGCACTTAGACAAACATAAGGAAAATGAAAAAAAGTTTTGCTTAGAGGAGGACAAGATCACACTACGCAGAGGACGTTCTGCTATTTTTAGCAGACCACGCCCAGTCAAGACCCCACTGTCTCCAGGCCCTGAGCCCTTTCGAACAAACCTCCGGTCTTCAATTAAATGTGTCTAAATCGTTCCAGGTCCCCCTTCACCTCTCGAGGGAGTACTTTGATTGGCAGTCATCGATACCTCTTTGTGACAGTCCTTTAAATACCTGGGGATCTGGGTCGCCCTCCTCCCCGACCTCACCTGGTCACTCAATGTCACCCCGCTGGTAAAAAGGTTTGTGCTGACCTCCTCAAATGGCGGACACTGCCATTGAACCCCATGGGCAGAATAGCTTTATTCAAAATGATGGTTCTGCCCAAATTCCTTTACATGCTCCAGAACTCAGACTTCTCCTTCTCATGAGCGTGGTTCAGTGAGATGGACAGCTTGGCTATCAAGTTCTTATTGGGAGGTCGAAGGCCTAGAATGGCTCTGACCCAGTGTGTATTCCAACCATTCGATGGCGGACCGGGGATGACAAATCTATACCTCTACTACCTAGCTACACGGCTCCTCACTTTGCATGACTGGTTTAATGGGGGCTAGTCAGACCCAGCATACCACCTGGAACTGCACAGCATTCAGGGGATGCTCTATGGGAACACCATTTACCAAACTATACCTGAGGATACACATGGGGTGCTTTTGGCCTGGCGGGCTTCTCTCCGTCATACCCGCTGGTAAGGTAAACTGACCCAATATACCCCATTGTGGAGGGGCACTTGGCTCAGAGAGGTTGCCAACCTCTCTGGTTTTCGGGCATGGGATCTCATTGAAATTTCACAACTGGGAGATGTATGGAGTGAGTATCACATACGCACCTTCCAAGATTTGCAGACCCGATACTCCCTTCACACCTCGCAGTTTTATCGGTACCTGCAGTTACACCATGCCCTCCATTCTCATATCTCAGAAGGCACCTCCCTGACGGAATATAGCCCGCCTGAAGCACAGATCATGACCTGTAATTTGGGGAAGGGGGGATATCCCATATTTATCGCTCCCTTACCAACAATACCCCCACCACACTATTCCAACTCAGGGACAAATGGGAGGGGTGGCTCGGGTCCTTGGAAGAGGCGGACTGGAGGGACTCATTAATGGCTCCCAAAACAGTCACAGCCTTGGCACGGCTCTGCCTAGTTCAGGTATATTACCTTCAGGCTGCCTATCTCATGCTGCTGTGCCTCCAGCGAGCCTGGCTTCGGCCTGATGCATCCTGTCCCCCCTGCAGCAACCCACAAGCCAATTTCTATCACATGGTATGGCTCCCGAAATTGCACGCTGTTGGGAGTCAGTGATGAGAGAGATTACTGAGGTTCTGGGATGGGAGGTTCCCCTTAACCCAATGAATCTGCTCCTGGGTATCACCGAGGGGTTGGATGGTTCCAGGGCTGAAAAACTATTTCTGAACATGGCATCGAAGGTAGCTAAAAGAAACATTGCGGCTAACTGGCTGAACTCATCTGCGCCCACCAAGGCCCACTGGCGCAGGGGGGGGACTGGTGCGCTGCACAGGAACAACCCATGTACGAGGCTAGGGGATGACCAAAAAAGTTTAACAGAATGTGGGGCAAGTGGGTTGGGGGGATTGAGGACTGATACTTTCATTGAACAACCGATGTCTGGGGTGGGGGCAGCAATGTCTTCTCCTTGCTTATCAACTCATGTTTGTTGGTGCTCTATTGCTACATTTTTGCTCTGCACTGATAACTGTGTACAAAGCTGGTATTGTTCTCTCTTGTTGGTCTCTCACAAAATTAATACAAATTTGATTATCATAAAAAAATTGAAATAGCAGCTTAACTTGCAAAGTGCCACCATGATTATCTGGTCGTGCTAGACCCTGTCAAAATCAAAATTTGGAGCAGACTGCTATGTAGTGCGGGTCAGATACAGGGATCAGGTTGATTCTGCTAAAAAGTTACTTTCTCAAGGCTGGCCTGAACAGTTCCATTTACAGTGAAGGAGGCTGAGCATTGCAAACAGTTGTCCCTGAAGCACAAAAAGCAGATATGGTATAGCGTATGGTTGTCGCTGTAGCGCAAAGAGTCAACTGAGCATCACGGATGGTCATTGCTTTAGTTTCACATTAGCAGAAGCTGTGGATTGGTGATGATGTACTGCAAATTGCAGGTTTGTTTTGACATTCATCGCTGGAACTTTGCATCTGCACTCATCATGGGCAGGACAGTCTTGGTGTGAATTGGCTTGTTTGTGGTTACAAAGTGCCCAAAACTTCAGGATGTTTACCTTTTCTTCAGAAGGAGTAAACTCTGATGTCAGCCAAGGGTCAAGGACTTGGGGGACTCCTTTTGGGGATCAGGACTCATTCCAAAGAAGGCCAAAAGTAAATCCAGTTGCAGGTGCAGTTGCAGAATGTCAGGGGGGCCAGAATCTTGTTGTGTCCCTGCAGCTCTTAGAGGAGGTCAGCAAACTGACCCTTGGGGTCACTGTGAGTAGCTGGAATGAAGGCAAGCAGTTACAATCTTCCTTCTAAAACATCAAGTCAGTCCTTCAAGCAGCAGGGTAGTCCTCTGGCAGCAGGGCCACCTTTTTTTAAATTCCACTGGTCCAGGAGTGTTCTGATTAGTGGCTATTAAGGTTTTGCTTTATACCTGATGCTGAAAAACCTACAGTGGTTCCATCGGGGAAAAATACAAATATTTGGAAATGAAATCAATCATGAAGAACTTGCTTAATACATAGCAGAAATGATGATTTCCTTAAGAGAATGCAAAACATATTTAATAATGTTGGAACACAAAATTGCACAACACTCGTTAATAGATGCTGATCAAAGAATTGTATTAAATTAATTAGAGCATTTTAAGCATTTCTGTGTGGGACGCCCAAGGGAGGCCACCCCTGTGTTGGACTGTCACCGCTCCTAGTTCTGAAGAAGTCCCTCCATGACACTTCAATAATGCTTTTTCAGGGTCGAAGCGTTGACGATACTCCATGGTTCAGCTTCACCAATCTCTTGGTTCAAACATTAAGCAAATGCGCTAATTACCAAATATATTGTGTTTTCTCTGTTGTTCTGACCATCTCCCTATCTCTCTTACTTCACATTGTATATACGCGCCGCACCAATATCACCGAACACCAAATGTCACTTAATTTCCTGTCACTCTCATCTTTTGAATCTCATTTTTGACAGCCTTGGAAAACTATTTTTTGTAAATATATACCAGATGCTCTAATTCATTTAATACAATACTTTGATCAGCATCTATTAAGGAGCTTTGTGTAATTTTATGTTCCAATGTTATTCAATATGTTTTTCATTCTCTGAAGGAAATTATCATATCAGCTATGTATTAAGCAAGCTCTTCTGGATTGATTTCAGTTCTAAATATTTTTTTTTCCCCAACGGAACCACTGTAGTTTTTTCAATTCATACCCAGGATCTGAGGGACACCGGGTTACCTCACTGTTATTTTACTTCATAACTGGTGCCAGCCTTTCTGTGGGGGGATTCCCTGTCCTACCCCCACATCTGGGTCTGGAAAGTTCTATGCCTTTCCCTGGTCAAGGCTTCAAACTGTCTGGGGTGACAAAAAAGGCAGAGCAGGCCGGGTGTCAGTTTACTCCTTTGAGTGTTAACACCATATCTCTACCTGCTCCCAATCTAAAGTTAGTACTTATTACATAGTCAACCAGGGAGATAGGCTTTACAACAGTGGGAAACTACACATATCCCTTTTTTAAAATACAATGCACTCTGCCCTCTGAGCCTTTTGGGCCTATCTTAGGGTGTGACTTCTAAGTATTGGCCTGGCAAAAGGTTTAGTTTTATAGATTGAAATGGCAGTTTAAAATTGCACTACAGGCTGCAGTGATAGTCCTGCGACATTAGAAGGTTATGTTAGTGGGTGGCACAATGAATACTGCTGCCCGCTAGTAACGTTTAATTTCCAGGCCCCGAGTACATGTAGTACAATACATAAGTGTCTTGCAAGTAGAAGTAAATGTGTCAATTAGGTGTAGGCGAAATTTACCATGTTTGCAGGAGTAAGCACTTAGCAGTAGTTAACAATGGTAAAGTGCAGAAAGTCCTAAAGCTAACTAAAGCACATTCAACAAACAGGAGAGCTGAAGGCAAATCATTTGGGGTAATGCCATGTCATGGATGTCAGGTTTAACATAGTGATATTCTTGATAAATAAACTTCTGATGTTGGGCCGGATGTTTAGACTACTGGTGTTGTGACTTTCTTGTAGTGACATGAAACCATGAATCACTCTTAGGTTCTGATTTAGAGATTCGCAGAAGGATACTCCCTCACAAATGTGTACTATATCCCAGCTGCCTTATTACAAGTATATAATGCACTTTTAATAAGGCAGACGGGTGGCTGTCACGTTTGTGATAGAGAACCCATCGATCAGACTTCAAATTGGGCCCTTAGTTTGTTTAACTTTTTATGCAAATACATCTGTAATGTCAGACTGATCGAGCATGTGATTTTTTGATTTTGCAATTTAATTTATACTTGGAAGAAGATATACTAAGCATTTTAACAAGTATGATTCCACTTTTGTGAGTTTCAAAATGCTTTTCCTATGTACTAATCCCATTTAGGACTTAAAAAGGTGTATCCAACTCCTAAAACTAGATTCTGAAATAATACTGATACAGTGTCTGAAAATGTCTGCTATATAGGCATCCTTTCTGAATGCCAAATCGGTATCTTATGTATCAAGATTTTGTAGCCAAACTCCATTTGCAAAACATTGAACACTTACTGATACCTGAAAGGAGGTAGTAACCCAATTGCAAAAGGGAAGAGACCCCTTCCACTTTATTGATAAATATTCCCAACCACTGTGAGCTGCTGATACTTGCAGGCCACTATCCTGTGATCATTGACAATCGAATTGAGCCACAATTTGTGGCCTACCAAATTAATATTAATTAGGTAGGTTGGATGGCGACTTAGTCAAATCCTGTTTTTAATGGACCAACATAATGCAACATAGTTGGTAAGAATATTTATGAGTCATTATAATAAAAGCGGTCAATTGAGACCAGTAAATTGTACATATGGCTTATGGTCATTTAGATTTTGAAAGATAATTATGCACAAACCAATCAGTCCAATAAACTTCAATCAGAAGCAACAAATTCCATATCTTACCTGTTGACAATATAACTGGAAAAATGTGATTAGATCCCAATTCACTACTTGACAAACATGTTTTACTCTGGGCAATTCATTTTGCTTTGCTCTCACAGTGAGTCATTTTCAATATCTGCTAGTAAATACATTTTTCCTTATTACAACGGGCCCAATCTTCTTGATGTTGCTACTTCCAGTAGCACCTGGATTAATCAGGAATCACAGGTTCTTCCCTACTAACAATGGGACCACGTGTTATCTTTTGTATCACTAACATTAGGGGGCAAATGTAACAAACATTCATGCAACAAAGAGCAGCAAGCAAAGTTGCAGCAATGTGTTCATGAATGGGAGAGGGCTGAAAAGCACAATATCTCCTGAACTCTGGTGCTCTTCAGCACACTCACAGTGCTGATGCACAGCAATTGCTGCAAAGCATTATCTTAAACACCCTTGTGTCATGCTGCAAGTTATTTGTTTGTGCCTTTTATAAAGCGCGCAGCAACCCCAACGGGGTGTCCCGGCGCTACTGATCAGATAGCTGTGGGTACAGAAGAGAGAATACTAGCAGAAAAGAAAAGTTTTGAGGGATCTACGGAATTCAGATTCTGACTGAATCAGACAGAGGGAAAGTGGGAGTTTATTCCAGTGATTAGTGGCACAAACTTGAAAGGTTTTGCCTCTGGATCAAACTTTTTTTAATCTGGTTGTGACTAATAGCTGTTTGGTATTAGAGCGAAGAGCTCTAGAATGACTATATGGGCGAAGACTAGAAGTAAGATAGGCTGGTCCTAAGCCTTTAGTAGTCTGAAAAGCCAGAATTATGGCTTTGAACTCAATTCTTTTAGGGATGGGCAGTCAGTGTAATTTCCGCAAGTATGGAGAGATGTGCTGTCTAAGAAAAAGGCCGCAGACCAAACGGGCCGCGGCATTTTGAACTATCTGAAGTCTGTGGCACAGACCTGCTGTTAGTCCCAGATAGAGTCCGTTGGCGTAGTCCAAGTGCGATGTAATTAGGGCCTGGACTACAGTTTTTCTAAGGTTGCTGGGCATGTAGTTAATTAATTTTTTTATCATTTTAATTTTGGAGAAGCAGGCAGCAGAGACTGTGTGGACTTGGTTGGCAAAGGACAGACGATTATCCCATCTGAACCCCAGATTTCTTACCGAGTCCTTGGGGGAAGGAGCAAGACTCAGGTCTTCCGGCCACCAGAGATTAGAGGCAAGAGGAGATGGTTCATTGAAAAACAGAACCTCGGTCTTCCTGGCATTGAGTCTTAAAAAATTGAGATCCATCCACTTCGCAATATTCCTCAGACATGTTTTTAAGGGGACGAAAGTTGTGGGAGATGAGTCATTGTAGGAGAAAAGAATCTGAATGTCATCAGCATATGATGTCATTTTAGTTCCTGACTGAGATAACATTTCGGCTAAAGGAGTGAAATAAACATTGAAAAGAAGCGGACTCAACGAGGAGCCGTGCGGGACACCCCACTTGAGTGGCCTAACTGAGGAGGTATAACGGGGGGTGTACACTTGTTGTTTACGGCCAGACAGAAAAGATGCGATCCAGTTAAGGACCGTACCTTGGACTCCAATGGATCTCAGCCGTTTTATAAGGATCGGGTGAGAGACGGTGTCAAATGCTGCCGAAAGATCCAACAGCACCAACACCACCCTCGATCCCCGGTTAAGGGTCCACCGCACAGAGTCGGCCATTTCTATCAGGGTCGACTCTGTGCTATAGCCCAAGCGAAATCCATGCTGAGAATCGTGAAGAAGGCCCCTAGATTCTATAAAGCTGGTCAATTGTTGATGGGCAAGCTTTTCCAGGATCTTGGCCGGGGCAGGGAGTAGAGAAATAGGCCTATAGTTTCCCGGGGTCTCTGCATCTGCATTAGCTTTTATCAGTATCGGAACCAGGAATGCATGTTTCCATGACTCTGGGTAAATACCAGAGCTCAGGGAAGCATTCCATATTAGATTGAGATGGGGATTTAGAAATGCTGCTAAAGTTTATATTGCTTTGCTGGCCACGGGTCACTAGGAGATCCTGATTTACATTTAAGAAGCTCCTGAAGGCAAAGATCCTCCGAAATTTCAGAGAATTCCGCAAAGACTGGAGCTGTGGCAGAATTATCTAACTGTTCTTCCCCCAAATCACAAAAATTCGTTTTAGGGAAGGAGGCATAAATAAGGGCAATTTTCTCTTCAAAGAACTCATAGAGTTGAGTACAAAGAGACTGAGACACTGGCAGGCCTGTGGGTCTGTGAACGATTTAGCAATATTAAGAATCTCTCTGGAGGAATTAGTAGCTTTCTCAATTCTGTCCGAAAAAACATTTCGTTTATGTATAATAATCAGTTTGAGATATTCTTTGAGGGCAGTCCGGTTCTTAGTTTTACATTCTTCTGCAAAATTCAATCCCCAACAGCGTTCCAGGGATTTGCAGATGGACTTTTTTTGTCTCAGTTCCTCCGAGTACCAGGGGGCCGCTGGTGCAGATCTAAAGGTTTTAATTGGTCTAAGGGTTGCCAATGAATCAATAGCTTTGGTCACACACTCATTAAGATTACGGATGCGTGAGTCAAGGTCTGAGGCCAAGGGGAGATTGGAATCTTTAGCATGCTGCCTCGAGGGGTGATTGTGCGCTAGCTGCTGGATTGTATGTTCCTTTTAAATTGAAGACAAACGATTTAGGTTTGTCAGTTATTTTAAATCTGTGTTGTGCATTAATATTGTAAACTTGCACCTTGCCTACCTGCTGTTCTATTCCCCCTACCCCGTTCCACCAGAGGCATTGCCTGATTGATGTGGAGGGTAGCAGGGGCGTTCTTCTGGGATCTTCCTCACTTCCGGGTTCGTGGGTGGAGTCAGGAGTTGGCGGGCCAGGCTTCTTAAGTCCATGGTCTTCACGGCGCGCAGCGGGCGCGCGATGGCTCGCCGAAGGCGCGCAAAAGGCAAGCCCGTCTGCGCCCGTCCGCGCCACTTCCGCGCCGAGGGCCAGTCACGCTGCTAGTTGCCACTCTATCCAGAGGCGAACCTGGTCTAGATCTCTGCTCATGGTGATGAACAAGGGGGTCTGTACTCCTCAGGTACGGTGCAATCTTGCGGCGCCCTGTTTCCCCCATTTTCAATGTAACAGCTGCACCTTTTCCTTAACCACCATAAAAAAACACCCACGTTTACAAGTAAATGTCTCTACTCCACCCATACCAATAAGAACCTATACGGCTGGCCTATTAAACTGTCGCTCCCTGCCTTGTCACTCAAGTGACATATGGCTGCTGCTCTCGTCGAAGGCCTGGGATCTACTCTTTCTTACAGATACGTGGATTAAGGATTCTTCTAATCTAAGTCTCAACTTGGCTATTCCCCCGGGCTATCGACTAATAGGCATAAACCGTGAGGGGTCCAAGTCTAGTGGTGGAATTGCTGTCATTCTATGATCTCACTTAACGATCACGACCAGGAAAATTTCCACTGTAGGGTCCATAGAGGCCTTATGCTTCTCCATCTTAGATGCCTCTTCTGCCATATTTTCGGGTGTCCTTGTTTATAATGCTCCTGGAACCCCTCCATCTACCATGGCCTCTCTGTTGGCGGCGATTGCAGATCTGTCACTTAAACACCCCCATTTGACAGTATTGGGGAATTTAACCTTCATGTTGATGAAATCAGCTGCTTACGTGCCAACAATCTCTTGGACTCTATGTTGGGTCTGAATCTGACCAAGTGGGTTAGGGGTCCTACACATTTGGCAGGCCACACTCTTGATCTGGTCTTTTCCAACTGGGCTGACTTCAAGGTGCTTCCCTTTTTGCCCCTCACGTGGTCTGACCACTTCTTGATCCCGTTTGAAGTGACCTCACCTCGGCCGCCCAATCTGGCATCTAAAATCAGAGAACAGGGCAGAAAATGGCATAAGGTCACATGTAAGGCCTTGGAACAAACTTATATGAGTAGGTTAGGTCCACTGTCGGGTGACCTTAATGCGGAGGTATCCAAATTCAACAATGATCTTTCCGCCGCTATTGATCAAATTGCGCCAATGCAGTATCTTGCCTCCCTAAGATCCAAGCCTTCGGCTCCCTGGTACACAGTGGAATTACGGGAGGACAGAAGTAGATGTAAAAAACTGGGGTGTGCTTGGCGCCGGACGTACAACCAGGCGGCCAAAACCCTCCACAGAATGACTCTTAAAGAGTTCCATAAACTCAAGAGCAGCACTATGAAAGATCACTTTGCAGAAAAAATTAAAATGGCGGAAAATTCAACTAAGACCCTTTTTAATATTATTAAAGAATTTGCTAACCCCCCTGCCTTGGCTTGCTTCATTGCCCCGAGTCAATCGCTTTGTGATGGGTTGTCAGATTTTTTCCACGAGAAGATCGCTAACATCATGGCAACAATCAATCAGAACCGAACAGCGGTGACTGTAGATAATGGTATTACTTATGATGAAGTGTTTACCTCATTTAAACTCTTGACTAAAGAATATGCTCTGTCTCTGCTCCTAAAATGTAAATCGGGCTCCCCGCTTGACCCGGCCCAGATTCTGAGTGATATGGCCCCGTTACTGATTAATCCTTTGTTGGAAATATGGAATACCTCCCTGCGATCTGGCCTCTTCCCCTCTCTGAGGAAACATGCAATGTTGTTACGGATCTTTAAAAAAAGCAGATGCTGATTCACTATGTTACAGTAACTATCAGCCTATCTCACTCTTCCCCAAGCCAGCAAACGTTTTAGAGAAGGTGGTACAGGAGCAACTGTCCGAATCTAACCTGTTGCTACATGACTCCCAGTCGGGCTTTAGGGCAGGCTTCAGTACAGAGTCGGCCCTACTGGATGTGTCTAAGTCAATTCGCGAGTGTGTGGATAGGGGAGAGGAGGCCATGTTGGTCCTCCTCGACCTATCCGCAGCATTTTATACAATCTCGCACGATATCCTGTTGGATCGTCTCCGTGAGGTGGGCATAGGAGGGACCCCGCTTGCTTGGGTGAAATCCTTCTTGAAGGACAGAACGCAACAGGTCTTCCTCAGGCCGTATGTCTCCACGGAGAAACCATTGACATGGGGGGTACGGCAGGGCTCTGCTCTCAGCCCTCTTTTATTTAACGCATATCTGACTCCGCTTGCAAAAGTGGTGGAATCCTGGGGCGTCAGAGTGGTCTTTTATGCTGATGATACTCAGCTTGTGTTTTCTTTTAAAGACCACTCTGATTGCTCCATGGTTAATTTCTGCCACTGCCTGGTGAACATCGCCTCTTGGATGTCCTCCAACAATCTTAAATTGAATACAGATAAGACAGAGGTCTTATTTTTTAATCAGAAAGCTCCAATTCCAGTCAATTCTTGGTGGCCGCCTGAACTGACCCCCTCCCCCCGGAGCCAGTCCAAGCTGCCCGCAATTTTGGTTTCCAATTTGATACAGCTTTATCCTGTAAAACCCAAATCAACAAAGTTTCGGCTTCTTGCTTTGGAAAGCTACGAATGATTAAAAAATCATTCCCTTCCTCCCACTCGATTCACGGAGGACGGTGGTTCATGCCCTAATTACGTCCCACTTGGACTACACAAATAGTCTGTATATGGGAGCCCCGGCGTATCTCATTAACCGTCTTCAGACAGTGCAGAATTCCGTGACCAGGCTGATTTGTAATATTCCTTATCGCCACTCCATTACACCTTTTTTGGCTAAACTGCACTGGCTACCAGTGAGGTACCGCATACAGTTCAAGGCCCTGGTCCTTGCCTTTAGGGCTCTAAACGAACGAGGCCCTGCATACTTGAGGCATCGACTTAAAATTACTCCATCGGCACGTGACCTCAGATCAATCATCTTCGCCTGATGCATGCCCCACGTTTTCGCCTTGCACGCAATGGGGGCAGGGCCTTTGCTGTGGTCCCATCCAAACTTTGGAATCAACTACCGATGGATCTTTGATGTATTACATCTGAGCCTCTGTTTCGGAGTAAACTTAAGACCTGGTTCTTTTCCATGATCTAGCTCTCACTGAATCCCTCTGGTTGCTGGTCGTCTGCAGCGCCGGGAAACCCCCATTGGGGGTAGCCGCGCGCTTTACAAGCTTCTAAATAATAAAAAAAATATATGCTCAAAAAGAAGTTTCGGGGAGATTTTGCTCCAATTTCTACCGAATTTTTTAGGGGTAAGAGAGGGTCTATCATGATGAGTCATGAGAATGGCAAAAGGGATAAAGTAATGAACAGACCATATAACTGATCTAGGATCCTTAACCGAAATGTCGGGAAGGTTAGAGCAGATAAGATCTAATGTATGACAAGCTTTGTGAGTGAGGGAAGTTACCAGTTGAATGAGATCACCAGCTGCCAATGTGGAGATAAAATTCGAGCTACGGGAACAGGTAGCATTATCCACATGCAGATTCAGGTCTCCTAGCACCGTACAGCTAGAATACTGCGTGCAAGCCTGAATGATGTAGGGCCCGATTCACAGAATGAACTTAAGACTCAATCCTAAACTTACTACTATTTTGGTATTCACAGAATGCACTTACTACTTTTGGCATTCACAGAATGCACTTACTACTTTTGGTATTCACAGAAGTTAGGATTTTGTCTTAAGTTTGTTTTAAGACAGACCTAAGACAGACTTAAGACAGACTTAAGACAAAATCCTAACTTCTGTGAATACCAAAAGTAGTAAGTTCAATCTGTGAATGCCAAAAGTAGTAAGTGCATTCTGTGAATACCAAAATAGTAGTAAGTTTAGAATTGAGTCTTAAGTTCATTCTGTGAATCGGGCCCATAGTCCGTAAGAGATGGTAGATGTGAGGGACTAGAGTTAGGGGGTCGATAAATCAAAAGGCCAGAACAAGTAGCCGACGCCGATAATTTAATGCAGAAGGGAAGGCCCTCAATGCAGCCAATTTGTTCATACAGTGGCGACGTAATCGTCCATTTAGATTTATAAATAATGGCTACCCTCCTCCCTGTTTGCCATTTTGACGATTGGCACATAGAATCCTATTGCCGTCAGGGATGGCCAAGGTTAGGGCAGGGTTTACCTGTATTATGAGCAGGATTGTTTTGTGCAGAAAGGAAAACGTTCCTGCACAAAAACAATTATGTATGGTAATTTCCTCTTTCTATGTGTGTTACAGAATGAGTCACGCATAGAAGGAAGAAGCAACAGCGAGAAAAAATAATAATTCTTATTACACCTCACCTGGGAAGGGTAAGCACTTTTCACTAATCGGGGAATGTGCCAAAAACCAATGGGTAGATGCATACTAAGACAGATGCTTCACCCAAGGAATACCTCCCAGAATCACGGGGCTGCATTTCATTATTTTTTATTGATACCATGACATTCCAGGCAACTGAAGTTGGCCCTTACATGGCTTAGTAAATACTAACTAACATTTTACTTTGCGGCAGTGCCAGAAAAGTGGCACAACCACAACGCCCTCCATTATTAAATCTGGGCCAGGGTGTGGTATTACCATTCCTAAAATCCAGGATAGTCATCATGAGGGCTTTAAGGTGGAAAAGTTAATTGTTCTGCCTAATGTGTTTGTCACTCCATACATATTATTGACCATTTCGATAAAGCATACAAAGCATTTCTTGAAATTTTCATGCACCACCATCAGGGCATTCTTCCGGACAGTTAAACATTTTTAATCATATAACGAACACTGGATATAGGGGTACATGCATCAAGAAATGTTTTGCGAGTCCTTAATTGTGATTATTAAGGAATCACAATTAGGGACTCTCAAAAGCCTATGCATGTAGAAATCAATATTAAAATAGCAATTTCTAAACATTCCTTAATTGTGATCCGTAAATTGCGAGTTGCAATTAAGGAATGGTTTCCTATTCATTCTTATGGGCCTATAGGCCCAATGGAATGAATGGTAAATTGCATGTGCAATTTGCGAGTACCAATATGTGCTTGCAAATTGAGCATGCAGTTTCAAGGATGCAAAGGTGTTAAAAGGACACCGTGTTGCACCCCTAAAATTGTGATGTGCACCCATGTTGCACATACACTTGCCCCAAGGGCATGAGTGTGTGTAGCCTGAAACTTTGCAAAATGCATTTTTCAAAGTTTTGGCAAATTACAGGCCAGTTTGATATCTCAGTAATTGCAGTCCAAATAGCGAAATCGCTATTTCAAAGTACTTCTTATATTACATTTAAGGAATCACAAATTCCTATTTCTTAAATTCAATCGCAATTTAGGAACTCGCAAAAACATGCAATTTCTTAAATTGCATTTGCCAAACACTTTCATGCATCGCTAAAGGCCAATTTGCGATCGCAAACGGCCAATTTGTGTGAACCGCACCATTTGCAATTGCAAAAACCTTTGATGCATGTGCCTGATAGTGATGTATTCTTTTGCAAACAGAGAAAGTAGAAAAAATATGTTTTTTTTTATGTTTGTAATAATTTCACTTCATGAGCTTCGGTTATATTTAATTTGAAATGGCTAATCCAACTGCTGGATCTGAGGTGGCTCAGCTCTTCCCATAAATTGATTCACAAAAGCATTAAGAGGAAGTACTGATCTAAGTTAGCGTTAGGGTTGGAGTTCTCACGTCACCGGGGATTATTGGACAGACCAGATTCATTGTCAAGTGCGTTGCTTGAGAAAATTTATTTCTTTTTGGGTGGGTAAACAAATTGTAAGGTGTGAATAATTTAAAAACCCGGCACACTGGCTAAAACTGTGGGAGCTCCTCTGCATTGCAACCATGGCCATGTGCATGTTTTTTCATAGCGATGAAGCCTTTTCATCAGGGTAATTCTCTGTAGTGTAATTCTCTGTAGTGTAACCATGCAAAATGACCTAAGAATCACGCGAGATTACATATGAATTATGCATTATATATCTATATCTGTATTGATTGTGGTTATTGTTGGAAGCCGAAGTTCTAGTCCCACACCACTGTCACCAAATGCGAGACCCAGGACTCCTCACTCAATGTTAGGCCAAGTAAGGACACCATTTGAGATAGCCCTGCTCACCCCCTTAGTAGCTTGGCACGAGCAGCCAGGCCTATCTCCAAGGCACGAGTAAAAAGTATGTGCAACCACACTCACAGCAATCCACTGGTGACAGCTCAAATGGACTTCACACGAGTTTGATAAAACGAGTATAAACTTTATTTAAAAAGATAGATGATCAGACGACGCAATAAAAAATAAAGGGTAATATTTGTTCAGGCTAGCAGGTAGGTTAAAATCCCAACCACTGCTTTCAAAATGCTATGCTGGTCACAATGCTATAATTACAAATGTTGCAATGGACACACAATACTGTGCTGTGTAGCAATACAATCCTGTGCTGGGCACAGTAGAAATAATACAACGCATAACGATACACCCCAGTACCTTGCAATGGGAGAAATAATGCAATGCGTACCACTACCATCATGTACTGCGCAATGAAGGCATAATACAATGTATCACACCCCAGTCACGTACTTTGAAACGAAGAAATAATGCAATGCGGGTCGCTACAATCATGTACTTTGCAATTAAGGAATAATGAAATACGTAACTACAATGATGTACTTTGCAATGAAGAAATAATGCAATGCGTGCAGCTAAAATCCTGTTTTTTGCAATGGAGAAAAAATGCAATGCATAGAGCTACAATCGTGTACTTCGTTATGCAGAAATAATGTCAGGCATCACAAGACAGTCCAACAGTTTGTTAGCAGCAATATTGGCAATGAGTAATACCGACAATTAGCCTCTACGATAACAGTGAATCCACATTCAACAGAGACACACAGAAATGCTTAAAGCTCAAAACTCAGCTACTTTCTAATAGAGTGGTTTCTGAACACACAGTGATGAAACCACTTTCATAGAAAGATGTGTTGACATTGTGAGTTCATACATACTAAACTTCAACTCTCCAGTTTAAACTTATAATAAACTAGGCTAACAAAACACAATACCCAGCCTCCCCCATTCTGTCCTTTAGGCAGGATAGCCTTTCACCAGGGAAAAATTAAATGGAGTGTTCTTCACTGTCAGGACATAACACACACCTCAGTATATGTCCTGCCTTTTACTGACACTGCACCCTGCCCTGGGGTTACCCGAGACCCACCACAGGGGTGCCCACTGTGTATGCAAAAGGGAGAGTAAGGCCTGACAAGTGGTTGCATTTGTCAGGACACATACTAACTGCAAACTGCATGCAGACCCTACACTGCAGGCCTGAGTTCCCTTCTCAGTGCGTCTTTGCATTACTAGCCCTGGCACACACAGTGCACATCACTAGGGACTAGTAAGGCAAACATACCAATCATGGCCAACCAATTACCATTACACTTTACATAGGGAACTCTTGCAGTTTGACACTGATCAGCAGTGGAAAAGTACCCAAAGCATCTAAATTGGCAACTCTATGTCTAGGGGGAAAGCAAAAAGTTTAGGGAACTTTAGCCAAAAAGGCCAAGTCCGACAGTTAATTAAAATGCAATTTAAAAATGAAACATTGGGGCCATTTTACGGGCAATAAAAACAACATTTGATTGTGATTGTTTTTAAAAAAACCAGTTATTAAAAAAAAGGGCAAATTAATACATATTAAGACAATATAACTGCCAGGTTGAGATATTATGGGAGTACCACACTAAAGAGCCAATAAAAGATGTGTGGCAAAAAAAGTGCAAGTGCAGAAATTCCACAGCAATTGTTCCTTTTTGTCCCACCCACAGAGTGGCATCACATTAAGAGCTTCACTGCGGCAGCAGCAGTCTAGCAATCATAGCCAACAAACGTAATACAATAAAATAATTTTAAAATGTGCAAAAAATGATAGCCAAGAACTAATGTAACAACTGTAGGAGCAAGTTAATCGTCATCGATAGCAGCAAGATTACTTGGTATCAGTGATAGTACAACTTTGTAGCAGCAGTTGTTTTTCTGCAACGGTGGCAGCGAGGTCTTCTTTCATGTGTATCATACATTAGAATCACTTACGAGAAAGAAAACACCAAGGAGATCTTCAGGTGCACAAAAAAAGTCTCACGAATGCTAGAGCAACAGGAGTAGCAGCAGATTGTTACTCATTAATAGCAGCACAATGCTTCAATATAGACACAGTGTTAAATGCAGCAGAACACGAATAGCGAGCCCGCAGTCTTTTGCGCTCTATAAATGCGCTCTTGCTGTAGCATCCCTCACCCCCAAGTAACTCTCAACTATGCAAGAAGTAGTAATCACTTAATTTTAGCAGGGCCAGCTCTATGGTGGGTACATCCAGTACCACCCTACTGCACCTTCTCTGCTTCCAGGAATATCTAGGCAACAATAAAAATGTCAAGATAGCTCTGGTGATTAAGAGGTCTGCTGGAGACCAGAGGTCTGTCTAGTAGAAGTTTCGACTTATCATAAGGTAGCTGCAAAGAACGTACACCATGAAGATCACAGAAGTACATACAATGAAAATAGGTCAGTGGGTTACTGCTTTTGTCACAGAGATCCTTTTGTTACTTGCAGTTTATCAGTTAAAATCTTAATATGGAACAGTGACCAATTTATTACCTGTCATCAAGGAGCAGCATGCAGAAGTGCATGTGGGGTAGCTTGGGTATGGAGACTTGAGCAGCCCTGTTAAAGGGTTATAGTGAGGGAACCCATGTAGAAGAGGGAATTGGGGGGTGCCAACAAACAATGCTGCACAGGGCACCAACAGCTTCAAAGCCCACCCTTATTATGAGTAATTCTTGTACAAATAGTATTTATTTGTCATGCGTTTCATGTATTTCTTGTGTGTTCTCCAACTGAATAAATAGGAACGTTTATTACTCAAACTTTCTTGCATTATTTGTTCTCATATTAGTTCATTATCTTAGCCCTGTGAATGCACTCAAATGTATGCAGATTGGTGACCATTTAGACGTCTGACCAGAAAGGCCACTCTTGGAACAAAGAAAATATGTTACCATATAGTCTTTTAATATCTAAAAAAACTAAATTGTATCTTAATTGTGTTAGTTTGAACCATGTAGCTATTTCAGTGAGAATGTGCTATTCTGTGAATATTCTGTGGATATTGTAGGCTATTTGTTTTATAAGTTTTCATATCTAAATAAATCCAATATTAAACTATAACTTCAAATTAGAGTGAAAGTAATAACAAACCATTGAGATGCAATCGCCCCCTACAACAACGATGAATCCCCCAGCATTCCCTGCCTCTACACAGGTCACCTTTCATTCTCATTAGCCAGGGCTACAGTAGACTATCAGCCAGATTCATCAATGTCCCGATTTGCGAGTCCTTAATAGCGATTATTAAGGAATCGCTATTAATGACTCGCAAAACGGGATTCATGTAGAAATCGCAATATTATTTGCGATTTCTACAGCTTCCTTATTTGCGATTAGCAAATTGCTAATCACAAATAAGGATGCGATTACAAGGATGCCAGGGGTGTCCAAAGGACACCCTGTAGCACCCCTGAAATGTAAATGTAGACTGATGTTGCGCACACAAATGTCCAAAGGACATGTGTGTAACATACAAGTTTTCGCTATTTACCTCGAAGTCAGACTTCGCGGTAAATAGGGGCCAAAAATAGCGATTTCGCAATTCAAAAATGGTTCATGAATTGCATTTAAGGAATCTCAAATAGAGATTCCTTAAATGCAATTCCTCACTATTTAGCGATTTCGCAGTTTGCGATTTTTGCATTTGGGGTGATTAATCCCAAATGCAAAAATTGCGCTTGCAAAGGTCCAGATTCTCAGAATCTGGCCCTTTGCAAGCCGATTTTACAATGATGAATCTGGCTGTTTGCCTTTCTCCTGCATCGTTCATCGTCTCAAATTACAAATCTAGAGGTAGCACAGAATGTGGTGTCAAAGTGAACAAAATCCATTTTTGTTAACACTAAGATTAAAATGAATCTAACACAAATAGAAAAAAGTCTCTTACTAACACATTTTTGATTTTCCACCCATTTATACTACATTAGAATAGAGATCTAACTGAATGAAAGAATAATGGAAAAATGTAAGCGGGTGCAGCAGCCAGGGACATGCACTCATGCTAAGATTTTACTCTCTTCTGACCTGACTGTGATCCTGGGAAGTTCGTGTGTTTCACGGTGCAACCATAAACCCAGCTTCAGACCTTCTGCACTTTGCCAGTGACTAATTGAAAGTGTGGAGTTAGTTTTAATTAGGATGCTCACAACATGTATATGAAACATAATATACGACATGGCTCTACTAACACAGCAAGCCTTTCTGTTTTCCCTCAGTAGCTTTGATTGCCTTTCAACAGATCTAATAATACCCCATGCATTAAGTTCCAGCAAATAAAACACAAGGTAGTGATTAGTAAGTACAGTGCAGGTGCTCTGCTATTACTTCTAGTCACGTGGCATTCAGCTGAAAGGTCAGCGCTGCACATGCATTAAAGAACATTGGGGCATATTACCAACGAGTAGTGATAATTATCGCTAACTAGGCTTAGCAATGATTTTTTTTTTTATCGCTAAGCCTCGCCGGAAATTATCGCTGAGATAACATGATATTAGCTACGTTTATCTCCAAATAATTTTTCTGGCGATACCGTGAATATCGCTGAGAATACAACAATATTCACGCATTAGTGGCGAAATGCTCTTAGCCATGTTATCCACCTCCCGTTTGACAACATGGCTAAGAACTGGTTGGAGCAGGCGTTAGTTTTTGGCGATAGCGGGAATATTTCCATTGCTACGCCCGCCTTGCTAATAGGCGATGGCGACGTTTGCGACTGATTTCAGTCGCTAACAGGTTGGGTACGCCCACTTTGCATGTCATTAGCGATAAATATCGCTGACATGCAAAGCGGACCCCAAACCGCTCGCTATCGCCTAAAAGCTGTCGCTAACATCAGTTAGCGACAGCTTGCTAATATAGCGATTGAATTATCGCCGCTTAGCAGCCGAAAATGGCCGCTAAACCGGCGATAATTGCCTATTGCCCCCCCCTTGGTAATATGCCCCATTAACTGTTATATGACACAATGGAGCACAGCAACCAAAACTGCTGCCACGGAATGTGCTGGTCTGCGTTGCATCAAAGGCGGACAGCACAACAGCACCATATCTGCAAAGATTTAGGGGGATATTAACCACATCAGCGCGGCACGAATTTTCGCGCTGTGCTGACCGTTCTTAAGAACAGGCCTGGTCATGGTCATGACTGAACGGTTCTGTCATGAGCACAACCCAACCGACGCTCATGACGGAACCGCTCCGTCATGAGCGTCGAAGGGGTTAAAGAGAAGTGATGGTGCAGGGCTGTCGTGCATCATAGGTAAAGGGCAGTAATGTAACGTATTTATCTAATATGGCGCATTCCTGTCCTTCCCCCCTGCGCTGGTGCCGTTTCGGTAGCCTAGCATTAATACAGGTACTCTTGCACCATGGTAAAGGGGTGCCGACGTCGTAGGCAGGATTGTTTTTGTGCAGGGAGGGACACCTTCCCATGCAAAAGCAACCCATGGTTACAATATTACCCTTTCTATATGTGCTGCAGTGTGTGCTGTAGTCTACAGCACACCTAGAAGGAGGGAAAACGTAGGTGAAATAAAGATAGTTCTTCTCTTTATGCCTCACCTGGTGAGGAGTATCTTTTTTGTGCGTCTCGTGTTTACCAGATTTAGTAAATCTGGGAATCCCTCAAAAAATTATTGTATTTGCATGGGAACACGCACTGCAACATTCATTGCGCAACACAATGCTTTTGCTGGGTTGCATTAGGCCATATTTTTAAGCCACTCAAAGCCACACAAAGTGGCTTTGCGTGGTTTCATAAATATGACGAGGTTTGGGTCCTGCATGTCCCACGTGTGTGGTGTAAGTATAACGCAATGCCCTCATAAAATTGCCCTTTAGTGCTGCTGCCCTCTTTCAAACCACTGACACCCTTTCTGGCTGTTTGAACCACAAACACCTAGGACCTAATTTAGGAGGCTGTGCGTCACTTTTACGCCACTGGTGCGTCACTTTTTGTGATGCACCAGTGGTGTAAAAAATGCACCTTGTTGCGCCAAATTTACAAAGTGACGCATCTAGGTAGATGCGTCACTTTGTAAACCCCTGCGTCACATTATACCTGTGCCAGGTATAATGTATGCAAGGGGTCGTATTGACGCCAGGAAGGGTCGTAGAAGTGACGCCGTGAAATCTATGAGATTTCACTGCGTCACTTTTAGGACGCCTTTGCGTCAAAATCTTGCGCCTGCCTCACAGCAGCTTGCCCCATGTGAAAGGACGCATTGCTGGAGTTGCGTCTCTTTTGTGACACTCCAGCAATGCGTCACTTTTACGCTTACAGATACGTCAGAAATACTGACGTATCTGTAACTCCTTGCGACATGATGCGTCATACATTAAATATGACGCAGCAATGCGTCATTTCTCATAAATGAAGCCGGAGTTTTGTTTCACAGGGCAAGTTTTTCACTGAAAGTAGATTCTACATCAACACTGCGCCGGTTTGTGTCATCTTTGGCCAGCTTGCACTAGTGCAAAGTGATGACGCTTTTAGTGGCTTACTTCTAGATTGCAAATGTCTATGAAGTTATGAGGGAACAAATCGTGAAGATTGTGCCGATTTCTCGTTCATGGTCAACGTGCTAAGTCGTTGTTGAACATGCGTCTGCCAGTGGTGGCGTCCCGAGTACTTGTTGGCCGTGCACTTAGCTGCACATGTTCTGTGCTGCTTGCTGTGCGCCTCGTTGTTCCTGTGTGGGAGGTCTGAGGGTGGCTCCTCAGAGGTCTGGATGGGTAGTGGGCAGATACAAGAACTCAAGACTGGGGCATAAAACAACCCAGGCGCACGAACACCGGGAAGTGAACATGAAAATTACCAGACGACCAGTTGCGATGGGGACTGCGACTCTAGGCCAGCTAAGTGCCACGTGCGCATGATGGCAACACATGTCCATCGCATGTCTCCGAAATCAGTGGGATATGCCTTGAGGGGGTGCAGGAAGTGATGCTGTGGAACGTAAAGCCGTGAACCAGGTTATACACCAAGGGACCCCCTCGCGGGGAGGCCAAAGAGAACTGGCCAGCAGCTGGGCATCCCTCCCATCCTTCTGCCACGCGCAGCGAGCAACGGTAAAAAGAAGCAACGGATCGACAAAGGCCAGCCATGGGCATCCGTGTACACTTTCAATCAATCGGAGATTGGTAGAGCGCGCTAATCACCCCGAAGGGTATCCAGGCGCTAGCCTGAGGAGGGTCGTTCGAACAGCCACAGTGAGTCAGCTTCACAAGTGATGCTGTACAAATAATGACAACTACTAAAAAGATACATTCACCGTGAAAGGCGATAGGTTTGATGATTTCCTAATTCTCAGACATAAAGCTCAGAAACTTGGAAATGTAGCCACACTTTATGGGTAACTGCAACGAGGGCCGTAATGCACGTGTCTGTCACAGTGCACACAACAAAAAGTATCAATTTACTTGACAACGCCGCTGCCTTTCTGAAAATAAGCTGGTCCTGTCCTAAAAAAGATCAAATAAATGAATATTTATCGTAGTCACACTCTATTTCCTCGGCATCACAACTGTTTCGCGTCAGAGCGAAGCGTTTTCATTGTTGCTGTAATAAGAAAATGTCATTTTAACCACGCCTGTGTAATAACTTTCAGAAAAATTAATGTTGAACGATTTTTTAAATTTCTTTTAGCAAACGCAATTTCCATCTAAAAACAACGCTATTGCTTGCTTGTCTATTTAAAGGGCTTACCTGACCAGAAACACCCGGTCCTCCCTCCCCGTCCTCCGGCCACTCTCGCCCAGCTCCAGACCTGTGGGCGCCCCACGAATTCTGTGGGAGGATTTATTCACTTCGAAAGGACCGGTGGGAGGGGGGCTGTTACTATGGGCCCCGCACTGTCAATCCACTGGACGCGAAGAATTCCCAGAATGCCAACTGCGGTGCGCACGAGAAATGTGGAGGGAAACACGGCAAAGCCTCAGGGACAGCCCCATCTGTCGTCTGTTTCAATGTCGTCCACTTTGTGAGGCTGAAAGTCACTCGACGACTGCGGAAAGTTAGAGAAAGTACTGATTGGGCCTGGGGATTTTTAATTAAACGGAAAGTTACTGACCCTAGATACGTTATTTTAAACTTTTCAGTGATGTCTAACTAAATTCATTGGTGAAGAGTTGGAAACAAACTCTGGAATGAAACTGGGTATATATTGAGAAAAGTCTTGTGACCAGAATTTAAAAGTTATTTGCCCTCTTTTAAACTTTTGGAATACGTGAAAAGAATGGATAGTTATCAACAGTAAAACGTTTCCATCAATCAGACGTGTGGCATGTTGGTGTGCTAAATGCACTCCGGCTGTGCAGCTTCACTCCAGAAGGCATGCGGACAGATGAGCATTCACCATGACAACCACCTCTCCATGTATACAACGAGGAGGGGCTGTGGGGCACCCTTGTCATTGTGATGGGGGAGGGGCCGCAGCACTTGAGATCCCGAAATTGAGGCGTCGGTATCTCCTGAGGCCGACATGCGTAGAAAAGGTGGTAATGTATCGAGGATCCAGGTGTAGTGGCAGGTGGTGATAGCCGGACCGGAGGTCGATCTTCGAAAACCACTTTGCACCGTTCAGTTCTCCCAAGATGTCGTTGATGATGGGGGTTAGGTGACGTTTCCTTTTCAGTGCGGCGTTTGGGAGGCGCATGTCAACACAGGTGCGAACCTGCCCCGGCTGTTTCGGTTTCCGAGCCACTACGATTGGGGACACCCTGCTACATGGCGCCCAACAATGGTGGTCTTATTACATGACGCTTGAGTAGTACTTCATTCAGTCCTTAACCCCTTCACTATTGTTTCCAGATAATAGTAGTGTCGGACAAACTTACCTATAGCTCCATAGGTTTTTTTGAAGCTTGAATCTTTTCAAACGGTTTCCTTTTGAATTACTACCCAGTTGTGCTACTACATTTTACATTGTACCTTTTTCTTCTCTGTGTCACTATGGCTGACATTGTTATACCGCAACATAGTCACATTGCGGTTCGCAATCATTTGGAAGCATATAATGTTTGTTTAGAGTGCATAGCTGTGATTTTGGTCTTCAGTGCTGAGGTTGCTTACCCGTTTGAGATATTCTACACTTGGGTGACGTTTCCTGTAGTGGAAGTGGGTACATAGGTTTTTTACACTTACACTCACTCAGCCGTGCCAGTGGAATATGTTCCTTATAGGGCACCGGAGATTCTGATTTCTGCATGGCAGCACCGTGTTTGGTTTGATGGCACCATTTCCCACACATTGCAACCGCGGCTAGATTGGGTCCTTTGTCCATTACTGGCGCTTATTGGCCGGTTTTGGCTGGATTCACCCCGCTTCCTCGTTCGGGGTAAGTTGCTGTTGCTGAATTACGGATTCTGTATAACTCTTCTATTAGTGTTATTGGAGCCCCTGGTGTTGCGGCCCTTCCAGCTGGACCGAGCGGAATGAAGCTTAGTCCCATGATTGTCAATGCAGTTAGGGGCAGGCGTCCCCAAAATAAGGATGATATGCCTTTTTGGCTTGCTGAGAAGTTTGACCAGCTGGAAGCAGTGTTTCCTAATTCGACTCCCGTTGAAAAATACAGGATTCTTACAATTAGTTTACCCAAAGACTTGGTACCAGAGGACGGTGACTGTGAGTCATTGGGGAGAATTTGTGCGGCAGTATACACAAGGTGCTTCGATACTCTGTCAGCAGTCCTTCCAACGGTCATTAAGCGTGTTCAGAACGAACGCGGACCTGAGGCTGTGGTTGAATTGGGAATGAGACTCGTTGGCACATTTGATATAGTAGCAGATCTCGTCCTTTCTAATGTAAAGGGAGATGGGGTGAACTTTCAAGTGGCTAATGCCTTGCGCGATGTCCCTGATGCCGACAAACCCCGACAGTTACAGAGAATTATTACGGCTGCATATAAAACCATTGGCTGCAGTAGTATAGGTGTCAAGCCCTTTAATGCTAAAGATAAAAAGCAAACACAGGGTCTGAAGTCTGAAACAGATGTTCAACCCACAGCTCCAAAGAAAAAATGGAACAAAAATAAAAAACAGGGGAAACAGCAACAGAAACAGGAGTCCCGTCCCCATCACCAGTGCCTGCGTCTACTGAGCGTGTTTATGACTTGGGCGACCGTAGTATGATTAATTCGCCTGATAGATTTCAGGTTCCTGATCAATGCTCTCCTCGTTCTTTGCAGGACACATCAGCGTCATCGTCTGGTGGTGGAAGCGGCGGCAGAGGTAGGGGTGGCCAGCAAAGTCACGAACAGCCCCGCCCGAAAGACGGAAAAGGTAAACAGGACGATTCTTCGCAGAAAAGAGCCCAGTTTCAGAAAAAGAAACTTGCTGCTTTAACAGTGAGATATTCCACAGATAGTGAGAACGCAGCTTCGAAATCAGACATGGGCGCTGACGTTATTGGACACCGCGGCGGAGATTACCATAGTGCGGGAGGCCCTGTGTCCACTACTGAAGGTGACAGCGACTGACCAATATGTTGTTGCAGAGACAGCTGATACTAGAGTAGCTCCCCCTGACAGGCTTTTATGAAACTGTCCTTTTAATTGAAGGCGACTTACAACGTACCATAAAAAGGGTATTTTGGGAGAATCTTACAACTACCTATGACATTTTGTTAGCAGAGGCTGACTGGCCCCCACCTTTTTTCTCGCAGCTCCGAGAGGGGAGGAGATAATCCTCCCTAGTTTCATGCACATAGTGTCAAAGGAGCATGCGCTGAATTTTGAAGAAGAGTGGGCTAAGGCCCTTGCGCCAGCTTTGTACCGTGCCCATTGTGGTTGGGATAAATTTTCCCCGCACCACGAGATACCCTTACGGTCTATGCCACAGCCTCAACCTCAATATCCCATCCGGTGTGAAGCTAAGGCTTCCGTTGCGGAAATCCTTGAACAATTGGAATATCAAGGAGTGATTGAAACTTGTGTGTCACGATGAATAACCCACTTTATACTGTGACAAAGCCTGACAGTTCATACCGTTTGGTATTGGATTACCGGCATTTGAACTCGCATTGCCGTACCTGTGAAGTACAGAATACCCATGGCTCTGCTTTAGTGGATGATCTTGTTTGAAAAAGGTTTAAGACCACACTTGACATATCCAACATTTTTTTTGCCCACACTTTAGCTGGTCTAAGCTCCCAATGGACCAGTTTTACCAGTGGCGGCAAACATCGCCAATTTAAACGCCTGGCCATGGGCTATAAGAATAGTCCAGGTGTGTTTGCTGCCCGCATTGTCTCTCTCTTGGACAGAGTAGACTCAGATGCGTGTTTGTATGTGGATGACATCTATCTCACAGACAACGAAATTTGGGCGCATCAGTGCCACGCTGACCGCATAATTTGTAACTTTGCGGACTTTGGTTACAAATTCAACTTTGCAAAGTCTCACATTGCAGAGTGCACAGTGTTGTTCCTGGGCTAAGATCTCAACAATGAAGGTGGCGGATTGGCACCTCACCTCTTGGAGAAATGCACACAGCTACACGCTCCTACAACACAAAAAAATTACAGTTCATGCTGGGATTTTTGAATTTCAGGCATGCATATATTGCCGAATATGCACAGCGTATCAAACCTTTGTTTGCTTTGATACAATCTACTTTTACCAAATCTTGCTGGCAGCCTGAACATTCAGCCATTTTGCAATCTTTGCAGGCTGATCTTCTAGAATCTAAATTCTTACTGACTTGTGATAACCACACCAACCTGGTGATAAGAATCATCCCTGGGGTGGTGGGTTTCACTTACCTTACTTTTAACGAAGGAGACACAGTACCTATTGCTTACAAGTCACACTTGTGCATTTCGGCTGAAATGCGGTTTTCCACTGTGGATAAAGTTTTGACAGCAGTGCAAATGGCGATTCTCAAGGAACGTGCACTGTCGCCGGAAAAAGGAATGTTGGTTGTTACCACGTATCCTGCACTAGAGGCAGTGATGAAGGCCAGTGTACTAAGTTCTAAAGTTTTGCACCCAAGGTGGATACAATGGGCAGCATCATTGACGTCTCCGGAATTCACGTTTATTTTTGATGCCTCCTTACAGTCACAAGAGTTTTTGCAGTATGAGTTTGTTCATCCTGCGCCATTGACTATGCGGCCTTTGGAGGATTTCCATTGTATCATTTACACTGATGGTTCAGCACTGGTTGCGCATGGGTCTAAACACTCACACGTCTCAGCTTGTGCCATTGTGGTAGGTACCATGGTGAATGATGAGTTCAAGTCCGATGTCGTGCATACACAGACATTGGGGGACTGTACAGCACAATTGGCAGAGCTCCGTGTTCTGATGCTTGTATTGGAGTTCGCTGATACTAGTGTGACGACTCTTATTGTGAGTGATTCTTACTACTGTGTCCAGTCTTACAATGAAAACCTGTTCTTTTGGGTTCCGAATGATTTTTGTGATTCAAAGGGTAGCACGATAAAACATAAAATGATCTGGGTTCAAATGGCTGAGCTTAAAGAGCAGTTGCTACTCGTGTATGTAATTCACACTCTCAATCATCAGCGCTTGGGAGTTCACGCTGTTGGTAATAGTTTGGCTGATGAGGCCGCAAAATCAACAGTATCAACGTATTTGGTTGCAGCAGTTACACATTCAAAAAGTAAGATTGATGATGATATCTTAGCGGTTGAAGGGAAGTAAATGTCCTAAAGGGTTCCCTTCAAAGTATTCATACCACTTAAGTCCTGATAAAGTTTCTTATGTGAAAATACCGGACGTAGATGAAAGGTTAATTCCCAACTCGGACCGCAGGTCCACACTGAATACAGCTGCCTATGAAGGTGTTGCATCTGCCCATGCGGGCGTTCCGGCTACTGTATCTCAGTTACAACAACGTTTCTGGTGGCGGGGATTGTACAAACAGATGTGTAATTATGTCCTTCAATGTGACATTTGCCAGCAGTTTAAACCTTCGACTGCTGCGCGTCCGCCCCAGACACAGTCGTAAATTTCTAATAAGCCACTTGGTTGTGTTTACTTAGATCACTGCAGTCTTTTTTTCTCTGATACTGCGTATAAGTACATCTTAGTAGCAGTTGATTCATGCACACGCTTTGTGTGGGTGTGTCCACACCGCAGCGCTGATTCGTGAACTGTCATAAGAGACTTGCTTGTCTTTGTAGGGATTTTTGCCTGTGGCACCTTCCATTCGGATCAGGGTCCTGCTTTCGCCTCTAAGGCGTATAAGGATGCCATAACTTCATTGGGGGTCCAAGTCAAGTTTTCATCTCCATACAGACCTGAGGGTAATAGTGTTGTGGAACGAATGGGCTGATATTTAAAGCAGTCTTTGACATCTAGGGTTATAGGCACTGGCAGGAACTGGCTGGCCCACCTTAATAGTGCAGCGTTCCCTTAATAATCTCGCTAGAAGGTCTCCGGGTGGGAGGACCCCATACAAAATGCTCTTTGGTATCAAGATGTTTGTCCCGGACCTTGACGGTCTAGACCAGGCGGCAGTTGCTGCCTCCTTTAATGTAGATGAACATTGCAATGTTTGACAGGATCTACAAAAGACGAGAGACAGTCTTGCAAAGGAACACTTGCCCTCCACATCTGAGACTGCGTTGCAGATTCCAGTAGTTGTCTGGCTACCCCAAGCTGCAGAACTGGTTCGAGAGAAGATAAAAAACAAGAAAGAATTTGGTCCCTCATATCGAGCTCCAGATCCAGTGCTTGGCATGAAGGTCACAAAAACTGTCATTTTAACACCACTTCCAGGTCGTAAAGAACAAAGGTACATCTCCATTGACAATGTCAAACCGGTCGATGTTGGGGGAGACTTCTTTCCCTTTTAGGCATCCAATGCCTTTGAAGACGTCTTGGAACTCCTCCTTGATGGCCTCCAGTTCCTCCTCTTGTACCGCCATGGCGAATGATATTAGCCTCAGCTCTTCTGCTGATTGTCCGCTTATCAGCATACCGCTTCCTTCCTTGGTCACGTACACTGTGGTGGGGATTTTGAGGTCCTGGTGTCTCAGCTCAGTCTTGAAGGACCCCAGGAGTGGGATGGGTGACTTCAGTCAGTACGCAAACACCCTGATCCTTGCTTCGCGTAGTGGCTGGCGCGGGCTGAGTTGATCATATACATTGGCAGCCGTTAGTTCAATCGAGGCCCCAGTGTCTATGGTGGCTCTCACATTCTGGTGGTGGACCTTGATTTTGCACCATGGAAGTCGTCGTCATTTCCGTCGTGGCTGATCTACTGCGAATACATAGTGGACTGGGTAGTCTCCTGCGTCATCATCCATGTCCTTACTATCGCACTCAGTATGAAGGTAAACACCCAGGCTAACTTTCTGACAAACACTTGCTATGTACTAAACTGCATCATTCCTAAACATTGGAGAACTTAAACCATAACACAAACAATCATAATGATATCAAAAATAGTATGTTTTAATAAAAACAGAGATAGATTTTTACAATGTAAATATACAATTATAATGAGTTATTAATAAAAAATGATATATCTTTTATATTAAAAAACATAAATTAAAAAGACATTAGTAGGACAGCAATACATGTCCTATCTATTGTTGCTGTGGCTGTAGTATGTGAGTCAACGCGTTTCGACACGTCGTGGTGTCTTCCTCAGGACAATTATAGTTTCAGCCAATTTGTCTATAAAGAACAAAATGATATTAGTTCTTATTTTTTCTTAAACACAGTGTCACAGTTTACAGTTTCATTTTTATCATTCATAAATGATGATAGCGAACCTCAGAACAATTGTTCATATCATTTCGGTTAGCATGAGAGATATCTAGTGCAGTTCAATATGTTATCTCAAGTATTACTTATTATTACATAGCATAGTGTGCATGGGATACATTATTACTGGAGGTATCCTAAAGGGAACAGGCCTAGACAGATACAATTTTGATATAATCTATTTTTTCTGCGATATACATTTGTTTTGCTGTTGATATTCTTTAGAAATCCTGTCCAAAATATCATTAAATAACATCTATTTTGTCTCCTTCTATCAAAAAGCAAGCGAGAAAAACCCAGAGAGAGGTTTAAGCAGCAAGATAAATAAAGGAAAAGGAGATATTAAGGTTCAGTCATCACTTCCAGAGAGATTCAAGTATTAGCCTTGACCATGCCTGCAACTGGTATCCTATCCTATATTAATTCTCATTACTGATATTGCACTTCTATTTACATTTAAATCAGTGTCTACCTATTCCTATTATCCCAGAATATTATGTTTCTCATGTCTTTACCTGACAAGGACCTCTCTTTAGATGGTTCGTATGTTGATTTCTTCAATTAAAAACAGAGTAAGTGAGGCACCGTTATTTTCTTTTCCTAAAATCGGCATGTGAAACCTGAAGAAAAAATATTTTTGTATGTCTTAATGATCTTTCTATTACTTTCCTTGGCGCAATAGCGTGCGCCATCTAACTATCTCCATTCTTTCTTTATTTCATGTTGCATACCTTAATGTTAAGGATTCACTGCTCCCATCTCACTTAGCCCGTATTCACACTATTCGGCGGTTTTCTTCAGGTAAACAAATGCCTCTAGGTTATGGATAAAGTCAAATAAACTAAACGTTATGATGAGACACAGAAGTCCTACTTGGAAAAAAATAAATTGGCTTATAATGGTATTTTTCTCACCTCGTGTAAAAACACTCTTCCAACTATACAGGGCGACACACCACAAGGCAGTGACTGGTTAATATTCAAGCCAAACCACGTGGTGCCTTTAAGAGATTACAGCTCCCCGCATATAATAACAGCGTAAACACGGAACTGTTAAAAGAAAATGAAATGCAAAGCATGTTAACCTATTCTAATTTGTCTTTTAAAGCAAGTTCCTATTTATTCCCCGCGGGATAGGGGAAAACCTGTGATCATACCTTCATCAATCTCTTTTTTCCGTTCAAAAGACCGTTTGACGTTTGAAATGTTACAAACAATGCTGCCGTCGAGCGGATCTCTACCGTTTCTCCCCTTCCAAACGCGGGGACTGGCAGTTTGTAATGCTGAGCGTTCACTTTTTACGGGGCTCTATTCTTTTAGCAGAGTACCTGGGAGGTTTGAGGAAATATTCCGTCAGTTCGTGCGCTATTGCAAGGCTCTAGCGTTTAACTAATTAAGGCTAAAAGGACCATTTCTTCTCACGCTTACCTCTTTGGCGCTCTTTCTCTCTCGGTAGGTGGTCCAAACAGCGGGCGGCTTGTAACAACAGGAAACGAAGGGATTCACAAGCTGTAAATCCATTGGTATATATACTCTATTTACGTGACATCATTTCCCTAAAGGTCCTCCCCTAATTAAAGCTACATTCTCCTATTTACCTATGCTATTTGTTTTAAAGCAACAAAAGAAAAATAGAGAGCCTTCTTTCGTATCTCTACATATTCACTTTTCCTCATTTTATATCGGTTAGTGCCCAATTACCTCAAACCTCCCAGGTACTCTGCTAAAAGAATATTATATGCGGGGAGCTGTAATCTCTTAAAGGCACCACGTGGTTTGGCTTGAATATTAACCAGTCACTGCCTTGTGGTGTGTCGCCCTGTATAGTTGGAAGAGTGTTTTTACACGAGGTGAGAAAAATACCATTATAAGCCAATTAATTTTTTTCCAAGTAGGACTTCTGTGTCTCATCATAACGTTTAGTTTATTTGACTTTATCCATAACCTAGAGGCATTTGTTTACCTGAAGAAAACCGCCGAATAGTGTGAATACGGGCTAAGTGAGATGGGAGCAGTGAATCCTTAACATTAAGGTATGCAACATGAAATAAAGAAAGAATGGAGATAGTTAGATGGCGCACGCTATTGCGCCAAGGAAAGTAATAGAAAGATCATTAAGACATACAAAAATATTTTTTCTTCAGGTTTCACATGCCGATTTTAGGAAAAGAAAATAACGGTGCCTCACTTACTCTGTTTTTAATTGAAGAAATCAACATACGAACCATCTAAAGAGAGGTCCTTGTCAGGTAAAGACATGAGAAACATAATATTCTGGGATAATAGGAATAGGTAGACACTGATTTAAATGTAAATAGAAGTGCAATATCAGTAATGAGAATTAATATAGGATAGGATACCAGTTGCAGGCATGGTCAAGGCTAATACTTGAATCTCTCTGGAAGTGATGACTGAACCTTAATATCTCTTTTTCCTTTATTTATCTTGCTGCTTAAACCTCTCTCTGGGTTTTTCTCGCTTGCTTTTTGATAGAAGGAGACAAAATAGATGTTATTTAATGATATTTTGGACAGGATTTCTAAAGAATATCAACAGCAAAACAAATGTATATCGCAGAAAAAATAGATTATATCAAAATTGTATCTGTCTAGGCCTGTTCCCTTTAGGATACCTCCAGTAATAATGTATCCCATGCACACTATGCTATGTAATAATAAGTAATACTTGAGATAACATATTGAACTGCACTAGATATCTCTCATGCTAACCGAAATGATATGAACAATTGTTCTGAGGTTCGCTATCATCATTTATGAATGATAAAAATGAAACTGTAAACTGTGACACTGTGTTTAAGAAAAAATAAGAACTAATATCATTTTGTTCTTTATAGACAAATTGGCTGAAACTATAATTGTCCTGAGGAAGACACCACGACGTGTCGAAACGCGTTGACTCACATACTACAGCCACAGCAACAATAGATAGGACATGTATTGCTGTCCTACTAATGTCTTTTTAATTTATGTTTTTTAATATAAAAGATATATCATTTTTTATTAATAACTCATTATAATTGTATATTTACATTGTAAAAATCTATCTCTGTTTTTATTATAACATACTATTTTTGATATCATTATGATTGTTTGTGTTATGGTTTAAGTTCTCCAATGTTTAGGAATGATGCAGTTTAGTACATAGCAAGTGTTTGTCAGAAAGTTAGCCTGGGTGTTTACCTTCATACTGTATGTTTTCCCTGACCCAGGACTCTCATCCTTATCAGGGGGCCCTTGTTATTTCACAAAAAACTTACTATCGCACTCTTCAGCCACGGTCTGTGCTGCTTCTTTCTGTGATTTTGCAGACCGACATACCACCGCGAAGTGGTTCATCAACCGCAAGCACTGCACTTCTTTTTTCTCTAGCTGGGCAGTCTTGCATGCGATGGGGTGTGCCACCGGAGTAGCCGCATTCCCTTTTCTTATCTTGCTGTCTTCTTCCTGTGTTTTTGCATGCTTTGGGCCTCACCACATTCGCCTTTTCCACTGTGTTGACTTGTTCCGTCTTGATGGGTCGGTGCAGAGCCGCCTTCATGTGGGATGCTCTGGATTGTGACAGTTCTTTTGACCAGCCCAGGGTGAGGATGTCCGCTAGAGATTTGCTATCCTCCTGAAGAATGTTTACTTTGAGTTTAAACAAATAGCACCCTTGTATTATCTGACCTTGGATTTCTTCCTGTTCGTCACAAAATCTGCGCGTGTTGGCCAGTTCTTTCAAACGCTCGTGGAATGCATCTAACAATTCCTCTGCCTCTTTCTTGGACTGGCGAAAGATGAATCTTTCGTAGTCCCTGTTCGCCATCGTCTCACAGTGCGCATTTAGGGTGTTGAGAAGCTGACATACGTTTTGGGTATGGCCTCCACCAGGGTTTTGAAAATGCAGTGGATGTCTTTGCCTCCGAGGTGGAGGAATAGGGCTCTGTGCCTGTCCCAGGCTATGCCCACCCCTTCATAGTAGATCTCGAGGCGATCTGTCCAGTCTCTCCATCGCGGGGCAAGGGATGAGGGGGCACCATCCACCACAAAGGGCTTAATAGCAGGGATCCACGCAATTGTGGGGCAGTCGTAGTCACACCTCGCAGTACGTGCACTGCTTACCTCCTGGGCCCGGTAGCAGCCGCCTGGCCGAGGGCAATGAAAATGCTGTCTCCTGTGGCCTGTATGTGCTAGGCCTCACCGTGGTTTCACCTCTAGGATGCTGGGGCAGACACATGCGTGGGCTCAACAGGGTGAGCAGAAATGGCCTCCCCTTCTTTCAGGCACTCACAGGGTTGTAGGGACTTCCCTGGACGCTGCAGACTCGCCTGGTGGCTCACAGCAGGCTAGCATAGGCCAGGCAGCACTTCATGGTATACTCAACCTTGAAAAAAGCCTCACTAATCTCCAGAGGTGAAAGGCTCATTGACTGCACTGCATGGGGTCATTTCTGCCCCTCGTCGCCAGTGTGATCGGGGAGGGGCCACTTGCGCACATGTTATCAGCGCTGCGGCCACAATAAACACATGGGACACCTGGTAGTCACTGCATGGTCCCGACTGCTTGTGCTGGGCCACGCCCCTTTATTTATAGCTGGCGCGTGACGACATGCGCCAGCGCTAGCGTGAAGTCTTCGATGCGGATAGACTGCACGGCTATCCCGCTTCGGAGAACACTACAGTCCTAACTGCCTTTGACTAGTACAGTGTGTCCGTATTTGCACACGTCTCTTGCTGGTGCTGTCTGGCCTGGCTCCAGCCTCCGTCCTCTCTGAAGGGGCTTCACCACTCTGCTTGATGTTCAGCAGTAGGTGACAGGCTCTACTATGAAAGATGCACCCAATGTCTACCCCCACCCACTGTGCATATTGACTCCTATCTCTTCATGCAAGGCAATTGTGTGTCTGATGGCAATTTATGTCAGTCCGCTGGGCATAACCTGCAAGCCTGATAGAGCAGGGCTCACCAGTGTCTTTCATTCACAACTCCCACTACACTCCTGCACTGGGGCAATTGCTGTTTAAGGCTGTGTCTACATGAGCCATGCTGTGTGAGATGTTTGATGTATAATAGAGGACACAAGTGCAGGGTGAGTGGTGCCCAAAGATGATAGGACCAGCAGGTCAGCACAAGATGGCGGCTTGCAATCTTGCTTTTAATGAATGTCCTCGGTAGGTCCCTGCCTTGAGGTCGTGTCTGTCTGGAAGACTGTGGGAGATTACCCAACAGTTTCCTGCTAGATGAAACTTGGGCTAGGGGGAGATGAAGCCAGACCCTACTAGGGGCCCGGCCCAAACGTCGGCTAGAGGCGGGGAGCTCCTCCCCCACAAATCTAGATAGCCTGCTAGGAAGGGGCAACCAGGATTGGTCGCCCCAGGGCAAGAGTGAACTCCCCAATACGGGGGGTGAATTGATAAGGCAGAGGGGGGATAAATAAGGGGCAACAGGCCCGTATAGGCACATACCCCCTCCCTCGCAGGATAGAAGAAGGAATCCCACCCACCCACACCAGAAGGAACAGGCGTCGCAGCCACAGGGGGAGCAGTTAGGTGGAAGGAACACAAGAAATGTAGAAAAAGAGAGAATTACTAAAAGGTAGAGGGAAGGCTCACACAGGGCCTTCTTTGGATGCCTCAAGGCAGGGGCACTGAGGAAGCCAAGGGCGACCTACTGCCATGGAGAAGTAGATGTGATGCTCCTGCAGGACCCTTAGGATGCCTCACGGCTGGGGTACTGAGAAAGCAAAAAGAAAGGACTCAACCTCATGATAGATAGAATAGATGCTCAAACAGGGTCATTGGGATGCCACACGCCTGGGGAGCAGGGAGGGCCCACGAAAGGGCAGGGTGAGCGGGACGGCACGTGTTGCCCGGGCAGGTCCCAAATCGGTAGCAAGTTGAGACCTTGACCTGGTAACAGAGGCCCAGGAAGGCGGCCCTTCCCTCCCCCGTAATTTGAGGAGGATGGGTCCACGCAGCAATTTAAAGAATTGCAAAGACAAGGAAGTATATTCGGGAGAGCAAAAGGATAAATAAGATTGCGCACATGTATAAAAATGTTATGCTGAAGAAACTGCAACCTTTTTTGGCACCAAAGCACATTGTCAGTGGTTTGATTTAATGTGCAGGAGGGATGCAGTCGTGTGAAGCAAGGGAGGGGGAGGGTCAACTCGCCTCCTGGAAGGGGTTTAAGTTTTTCCCACCGAACCTGAAATCCACCATTTCCTCTGCCCTGCATTGGGTGCTGTTCTTCTAGGCTGGAGGACAGTTTCCCATTTTGAACAAATCCTGCACTTCAGTTAGGTCTGGCTTCCAGCCAGGGCACTCAAAGTACAAGCAATACTAACCCACATCAGTCATCTGTAGTTCACCTGGACTTCGAGGGGGCTCTGTAAACTGCTCCAGAGAGATGTTTATGAGAAACATGGCTCTGCTGCTGCCCTCCCGCAAGGCTGAGAATGATACCCTGAAAGTGAAGTCACCCTTTGACTGTGAACTAGACTAGATGAAATTAGAATAGATTGAGACTAACCCGGAGATTAGACTTCCCAGCCTGACCAGGGGCGTCATCCCTGAGGACGAAGGTCAATCCAAGTCCCACCTGACTGAGACACTTAGAGCAACTGCGCTGCTCAACAGCCTCCCGACCCTTGCAGCAATAGTCAGACCGCAAGCATAAAGAAACCCTCCAGCTCTGGGGATATAATGACGCCAATCGACTCCATCTCAAAAAGATGTTGAGGATTTGATGATCTCGTTTTAGACAGCCAGAGGAATGCAGAGAGGTTTTACATTAAGCTCAATCATGGAAAAAATGAAGGTTAAAGGGGCATTATATTCAGGTGCTGAAATTTAATGTTTAATAATTACAAAACTCACTAACATTCCCCAGATGTAGTTTACTGAACTATCTATAACTTGCCATCACCATGCACTGCTCAATATCTCACATATTAACATACATATATATAGCATGGTGTTACTGAGTGAATATACATGAGTACATAGCATGGACATAACATGAGTCCTGGAGGCAAGTGTGGTTGAGCATGATGATATACTGTTTCACAACTACTAAAGTTTAGGGTGCATGTATTACACCATGTTAAAAAAGTAAAGACTCAGCGCACCTGATTAGGTTACAATGGTATGTTCCAAGATTGACTGTGGCTTCAAGACAAGTGAGCATGGCCGAAAATTCTGTTGACAACAGCATATTCCCAGTGGGTATATAGACACATGTGCATTTTACATATTTGTAACACAGTGCTACAAAAAAATACATATAGTGACTATTTATAAAGTGTGGGTGTTTATTTCTAGAATTTTGCTGATGATCTTAGAAAAATGTGGAACAGTGTGGTGTTCCACTTAGATGGGGATTATGTCATAATGGTATTGTAAGCATGGCTCTAAAAGATTTTGTCAGTGTGCCCATGTCGTCCATTGGGTTGGGCAAAAGGTTTGTTAAATGTATGTTTGGTAACGTCTTTATCTACAATTCTGGGTCACTAGAAGTCTTTAAGAGAGTAATGTTGTTAGGGTAAAAAAATATTGGCCAAACCTATAGCATGTTGAATTACATGAGGTCCTCAAACCCTATAGGACACTCTAAAAAGGACTAGATTATGTTATTAGTGATGTCATCAATGATGTTATAACCAATGATATAATTAAACATGTCATGAATAACGTAATATATTATGTGATACGCGGTGCATGGTTGGGGAGCAGGTTATACTTAACTGGTAAATTTTCAGTATTTGGCTTTTAAACATTAGTATCTATGGTATTTCAACAATAAACCATAGCATCACTTACATTGCTATTTTGATATCAGTTTTCTGTAAATTTCTTAGCCCTTAAACATGTCTAGGGTCTGTGCGGAATTTTAAACTTCAGTTTTGACCTGCAAACAAAAACCTTTTCAATCACACTCACAGAAAAGGAAGAGGAGAATAGAATCCATACAATTCGTCTCTGGAAACCCTCAATGATTTGAAAATTGCCCTCATACACTAGATAGTGGCATGCTTCATCAACATGTTTTGGCTTTTACCTCTTAGGGCCGACAGCTTTTGTCAGAATAAAGATCCCTTGTTGTTGGACTTGGCCCTTCTGGCAGATTCACCCCTGAACTTTTTGTCTTTTAATGTTACATCATTATAGGGATTTCTGGTCTTTGCACTCTTTAGCACTGTGGCACAGTGTAAAGTGTGTATGCTCTCTGAGTGCATGTGTGAGATTGGCCTGCCCTCCCATAGGAATGCATTGGGGATATGAGTGTCCATGGTAGTTCCTGATGTGTGGGAGTTCAGGGTCGAGTTTGGTTTGTGCGGACTCGTGTGATTAAATGCTGCGCAATGATGTGCGTGGATTTATTGTGTCTGGTGTGGAAGTGCCACTTCTAGAAGTTGGCATGTCTGTGCAGTTAAATGTGAATTGACTGTCTGGCTTGTGATTGGCTGGAGCTGGCTGGTGTGCCTGGCTCCAGGAGTCAGGATGGGTCTGCCCCAGTGGTAAATGGAAAGATCTGCATGTTGATGTGAGGGAGGTGTGCATCTGGGACCTGAATAGGGCTAGGCCTTCCGTCCTCAATGCTGGCTCCGCCCCCTGTGGTGCGTCTGATGTCCCTAGCCTGTCCTGTGAATGGGGAAAGGGGCTGAGCACAACAGAGTGCTCCAGAACCAGCTGCGTCTGGTTTTCCCCCACCCTGCACCCTAGAGACAAAGGGATTTGGTGTATAAAAAGAGGCTGTCACCTCATGTTAAATGTTCTTGTTCTGGTTTCCTGACTTGAATCTACCATGGGCGTGCTGCTGCTGGGTCCCAGGAGAAGTCTGGCCTCCCTGGGCCCTGCCCAGCCCCTGGATTGTTGGAGGACTTCTTCCTGGACACCCTCCTGCCCTCTTCACATATGAGGACTTTGTTGCTGGGACCCTCCTTGCTGTGGGGGTCATTTCTGGGGCCTTTTGTTGATTCCTGGGACCCCAGCACATGAGGCGCACTTTATTTTGCCTGTGCTAAACTTGCCCAGCTGATGGGGAGCGCTTCTGTCCCCCCTCCCCCCGGGCAGCGCTGGGCTGCGATCGCCACCAAGGGAATCCCGGTGTGGGGATACCCCATTTTGTCCAGTCATCGCAGGTGCCCACCCTGCATTATGCCCGTGTTTTTTATATGTTAACCTAAGCAGGAGCCCACCCTGCATTATGCCTGGGTATTTGATATGGCTCTGTGCGCAGATGCCCACCCTGCATCTTCATTTTTATTTTAATAAGTAACACGGGAGCCTACCCCTCTTGTTAGCCTCCATTATGGGTGCCACCCCGCTTATATAATTATTTGGGTGTGCGGGTGCCCACCCGCGACTTTGCCCGCATTGGTTTTTAAATTGAAAGAGGGAGCCTACCCCTCATGGTGACCCCCACTTCCGCCGCAGCCCGAGCCGCAATGAGGTCTTCCCCCCCCTGGCCGCTACCTAGCGGTACCCAGAAGGAAAACAAGACTGTGTCCCCGGGGGCGGGAATTCCAGGAGAAAGGGAAGCCCCGTGTTCGGCGGAATGCAGAGAGAAGCTGGAGAGCCTTGCAGGCTCCATCTACAAGTCCCGGTACCGAATGGAGGGGACCGGGTGAAGCCTGGTGCCACAGTGAGGTGGGGCTCCCATGGCTGAGGGAGAGCCCTGCTGGCGCCAGCGACTGCCAATGGAGAGCGGAGGGGGCTTGAGGCACATTGCCGGTGCCTGCCCCACGGCGTGTGAAGAGAGGAGAGCACCGTGCCGAGAAGAGAGCGCCGCACCCAGCCAGTGGAATTCAGGTGAGCAGGGTTCAAGGGTGCTGGCCAGAGGCACCTGGTCAGAGCGGTCACGGTTGCTCCCACATATGGCGCCTTAATTGTTTTAGAGCCACAAGGGCTCCAGCAGGGCCGCATTTCTTCCTGTTGCCCCTCGGGGGCATGTTTATTGCCCTAGGCTCCCAGGGGCATTGTTGTGTTTAGAGCCCGTGAGTGGCTCCATTGATGGGGGCATGTTTGTTCAAGAAGCCCAGGTGGCTCCCGAAGGGGCAATGTTAATTTGAGGAGCCCCCAGCAGGGCCCAGAGGGCAACGTTGTGCCAGGGTCGTCTGTCCTTTCCCCCGCAGTTCCTTAGGGGACACCTGGTCATTTCAGAGCTTAGAGGGTTCCAACGTTTTGGCAGTTTGTTTCTAAGGGCAGGTGAGAGCCCATGCCGTAGTTTGTCATTTCCAGCTGCCCAGCAAGTAGTGGGCAGCTGCACCGTTTAGGTTCTTTCTTCCTAGGGACATGTCTTTGGACTCAGGAGTGGGACGCACTCCTTCGCCCCTACTATGGCCTCCCCCAGCTGCGCAGCACTTAGTGCCAGCTGCAGCGTTTAGGCCCTGTTCCTGTCCTCAGCTGCCCAGCAAGTAGTGGGCAGCTGCTAAGTTTAGGTTTTGGCGCAGTGGCGCAACCAGGACCTTGATGTGAGTTATGTGCTAAATGTGATTTATGTGCTAATGCTTTGGGTGTTAGGAAATGTACTGTGGATAGTATGTTTTGCGCACCCTGTGTTCTGATACCTCTAGACATGGCTTATGCATAGGAGGTTGTTTTACCCGTTTAGGTATGTTAGGGAGATTGTACTTCCCTGTGTGATTTACGCCCCTAGTGTAAGGTTTTACCTAGGTGGTGAGGGTCTAATGGTGGTAAACTGATGGGGTACTGTGTAGGATGGATTTCAAGGCACAGACTGTTGCAAGTGCAGTGATTATCAGTGTTTACTGACTGTACGTTCTATGACCTATTGTTACCTGTATGTTTTAGTTCACTTTTACCAAGTTCACTTTGTGATGGTCCTGACAGTGGTCCATGTGGCCCTGTCAGGTGTACATAATCCCTTGTAAATATTGTCCGTGCCAGTTGGTTACAATGTACAACCTGTGATTCTGATTCTGATGTGTTGTGATAATACAAAGGCTATCTTTGATATAACCTTGTGTGGAGTTCCTTTTGTGGGGGCCTTGGATGTTGTTGCTCGTGGGTGCGTGCGCAAATGCTTTACACATTGCCTCCGGGATAAGCCTGACTGCTCATCCAAACTACCAAGGGGGTGAGCAGGGGTTATCTTTGGCGGGTGACTTCCTTGCCCTGACTAGAGTGGTGATTTCTGCCTGGCTTTGGCGCAAGCCTTAGCCACAGAAATACCCATTTCTAACACTTGTATTATTTTAATTATTTAGTATTAAAGGGAAGACAAAGGAAGGGTAGTACCTATCACACCTTTTCTAGTGTATGTTGTCAAAGAAATATTTTGTCAGATAAAAAACTTCTTTTTTGATACCCATGACTCACCCCTTAGGGCAGGGTGCATTGTATTTATTGAGTTAGACATGCACTTTAAAATTGTACATGTGTTGGTAGCAAAAAGCTCAATTTGTATTTCACTATTGCACGGCCTACCTATCTCACAGGTTAACATTTGGTTAGCTTATTACATTTAGTAAATAATACCATTTGATTGGAAACAGGTGGGCTTTTATTAGTAAAGTCAGATTTTAAGTCACAATTCAGCAAATGACTCTTTAAAAAAGTTGGCATGTTCTTGTTCTAACCATTTGGTTCCTGCAGTCTCTTACCTGGGTCACATGATTATGTGTAGTTGGAGATTGCCTTTGTGTATTCCCTCCAGAGAGTATCACAATATAGGGTCTGGGTTTTGGCTGGATGGACCATCTTTGGTAGAATATTCGGGTGTGGCTGGACCTGTCACTTATCACATTTGCATTTCAAAGGCACTGGCGTAGTTCACCCACTATGCCCCCTTACAGACTGGGACCAAGGAAGGGAGGCAGGAAAACCCAGACACATCTGTACGGGTAACTCCAGAAACTTCACCCACTTCAAAGTGGCCACTAGAAGTCAAAACTAAAGGGGACCGTCAGACCCACTCTTCTTTAACATCATGGTCCTAGAGATACTATAAGGGAAAGACACCCTACTACCATGCTGCCCTGCTGTTTGAGGCTTGCCCTGCTTGATGAAGAAGGGAGAATTAACCTGCAACCTTCATCTCAGGCTGAAATAACTCAAAGGGCTATTTGACTTGCCTCCTTTTCTGAGCTTCAGGGATGCAACAACCTACAGAGAAATCCCTGCAACTACCCATCTGACCTGCTGTACTGAACCTGCCAATAACTGCTCTAGACCTGCCAGAGCCCTGCTGGCCTCTGCTGGAGTGAGTTCCTGACACACCAAGAGGTGCTCCCAGATCCTGGAACCTTAGTTTGACATCAGTTGAAGTCCTCAATGATTAAAAAAGAGAAATTCGGAAGTTTCTGGTATTTTTGTGATGGCAAACAGGCGTGTTCATGCCAAGATCTTGCAACACGTGCCGACCACCAATGTGAAGCTCCTGTGAAACCTACTCTTTGGCTACAACAACCCTCAGTGACTACCATCAATGCAAGATCTGCACTCCATGCTACAGCATCACCAACCCACAGTGACAGCCAATGAAAATCTTTAGCAAAGACCATTCATGGCACCCAACAGGATTTCCGTATTACAGCAACAACTGCCTGCTACATTCAGCTTGATCTTCATGCTACAGGAACTACCTTCCATGAAACTTTCAATACGGCCCCCACCACCACAAATGGAACTCTTTACGTTGGACTTTAGAAGATAACCTTTTCAGCTGGATTAACCTGGTACCTGAATCCCACCTGTGCTCCATTGTGGTCAAACTAAACTTGTGCCTTTCACCCGGCCTTCGAAGACCAAATAACCGTGAGTGGCACATTGCCTTTTTAGGTTTATACTTATTTAAAGTTTTTGAAATTTCATATCTTGGTTCTACTAATTGCATATTTATATTTACGGGATCAAATAATTTACATATTGCCCCTAAGCTGAGCCTCACTCTTTTTGTGCCAAGCTACTATAGGGTTAAGCACAGGCTTATTCAGTGACTTTTGTGGTTCAAGCTGACAAGGATTGACTGTTACTTGAGCAGGGTTTCACCCCTCCTTCATCAAAAACGCAATTTCTAACACCCCAAGTGTGAAAGGTTTTTGGGAATGGGAGTTTAGCCAAAGGGGTTGAATACGTTTGGATTTGTGCAGCAGGGGATCCCCCAGCAGGTGACCAAACCCTTTATGTAGCAGGTAGTTGGTTGCAGGGCATGGCCTCCGGCTAGGTTCTGTACCCAACCCTTCAGCAGTCAATGACCTCCCTGTTACACATAGTCTTTGGCTGTGCACAGCCTCTGGGCACTCCCTAATTCCTATCCCTTATTAGCCTTCAGCCTGGCTCTGTGCCCAAACCTACTGTGGGCAGCCATCCTACCCTTGCTGTGCACAGAATATGGCTGCAGGCGGTCAACCCCCTGCTGTGCACAGCCTTCATATATTTGCAGGTGGCCAGAGGGCCTCTGCAAAAACCACAAGTGATGGACAGAATGCAGAACAAGTCATACATTCACCCCAGTACAGAGATCTGGGCCTAAATCCATCGTTTTTTTGCACTCCACACCACCCCAGTTCAGACATGGCCATATGCAAATCAGTCTGACCCTGTGCCTCATGGGAACGGTCCAGCCCGAACTGCCAAGCTATGCCTTCCCTGGACCGGAAATAAGCTTCCGAGGACTGGGTTCTGGCATTTGAGCGTCTTCAGCCCGGCTTGCTTGAATCCAGTGGTGTGGAGTGCATGGGACTCACGTCTGAGCATACCCATCCCACTCGGGGTGACAAATGCAAAAACCACAGGTGATGGACAGAATGCAGAACAATGTCATACATTCACCCCAGTACAGATATCTGGGCCTAAATCCATTGTTTGTTTGCACTCCACACCACCCCAGTTCAGACATAACCATGTGCAAATCAGTCTGACCCTGTGCCTCATGGGAACAGTCCAGCCCGAACTGCCAAGCCATGCCTTCCCTGGACCGGAAACAAGCGTCAGAGGACCGGTTTCTGGCATTCCAGCCGTCTTCAGCCTGCTTGCTTGAATCCAGTGGTGTGGAGTGCATGGGACTCACGTCTGAGCATACCTATCCCACTCGGGGTGACAAATGCAAAAAACACAGGTGATTTGCTCAAACGCTCTCTCCATCATCCCCTTTTGTTTTGCTTTGGCCAGAGGGCCTAGCCTCTTGTGAAGCCTGGTGCCCCACCCCTTGATGGTGACTAGCCCCCTGCTGTGCACATTCAACAGCCGTGTGTTGTGTGGGCTGGGGTCAGGCCCACTGTTCAATTCCTTATTGGTTCCTAACCCCTACCTTGATTAGAGTCTGGCAACAGGGTTTGGACTGAAGAAATTCTCTGAACCCAGCTCTCATCTCGCATCCTTACCCCGGCAGATTCCAAACCCCCATTTCATTCAAGATTTTGTTTTTCATATATATTTTTAGGCCCGTGGTACTTCTGCAGTTCTGGCAGTCAAGCTCTGGCCAATGGTACAGTTGTACACTGCAAGGTTTTCTAAAAGAAGCTTTCCAGGTACTCTCTGACCATGGGTTAATGCATGTGCAGCAACACCTGTGTGGAGTATCGCAATACCTCATGGGAGGGCATGAGCAGTAGGGGAGGGAGGTGTAGTATAAGGGTCTGATGGTCTTTAGCTGGGCACAGAGGGGAGGTGGCTACACGACCTGCCCTACAGCCAGGCCCCGAACCTTACTCCCAGCAAGCAGCCAAACTCTTAACTGTGCACAGTGTTTGGCCATGCACAGAAAGGATTTGGCCTCCAGTCAGACCTTGGTCCCAACCCTGCTTTAAGCGGCCAACCCCATGCTGGGAACATCCTTTGGCCTTGCACAGTCTGGCCCAACCTCCTGCGTGTGATCGCCACCCCAATGTGTGCCAGGCCCAGATCCACTGTGAGCAGTAATATCCCCCCTATGCATGTCTTTTGGCAGTGCACAGTCTGAGCCAACCACTTGCGCTGCACTGCTTATGGCATACTGCCCTCCAGCCAGGCCATGATCCCAAACCCCAGGGGGCTGCCAGTTCTCTGCTGCACTTGTCCTACAGTTGTTCACAGGATCCCGGATTCAGCAACAAGGAATGGGGGAAACACGTGAAGAACGTTTACTTAACAAAGGAACTCCAAAGAACAGAAAAAAACCAACAAGGGACACCAATGGAGATCAATGCTGACAGTTTAAGACCGCATGACAGCGTAATTCTGAAAACAAACCTCAATTCGAAGAAGTATTGATCACCCGGGCCCAAATAAGAAAGGCTAATTCAAAAATTAAAACCAGAGGGGGCACTGGGACCGAATGGTCTCCCAACAGGATTCCGGGTTGGTGGTAGCAGCCCGGCGCCATTTACTGAGAGACTCTGCATTACGGCAGACCTGACTACAATTGCTCTTACTAATTTTAACTTGTATTATTATTTTGCCATATTGTGTTTTAAACAGCTACTGTGTGCAAAGCGGTGATTGCAACTGCTACTTGCATGCGGAATAGCTGGCGAGTGCTTTTGTATTTGTATGCGCGCAGGGCGGCTGATTAACAGCGCCACTCGCACTCTCACCTTAAACAGCGGCCCCTCTGCCTTGGTCCATCGCGGCTTCTGCCGATTGTGTGGAGGGCGGCTCACCTACCGCGGCTCCTAGTGCCGGTCTGGTGGTGGGAACGGGCGCCATATTGGGAGGAGCCAGAGAGCGCAGGGACCTGTGGCAGCGGTCCAGTCGCTCGAGGCTCCCTCACATAAAACGTAATGTGTTGGAGGGAGCGGACGAGCGCAGCGGGCGCGACGGAGGCGCGCCGGATTCGCGCTAGAGTCAAGCTCGTCTGCGCTCGTCCGCCAGCGTCCGGGGCTAGGGGCGAAGGACTTTGTTCGTCCTTTAGTGTACACATCCGCTGACTTACTAGCGCTGCGACCTTCCATCATGATGTGCCCCCCCGTATCCCTCAACACGGTGAAACGGACATTTCACCTAGGCATCACTTATCCTATCAATCTAACTACGGACCCTGCCTCTAGTTACACGGTTTCGGAAAGCACGCCAGGTACTACCTGTAATTTTAAATGTGTCTATTTAAACACCCGTTCTATGACCAAACATCAGACAGACATCTTTTTGTTACTATCTGATACTAAACCGGATTTACTCCTGTTGACCGAAACATGGCTTACACCGGATTCATTACCGGACATCTTAGCTGCCTTGCCTGCTGATTATTATATTATCTCCGTGTTACGACCGGCAGCTAAAATTGGGGGCGGGGTGGCCATCATCTCCAATAAGAAACATCAACTTAGACAACTCCCCTCCTTAGATATACCTAATGTGGAGAATATTGTTGCCAAATTGGATACTGTTAATGGGACACTTGTGGTGGTTTTACTATACCGCCCGCCCCAAACTATGCCTATGTTTCCTGCCATTTTTGCGGAGCAACTGGCCATGCTAGCCACCAATAATTCTAAACTACTCCTGATTGGGGATTTAAATCTCTGGTTTGACAGCATACTATTAGATCCCCAAGCAGCTGAGACGAGGGACCTTTTGAGTGATCTGAATCTAATACAACATATAGATACTCAGACCCATCAAAAGGGCCACAGTCTCGATCAACTTTGGTCACTGAATCTAGCTATCGATTTTATTGATATTAAACCTTGTAGCTGGTCTGATCATTTTACCATTAGTTTCTCATTTTGTGTTGTGAAAGCTCTTCAATTTAAGCTGAAGGCTACCAGTCTGACTCGGAAATGGTCCTCGTTGGACATGTCAGCTTTTTAAAATTTGTTAAAGTCTACTCTGCCAGAGCAGAGCTCAGATGTGGAGATAGCCGATTGTAGGCTTCAAGATTGGCTAAATTCGGCCATTAATGTCTGTGTCCCCCTCACTCGCTTTGATAACTCACGCGGCGCGGACGCACATAAGTGGTTCACGCCGGAGTTGAGGAAATTAAAACTTGAAGTGAGGCAGCAAGAGAGAACATGGCGTACCAATTACTGTCCTCAAGCAAGGATCGCATACTGTTCAACTCGTAAAGCCTACCAAAAGACGTTGCACACTCACAAAACTGCTTATTTCTCTTCTAAAATACTTAACGCGACTAATAAGTCGAAAGAAATTTTCAGGATTGTGACTGAGTTGTGTAATGATGAGAGAACTTCTCCCCCAGTTGTCCCCTCACAATTGCTCTGCAACTCGCTGAATGACTATTTTAATGATAAAATAGTGTTGATTAAGGATACTCTATCCAAGCTTCCAGTCTGTGTCCCGATAGATGATACCTTTTTAAACCCTCTTACTTTGCATTCCTTCCCCTTAATCACTGACCAAACCCTTCAAGATTTGCTCACTAGAGTTAAATCAGGATCTCCTCAGGATGTCTGCCCTCCCCAAGTAATGAGAGAAATTGGTCGGGCATTCCCAAGTAGCCTGACTCCTCTGCTTAATAACTCCCTCATGTCAGGGAATGTTCCTAATAGTTTTAAACAGGCCTTATTGATCCCTTTAAAAAAGAAACCTGGCATTGACTCCTCAGACCTTTCTAATTATAGACCAATATCGCTACTGCCTTATTTATCCAAAATATTGGAGGCGCATGTAACCAACTGCCTATCAAGTTTTGTGGAAGCCTCTGGCTATTTACAACCCAACCAGGCGGGTTTCCGGCCTGGTCACTCTACTGAGGCAGTGATATTGGCCGTTCAGAATACTTTAAGGTCTAACGCAGACAGGGACTTGCACCAGGCTTTGGTGTTATTGGACCTGTCTGCCGCGTTCGACACGGTTGACTATACCATCCTGGTCAACCGTGTCGAACAGGCCGGTCTTCGGGACTTGGCCTTGGCCTGGCTCAAGTCCTTTATTTCAGGACGTACCCAATCGGTTCGACTGGGTTCTTTCACAGCCCCTAAAAACATTTCCTTTTGTGGGGTTCCTCAAGGATCCTCCTTGTCCCCTTTATTATTTAATTTGTATATGCGGCCTCTGTTGTTCTCCCTACGAGAGTTTAAGGTTGATGTATATAATTATGCAGACGACCTGCAGTTGGTTTTTGTGCTAAATTCTCACAATGCTGCCGAGGAATTTCGAGCAACTATGTCTTTTATCCAGAGGTGGATGTCTCTAAACCACCTTAAGTTAAATCCGGGAAAAACGGAGCTCATTCTACCTGGGAAGAGTGAGATCAGTTGGAGTCCTAGCTTTTGGCCGTCGGACATGGGCTCGCCCCCAAAAAAATCCCGTACAGTAAAAAGTTTGGGACTGACTCTTAGTGAGGATCTTACCTTGGAAAGTCAAGTCGGAACTGTGGTCTCCTCGGGGTTTTTTCAACTGAGGAAGATCAAGAAAATAGCACATCTCCTTACAGGTTTGGCCTTAATTCAGACAGTTAGTGCTCTAGTCCTATCTCACATCGATTTCTCAAATGGCCTCTATTTGGGGGCGCCTATTGGCCAACTTAAAAGATTGCAATACTTGCAAAATCAAGCTGCGAGACTTATCTGCAAAGTCCCGAAGTGGGAATCAATTAGACATGGACTAGAGACTTTGCACTGGCTGCCTGTGGAACAGAGAGCTACATTCAAGGTGGGCTGTATTGTGTTCAAGGCTTTGGAGGGTAAGGGTCCCATGTTCCTTAGACTACTACTGCGCAAATACAAACCCTTGCGCAGCTTGAGATCAATCCACAAAGACCTACTTGAGGTCCCTCGTTTCAAAAAGAAACGTCAGGGAGGCAGCAGTTTTCAATTTTTAGCTGCTTCATTGTGGAATTCCCTCCCTTTGACTCTGCGACACAGTAAGGACCTCCTTGCCTTTAGGAAGGCATTTAAAACTTTTCTTTTTTCTCAGGCTTATTGTAAACAGTGATTGTATGTCTTCTATGTATTGTTATGTTTGACTCTCTCACCAGCGCCAAGAAGCCCTTGGGCGTATGTGCGCTTAACAAATAATAAATAACATAACATAACATAACAGCAGTCTACAAAACAAACATAGACTTCCTGGCCGAACTTTTAGCAACATTATTCAATCACATCTTGAAAAAAGGAATTCTTCCGGCAACATGGAGAGGAAACATCATCAATCCAATCCATAAGAAAGGGGACCGGAAAGAGCCAGGAAATTACCGATTAATTACCCTAATAGATGTTGAAGCCAAGCTATATGCCTCGTGCCTGTTGAAAGAGCTGCAGGACTGGGAAACATTGACCAACATAATCCCTAGGTTTCAAATTGGTTTTAGACTAGGGATGGGGACAACCACTAACCTGGTCACCCTGGGCCTGGTAACGGAAAACGCCAAAAAAAAGACAATAACTATACGGTTGCTTCGTCAACATAAAATCAGCTTTCGACCATGTAAGCAGGTCAAGGCTTTGGAGTAAACTAAGAAAGTGGGGGATGCCGGATTATTTAATAAATACAATAGCCAGCCTATACAGTGAAACATGGGCGAAGGTTAAACAAGGGAACGGCACCAGCCTCACTCACAAAATTGAGACACAGGACGGTTTAAAACAAGGTTGTGTCCTTGCCCCCAGTCTTTTTAATTTTTATCTTGCTGACATTGAACGTAATTTAGATGCAATGGAAAGTCAGGCACCGAAACTTTGCAATGTTCCTGGGCCCATAATGCAGTATGCCGATGACATAGTTTTAGTAAGCAAAACCCCAGTCAGTCTGCAACGCTTAGTAAACATATTAGCCTCATATTTAGCACAAGAAAACCTGGAATTGAACAAAGATAAAACAAAAGTGCTCCGAATTGTGGAGGGGAAGAAGCTAAAATATAGATGGTCAATCAACAACTCTGTTCTCGAAGAGCAGGCCTCGTACAAATATTTGGGGATGACCATTGAGCGGAGCAATAAAAAAAAAGGCACATACAGGTACATTAATTTACGCATATAGGCAACTGCAAGTGACCGTGGGAGGTCGATAATGATAATGATATAGTTGTTCACAGCAGTGGTTGGCCACTGAACCTGGACCCCACCAGACCTTGTGTCTAATTATTGTTTTAAATTCTCTTTCTGTACTACAATACTGTCACAGTACCTGAGTTCAAGCTCCCCCCAAGGGTACGACGTTGCTGTATGGTTTATACTTTATCAGTAAACCTGCACATTTGGGGGACAACATAAAAGTGAAAACTGTGTAAGATTTATTCAACGCACATCATCAGGATATGTTGGTCTGAGTCCTGGCTAGCTCACAGTGTACCATCAGTACCCCAAACATACCAAGCTAGCAACTGGCATGTGCAACCTCAGAACATGATAGAACATGACAACACTGACTCTCCAAGGAAATCATGGCAACAGAACGATATCTCTTTAGTTTGGTATCTCATGTATGCCTAAAGAGAAATGCAGCTTGGGAGTATTGCGGAATATCACAAAAAGTCACAGGAGACAGGGCCCTCACAAACACCTGGGTTTAGGATATTACTACACTGCCCCCTTATACTATTTAAAAAAACTTTCCAGGACATGGGGACAGAGTTCATGAGTCCATTTTAGGGGTGGGCAGAATTTTATATTCTGGCAGCAGAATTGGGAGAATTTGGTTATTTTGCACTACTCTTGAAACACAGAATTACTGTATAAATTCCTCCACTCCACCGGCGGAAGTAATCTCAAGTGGTATTAATTTTTTGCAGGGCTTGGAAGCAGTTCCTCTATGTTTAAAAACCACTGCAGATAAAATGTAATCAGCAGTGGTTGTTAAACGTAAAGAGAATGCTCCTTTGTTCAGCCCTGTTTAAAGACCTCTCCTCAGCACTCCATACCTCTCAGTGCCTTTACATACTTATGCAAGGGGTCTGAGGGGTATGCCATTACATAAATATGTAAGGGCACCAAGATGTGTCACTGGAGTGGATAGCCCTCTGTGTCCTTACTTACTTATGTTAGGGCATTGAGGGGTACGCACTTCATTGCAATACAGTGAGTCTTCCTCTGTGCCTTTACATAAGCATTATTGATTGTTAAATTCGAGCTACCGTGCTACCACAGTGCAAGGGTGTGGGGAGTTTCTTATCTGCTGGTTCCCGAATTTGCATTAGAAGGTAGGTTTGTAAAGGTTCCCAGATATCTTTGGGCCTAGAATTAGGGGGTTCAAGTGCAGCATAAGTGGATAATTGGTCTTTACAGTAGGTTAGATCCAGCAACCATTACTTGAATTTTGGTTCCTGTTCCCTTCCCAATCTGTAAGCAATCCTACATTTTGGCAGCAGGAGGCTTAACACTACCTATTTCCCCATGCCCACCTCCTCCATGTGACCCAGTAGGGCCATGAGTGGAGTGAGAATAAAATCTTGTCCGATCATGAGGGAAAGTGCTGTAGAGACCTCCCTCTAAAGCGCTTGTATCAGCTCACATGACCAAGCACGGTGAACAAAGTCTGCCCAGCCACTCTGCAACAGGCACAGTTATCATTTGGGTGAAGATGATACTGGTGTAGCCTGACAGGGGTTTAGTAGATTCTATGTAGGAATTTATAATGGATTATAAAAAGCCTACTGCTTAAGGCAATGTGCCCTGTCTGTATGTAGACAAACTCCCATTTGGCAAGGGCATGGCCCTCCATACATGGTGCTTCAATTTGATATGTATGGTACAACTGAGAAACCAGGTGCCTCAGATGGATGCACTTTAGGCAGTGTGTGCAGAGTATCTGTAGTTGGGGTTCCTGGGGAAAGTCGTGGTGGCAGCTTTGACATTGTACCTTAAGCATATGTTGAGAAAGTCATCCAATAGGGTTGGCCCGGATTCTTTAAATAATATTTCCTGTGTAGCAAAAGAGCATTCACAGTAGAGACCTTCCCAAACTTTAGCCTCAACTTTATGAAGCATTTGCCAGAAGGCTGTTTCGTGTGTGACCAGAAATAAGGGGTGACAGTTAACCAGAATTAGCAGAAAATACAGCAGGGGTTTGGCAAGTATACTGGCCACTTAGCACCATGTCCTGAATGTGCATGAGACTGTTGGGTCCATTGAGGTAGCCAATGTCATCAGTGAACCCAGGTAAGAAGAGTGGGTAAGGAAAGCCATATATCCTTGCTCTACTGCCAAGTGTGGTAGAAACAAGGAAAGGCCTACCAATGGATAGCATAGTGCACCTTGGTGCATACATTGTAAAGCTTCATATCCAGCACTTAAAAGTCTCCTTTGGAGAAAGGCTGTGTGAGAGTGTCCCTCTGGAGTCAGGGCTGTTTGCTCGCCCATGCCAGTCGCATCATGTGTGTTCAAACTGTGATAGGCTGCCAGGGCATGTGATCTGTCCAAAAACATGATCAGTGTGATACTGAAGCCGCCCCCCACAGAGAATGTTGGTAGAGCCAATGAATTCATCCAGCTGCTGCCCGGCAACAGCACTGAATGATATTTCATGCGGCAAAGAGCCTTCAACCCCCACAAAGAGAGTAGGGCATTAGGGTGCAGGAACTTCCAGTTTAGCAGATTCAGCCTGTCTCTAACAGTGGCTATGGTGATCTGGAAGGCTCAGACACACGTTTTGTTGGGGTTGTACATGTTGAATTGTGACGCGTGAAGTCACCAGCCTGCTGTGGGGTAGAAAAAATGGTCTTCTCCCTGGAATTTAATGCAAAGATGAGCTGGGTAGGGCATTATAAAGTCGATATATGCCAGTTTCAATTTCTGCTTGATGAGTGTAAATTTCCTCTGTGCCACCTGAACGGCTACTGTGAAGTCCACATATGTGGCCTCTACTTTGAAGTTAAACTTCGTATTGCATTTTTCTTTTGCCTTTCAGAGAGCTGTGTTCTGGTCACAATAGTTAAGGAATATTGCAAGGATCAGCCTTGAAGGGAAACTAGGCAGTGGACGGGCCATGAATGTACAGTGGGCATGGTCAACTATAGGTATTGTGGAGAAGGAGTCTGCACCAAAGAGTGTGGTGAAAAGTTGCTCAACAAAGTCCTCCATGTTACCAATGTTGCTGGATTCTGGGATTCCCATTAGTAGATGAGGCAATTACTGCATGGAGTCACAACTTTTCATCGAGACACTGACAGCCCTGCAATTTACAGTACAATTCATTGCAGTCACCTAGTTCTGGCTTACCCCCACAGAGTGACGAGGAGGCACGAGCAGACTCAGGCCCGAGTGGCAGTGGCAGTGGTCTGATTGCAAATTTGTGTTTGTATCCCCCAATTAGCAATGCATAGATCAAGGTGGTTCAGTCACAAGGTCCAAAGGCCACAAACCGGGATCACTGGGGGACCCACTTCCAAAAAGCACGGTTGCAATCACCTGGGAGTTCTGAACAATGAAGGCAGCATTAGTAAAATCTCAACTCCCCAAAGTAGTAAGTCTGTGTCTATGGAGTTGGGTGTAGACACCTGTGGTTTAGTATACAGTTTTGCTGCTGAACCCTAATAGAAGGTCCATGCACTGCAGAACGTGGAATATAGTGGGCTCCTGTGCCCCCTCACTGCAGTTCTAGCAACCCTGGGACCTGGGCTGGGACACATGCCAGCCTCCCCAAGATCAGGAGCAGTGCAGGACACAGCTCCCTTCAAGGCTGCAGGGGCAATCAGGACTTGATAATGTCCAGTGCACCTCAGGATGGATTCTAAGGGGCACATTAGTATCGCGGGCGGACTTTGTCCGCCTGCCATACCAGTGGGAAATAGGACCACCCGCAATGCTAGCGGCGGTCCCGCACATCCCATTAGGATGCGCCCGCCACACTGGTGGGCGCATCCCGCATTTTTAACATTGCACCGCCCGCCGCAATGCTAAAAATGCATGTTGTGCTTTTCAATGCACAACGTGACAGGCACTGTGCAGTGCCTGCCATGTTGTACATTGAAATGCAGGGGGGTACCATAGGTACCCCACCACCCCCAGATCCCTTGGGGCACACAAGGGGCCCCCACAAGAAATCCCTGCATGCCTTTTCGTGGTGTCAATGCCGCCACGGAAAGGCATGTCACCACCCTCATCTTAATATAGTGACCAGGCGGAAAAGCGGCGGACTGATTTTCCATCCGCCGCGGACCCACCAGCCATGGTAATATGGTGGGGGGTCTTTGCAGCAAGGATGGCAGGCGGATCGCTCCCACTGGGCCGGCGGTGGCTACCACTGGCCCGGCCGGGGAGATCTGCCCACCATCCTAATGGAAAAAGGGGGGGTTGATTCAGTTAAGGGAATCAGAGGTGGAATCTCTAACAATATTTAACAACACTATTACCTCTGACACCATAAATGCAAAGTCAATCTTTTCACAGAAGTCCCTTTTATTGACTCTGTGTCATTGTTCATTCGATTTTCTTTATATATTTATACATTGGTATCCGCATTTTTCAAGCGCTCTCCTTTTTACACAAAAAAATCATAAGGATTATTACCACAACAAAACGTGTTTGTATCACAAGAACAATGTGTTGTTACCACAACAAAACGTGTTTGTATCACGAAAACATATAGCTTACACAAACATATATACATTCACAATATAATCAGAAAAAAGGGGTGCGACTGTACACTTCATTTGTATAATACGTTCTGGTCATTTCTAATCATCCTACTGTGCTTAGAACAAGTTCTAGATCTGGGGTGTAATTGTCCCTCAGGTTTTTTGGATTGAATCCATAGTCCCATAAAGTGTAGGAGAAAATAACTCTTAACAATTATGCTCTTCGGGGGATAAGTCTTTTTTTTCTTATATATACATATAAGTGTAGTTGTCGAGCATAAAGTGCTCCAATCCACTAGATACTGCCAACGCGTTTCGACCGACTTATTGTGAGGACTGGGTCTACTTTTGTAGTGCGGTCTTCATCAGGGCTGAGATTGGGTTGTAGGTCATCACCTGTAAAAGGTAATGGTGCCGTATCAGTATTGGTGTACAGGTGTTTTATAATTAGACATGTGTGATTAAACAAAAAATGTGATCACGTACCGTTTATCTTTTTAGTCCATATATTGGAATAGTGTTGTTTCTTTTCCAAGGTTTCTGGAATCGAGATTATTGTTTTCTCTGTGGGGGGAACATAACGTAATGAGTTCCTTTGTTTATGGTCTGCTCTAGTGTCATTAAAGGTTCTGCATTCTATTGTGGTTGTTGGTATATGTGTACGTTTTTTTTTAATTAATTTAGGAGCAGGTTTTGTTATGGAGAACAAGGTGCTCTCAGCGGAGCTTAGGGCTCTGAGCGTTTGTTTGGCTTAACGCTATGTGACACCGGTGCTCGGTTACTGTTTTTGAGAGTTCCGCTTGTGCGTTGTGATTCTCTCGGCGTGGCTGGCGGTAACTTTGCTCTGCGCGCACAGACAGATTATAAGTGTTTGCTTTTCAAAGAGCGTTTCTCAGCCCTTACCTTGTCTTCAAACATTCGTATCTGCAGCGTCTCCGTGCTCGCTCTTGCCGCTTTCGTCAGTATTGTTTGGATCTGCGAGGGATGTCCCAGGACGTAGGTCGCTCGTGATTGGTTGACCTTAGCCTTATTGCTATTAGGCGGAAGTCGTCCTTGTTTGCACGTGGGATGTGTTTACATGTAGTTTCCACAGCAACTGATATGCGCTCCTTTTGTGTACACTGTGCACCTTTCTTAATTGAATAAAGTTCGGTGTTTTAATAGTTCGAGCAGACTCGTGGGTGAACTCAACTTCTACATGAAGCGTCCCTCGATGTTGTGGAGACGCTGTGTTTATATGAATTCCATGTTTTGGTAAAGGAAGTTCTGTTGGTTGATTAGATTTGGTCGGTGTTTTGATAGTTCGAGCAGACTCGTGGGTGAACTTGACTTTTACATGAAGCGTCCCTCGTTGTTGTGGAGACGCTTTGTTTATATGAATTCCATATTTTGGTAAAGGAAGTTCTGTTGGTTGATTAGAGCCGGCTGCTCTACGTCCTTGAGATGTTTATGGAAGCATCCCAAGTTGTTAGATGTTAGTCACTTCCGACATTTCGTTTAGTCCATTGTTCATGGTCCCCAGGTCCAGAATGATTTTTGCTTCCAACTTTGACAGGATGTTGTCCCTGTTTTTGCCTTTTACATGTCTTAGGACTGTCCATCGTATTTCTTCTGGGTTGTGTCCGTTTTCTACACAATGCAACACCATGGGTGCATTGGGGGTTTTACATCGAATTCTTGAACGATGTTGCGAGATCCTGGTTTTTGCTGATTGGCTCGTTTTTCCTATGTATGCCATCCCGCATGGGCATATTATGCAGTAAATGACGTAGTTTGTATTACAGTTGGTAAACTCGTCGTGCTGTATGTATTTGTTCCCGTAGGTGAACCTTGTGCCCTCTATAGTGCTTTGGCATGAGACACAGTTTCCACATTTTCTGTGGCCTTTGATTGGTGGTAGATTCAGCATGGTTCTTAGGGAAATCTCTTCTTTTGGGATATGAGTATCTGCTCTGACCAGCATGTTTTTTATGTTGCCGTTCTTTTTTAGGGCAAAAATTGGTGGTTTTTCCAGTGGTTTTAGGCCTTTAACTGTGTTCCAATTTTTGCGGACAATTTTCTTAATGTCATTTGTGGCCCCTGAGAAGGTCGTGACGCACACCAGTGGTGTGTCTGTGTCTCTTTCTTTTGGTGTGAGGAGAGCTTCTCGGGGATAAAACCAGGCTCTTTTCATCGCTCTTTTTAGTATTTTTCTTGGGTACATCCTTTCTTCCAATTTTTTTGAGAGTTCTTGTGCATTGGTGAAGTAATCTTCCTTTTTTGAGCAGTTTCTTCTGAGTCTGTAGAACTGACTTAGAGGTAGATTTTCTCTCAGGTTTCTTTGGTGGAAGCTCTTGAAGTGCAAGAAGGTGTTCTTGTCGGTATCCTTAGTGTATAGAGATGTGTAGATTTTTCCTTCTTCGTGTTTTATCATTAGATCTAGGAAATTGATTTCTTCTTTGTTATGGGTCAGTGTGAACTTAATGTTCGGGTTCCTGTTGTTCAGCCAAGTGGCGAATTCTTGCAGTTGTTCCTCGTTGCCTCTCCATAACATAAAAACATCATCTATATAACGACGCCATATTTTAATATGGCCGTCGTAAGGGTTATTGTTATAGATCCATTTGTCTTCATAGAGCGCCATATACATAATGGCCATTTCTGGCGCAAATGGACAACCCATTGCTGTCCCCATTATTTGTAGATACTGTACATTGTTGAAGTAGAAGAAATTGTGCTTTAGGCAGATTTCAGCTAGTTGGAGCAAAAAGTCTGATGGGACATTGTGTGGTCTTTCTCTGGTTTCTAGAAAAAATTCTAGGGCCTCCATGCCTTCTTCTTGAGGAATGTTTGAGTAGAGGCTGATTATGTCCATAGTTACCAGTATTTCGTGGTCCTCATCAAATGTTAGCTGTTCCAAGAAGTTTATGGCTTGCATGGTGTCTTTGATGTAGCTCAGGGTGGAGCTTACCAAGGGTTTTAGGAAGGTGTCTACATATTTTGCTGGTCTTTCTAGTATTGAGTTTACTCCCGAGATTATGGGACGGCCTGGCGGGTTTCTAGAGTCTTTGTGGACTTTGGGGAGGATATACAGACGCGGTGTTCTTGGTGCCAGGTTGATTAGGTACTCCCCTTCTTTCTTGGATAGCCATCCTTCTTTTTGTCCAAGGTTTTTCAGTGTAGTCAGTTTGATTGTAATGTTTTTGTTCCAGTCTTCTTCTGTTTTTCGGTAGTATCTTTCATCCGCTAGCTGTCTTAGAACTTCGTTTTCATACATCTCCCGTGATAATATCACTACACCTCCGCCCTTGTCGGCCGGTTTGATTATCAGGTTTTTATTTTCCTTTAGATTGTCCAAGGCCTGCTTTTCTTCCTTGTATAGATTCCATTTGGTGAAATACTTTTTTTGATTGTCTAGGTTGTCCATATCTCGTAGTACATTTTTCTCAAAGGTTAGAAGTTCTATGGGCATCAAGCTTGTTTGTGGAAAAAATGTCGAGGTGTTTTTTAACCCAGAGTAGTTCCGTGGGCTCGTGTTCTCCTGATTTTGAAAAAATATTTTAAGACGCATCTTGTGAAACAGTTGAATCATCTCTAATTTAGATTGGCATATGTCTGGTTTGACTGTTGGTACAAAAGATAGACCCTTGTTGAGGGCGTTGATTTCATGGATTGATAGTGTGTAGTTGGAGAGGTTGAAAATTGCTCCTTCTCCTCTCGTTACCATCTGTAGGTATTGCGTCTCGTCGTTATTTCTCCCTGAAATTGGTTGGGTCTTCGATTGAACCATCTGTTGCCTCTCGGGCGACCTCTTGCTCGGCCAGTACCTCTGTCTAAAAAAGGCTCCTGGGGATAGTATTGGCGTTGTTGATTATTTCTGCTATTAGTAGGCAGTTCTGAGTCGCTTGTTGTTTCAGAAGATGATGAGGCGTCTGAGAAAGTTAAGAACTGTCGTCTGCTTCTCCCGCCGTAGGTTCGTAAGAATCCGGTATTTTGTGGTTGGTTGTAAAAATCTTTTTCGAGATATGGGTAGGTTTTCTTTTCAGAATAGTTCAGAATGTCTTTTTGCAATTTTTGTCTCTTTATGTCTTCCGTTGTTTTTTGGAAGATTTGGTTTTCTTTTTCTAATTTGGCAAGAAGTGCTTGTGCGTTTTCAACTGCCTGGTTATTCGGGAAAGCTTCTTCCAGTTCTTTTATTCAGTTCTTGTTCTTTAAGGCCCAACCTTTCTGCTGTCTTGATAGAGTGGAACATCCAATCTCTGGAGCACTTTGTACCGATGTGGCTAAATCCTTGTAAATATTCTGGATCTTCGGTGAATATTACGGGCACGTTTTTAACTTGGAGGCCCACCGGTGTTGTTCCCGCCCTCAGATGTTCTAGTAGAACTTCGCCATGCAATGAAGTCCGAATTTGTTTTTTCTTAAGGCGGGTGATTTTTTCTAGCTCAGTTGTCTGGCTGGAGTTGATTGCTGTATTTCCTGGGTTTAGTGTTGATGGTCTTCTCAGTAGGGCTGCAATGTCCTCTTCTGGGATGCTTAATGTTTTAGGTTCACCCATTTGTGAATGAGTTTCGAAAGTTTGGCCTATGGTATATCGGTATTTTGTCGGTACGTGATCATGAGGAGGCGATTATAAGTGTATGGTTACTGAGATATTTTTTGTGAAAAGCAGTACCAATGTTATTTGTTTCTATCGTCAAAGGAGAGTTAATCTCCCTTTGGTGGAGATGAATCAATCTCGGCAGTGATACCCTCGTAGACTATGGTCTACACGAAGTATTAGAAAAAAGGGGGGGTTGATTCAGTTAAGGGAATCAGAGGTGGAATCTCTAACAATATTTAACAACACTATTACCTCTGACACCATAAATGCAAAGTCAATCTTTTCACAGAAGTCCCTTTTATTGACTCTGTGTCATTGTTCATTCGATTTTCTTTATATATTTATACATTGGTATCCGCATTTTTCAAGCGCTCTCCTTTTTACACAAAAAAATCATAAGGATTATTACCACAACAAAACGTGTTTGTATCACGAAAACATATAGCTTACACAAACATATATACATTCACAATATAATCAGAAAAAAGGGGTGCGACTGTACACTTCATTTGTATAATACGTTCTGGTCATTTCTAATCATCCTACTGTGCTTACAACAAGTTCTAGATCTGGGGTGTAATTGTCCCTCAGGTTTTTTGGATTGAATCCATAGTCCCATAAAGTGTAGGAGAAAATAACTCTTAACAATTATGCTCTTCGGGGGATAAGTCTTTTTTTTCTTATATATACATATAAGTGTAGTTGTCGAGCATAAAGTGCTCCAATCCACTAGATACTGCCAACGCGTTTCGACCGACTTATTGTGAGGACTGGGTCTACTTTTGTAGTGCGGTCTTCATCAGGGCTGAGATTGGGTTGTAGGTCATCACCTGTAAAAGGTAATGGTGCCGTATCAGTATTGGTGTACAGGTGTTTTATAATTAGACATGTGTGATTAAACAAAAAATGTGATCACGTACCGTTTATCTTTTTAGTCCATATATTGGAATAGTGTTGTTTCTTTTCCAAGGTTTCTGGAATCGAGATTATTGTTTTCTCTGTGGGGGGAACATAACGTAATGAGTTCCTTTGTTTATGGTCTGCTCTAGTGTCATTAAAGGTTCTGCATTCTATTGTGGTTGTTGGTATATGTGTACGTTTTTTTTTAATTAATTTAGGAGCAGGTTTTGTTATGGAGAACAAGGTGCTCTCAGCGGAGCTTAGGGCTCTGAGCGTTTGTTTGGCTTAACGCTATGTGACACCGGTGCTCGGTTACTGTTTTTGAGAGTTCCGCTTGTGCGTTGTGATTCTCTCGGCGTGGCTGGCGGTAACTTTGCTCTGCGCGCACAGACAGATTATAAGTGTTTGCTTTTCAAAGAGCGTTTCTCAGCCCTTACCTTGTCTTCAAACATTCGTATCTGCAGCGTCTCCGTGCTCGCTCTTGCCGCTTTCGTCAGTATTGTTTGGATCTGCGAGGGATGTCCCAGGACGTAGGTCGCTCGTGATTGGTTGACCTTAGCCTTATTGCTATTGGGCGGAAGTCGTCCTTGTTTGCACGTGGGATGTGTTTACATGTAGTTTCCACAGCAACTGATATGCGCTCCTTTTGTGTACACTGTGCACCTTTCTTAATTGAATAAAGTTCGGTGTTTTAATAGTTCGAGCAGACTCGTGGGTGAACTCAACTTCTACATGAAGCGTCCCTCGATGTTGTGGAGACGCTGTGTTTATATGAATTCCATGTTTTGGTAAAGGAAGTTCTGTTGGTTGATTAGATTTGGTCGGTGTTTTGATAGTTCGAGCAGACTCGTGGGTGAACTTGACTTTTACATGAAGAAACAAGGGAGAAATAACGACGAGACGCAATACCTACAGATGGTAACGAGAGGCGAAGGAGCAATTTTCAACCTCTCCAACTACACACTATCAATCCATGAAATCAACGCCCTCAACAAGGGTCTATCTTTTGTACCAACGGTCAAACCAGACATATGCCAATCTAAATTAGAGATGATTCAACTGTTTCGCAAGATGCGTCTTAAAATATTTTTTCAAAATCAGGAGAACACGAGCCCACGGAACTACTCTGGGTTAAAAAACACCTCGACATTTTTTCCACAAACAAGCTTGATGCCCATAGAACTTCTAACCTTTGAGAAAAATGTACTACGAGATATGGACAACCTAGACAATCAAAAAAAGTATTTCACCAAATGGAATCTATACAAGGAAGAAAAGCAGGCCTTGGACAATCTAAAGGAAAATAAAAACCTGATAATCAAACCGGCCGACAAGGGCGGAGGTGTAGTGATATTATCACGGGAGATGTATGAAAACGAAGTTCTAAGACAGCTAGCGGATGAAAGATACTACCGAAAAACAGAAGAAGACTGGAACAAAAACATTACAATCAAACTGACTACACTGAAAAACCTTGGACAAAAAGAAGGATGGCTATCCAAGAAAGAAGGGGAGTACCTAATCAACCTGGCACCAAGAACACCACGTCTGTATATCCTCCCCAAAGTCCACAAAGACTCTAGAAACCCGCCAGGCCGTCCCATAATCTCGGGAGTAAACTCAATACTAGAAAGACCAGCAAAATATGTAGACACCTTCCTAAAACCCTTGGTAAGCTCCACCCTGAGCTACATCAAAGACACCATGCAAGCCATAAACTTCTTGGAACAGCTAACATTTGATGAGGACCACGAAATACTGGTAACTATGGACATAATCAGCCTCTACTCAAACATTCCTCAAGAAGAAGGCATGGAGGCCCTAGAATTTTTTCTAGAAACCAGAGAAAGACCACACAATGTCCCATCAGACTTTTTGCTCCAACTAGCTGAAATCTGCCTAAAGCACAATTTCTTCTACTTCAACAATGTACAGTATCTACAAATAATGGGGACAGCAATGGGTTGTCCATTTGCGCCAGAAATGGCCATTATGTATATGGCGCTCTATGAAGACAAATGGATCTATAACAATAACCCTTACGACGGCCATATTAAAATATGGCGTCGTTATATAGATGATGTTTTTATGTTATGGAGAGGCAACGAGGAACAACTGCAAGAATTCGCCACTTGGCTGAACAACAGGAACCCGAACATTAAGTTCACACTGACCCATAACAAAGAAGAAATCAATTTCCTAGATCTAATGATAAAACACGAAGAAGGAAAAATCTACACATCTCTATACACTAAGGATACCGACAAGAACACCTTCTTGCACTTCAAGAGCTTCCACCAAAGAAACCTGAGAGAAAATCTACCTCTAAGTCAGTTCTACAGACTCAGAAGAAACTGCTCAAAAAAGGAAGATTACTTCACCAATGCACAAGAACTCTCAAAAAAATTGGAAGAAAGGATGTACCCAAGAAAAATACTAAAAAGAGCGATGAAAAGAGCCTGGTTTTATCCCCGAGAAGCTCTCCTCACACCAAAAGAAAGAGACACAGACACACCACTGGTGTGCGTCACGACCTTCTCAGGGGCCACAAATGACATTAAGAAAATTGTCCGCAAAAATTGGAACACAGTTAAAGGCCTAAAACCACTGGAAAAACCACCAATTTTTGCCCTAAAAAAGAACGGCAACATAAAAAACATGCTGGTCAGAGCAGATACTCATATCCCAAAAGAAGAGATTTCCCTAAGAACCATGCTGAATCTACCACCAATCAAAGGCCACAGAAAATGTGGAAACTGTGTCTCATGCCAAAGCACTATAGAGGGCATAAGGTTCACCTACGGGAACAAATACATACAGCACGACGAGTTTACCAACTGTAATACAAACTACGTCATTTACTGCATAATATGCCCATGCGGGATGGCATACATAGGAAAAACGAGCCAATCAGCAAAAACCAGGATCTCGCAACATCGTTCAAGAATTCGATGTAAAACCCCCAATGCACCCATGGTGTCGCATTGTGTAGAAAACGGACACAACCCAGAAGAAATACGATGGACAGTCCTAAGACATGTAAAAGGCAAAAACAGGGACAACATCCAGTCAAAGTTGGAAGCAAAAATCATTCTGTACCTGGGGACCATGAACAATGGACTAAACGAAATGTCGGAAGTGACTAACATCTAACAACTTGGGATGCTTCCATAAACATCTCAAGGACGTAGAGCAGCCGGCTCTAATCAACCAACAGAACTTCCTTTACCAAAATATGGAATTCATATAAACAAAGCGTCTCCACAACAACGAGGGACGCTTCATGTAAAAGTCAAGTTCACCCACGAGTCTGCTCGAACTATCAAAACACCGACCAAATCTAATCAACCAACAGAACTTCCTTTACCAAAACATGGAATTCATATAAACACAGCGTCTCCACAACATCGAGGGACGCTTCATGTAGAAGTTGAGTTCACCCACGAGTCTGCTCGAACTATTAAAACACCGAACTTTATTCAATTAAGAAAGGTGCACAGTGTACACAAAAGGAGCGCATATCAGTTGCTGTGGAAACTACATGTAAACACATCCCACGTGCAAACAAGGACGACTTCCGCCCAATAGCAATAAGGCTAAGGTCAACCAATCACGAGCGACCTACGTCCTGGGACATCCCTCGCAGATCCAAACAATACTGACGAAAGCGGCAAGAGCGAGCACGGAGACGCTGCAGATACGAATGTTTGAAGACAAGGTAAGGGCTGAGAAACGCTCTTTGAAAAGCAAACACTTATAATCTGTCTGTGCGCGCAGAGCAAAGTTACCGCCAGCCACGCCGAGAGAATCACAACGCACAAGCGGAACTCTCAAAAACAGTAACCGAGCACCGGTGTCACATAGCGTTAAGCCAAACAAACGCTCAGAGCCCTAAGCTCCGCTGAGAGCACCTTGTTCTCCATAACAAAACCTGCTCCTAAATTAATTAAAAAAAAACGTACACATATACCAACAACCACAATAGAATGCAGAACCTTTAATGACACTAGAGCAGACCATAAACAAAGGAACTCATTACGTTATGTTCCCCCCACAGAGAAAACAATAATCTCGATTCCAGAAACCTTGGAAAAGAAACAACACTATTCCAATATATGGACTAAAAAGATAAACGGTACGTGATCACATTTTTTGTTTAATCACACATGTCTAATTATAAAACACCTGTACACCAATACTGATACGGCACCATTACCTTTTACAGGTGATGACCTACAACCCAATCTCAGCCCTGATGAAGACCGCACTACAAAAGTAGACCCAGTCCTCACAATAAGTCGGTCGAAACGCGTTGGCAGTATCTAGTGGATTGGAGCACTTTATGCTCGACAACTACACTTATATGTATATATAAGAAAAAAAAGACTTATCCCCCGAAGAGCATAATTGTTAAGAGTTATTTTCTCCTACACTTTATGGGACTATGGATTCAATCCAAAAAACCTGAGGGACAATTACACCCCAGATCTAGAACTTGTTCTAAGCACAGTAGGATGATTAGAAATGACCAGAACGTATTATACAAATGAAGTGTACAGTCGCACCCCTTTTTTCTGATTATATTGTGAATGTATATATGTTTGTGTAAGCTATATGTTTTCGTGATACAAACACGTTTTGTTGTGGTAACAACACATTGTTCTTGTGATACAAACACGTTTTGTTGTGGTAATAATCCTTATGATTTTTTTGTGTAAAAAGGAGAGCGCTTGAAAAATGCGGATACCAATGTATAAATATATAAAGAAAATCGAATGAACAATGACACAGAGTCAATAAAAGGGACTTCTGTGAAAAGATTGACTTTGCATTTATGGTGTCAGAGGTAATAGTGTTGTTAAATACACCATCCTAATGGGGCCCTAAGTCTCAGCACGCCACAGTCTCTCACCGAAGCACAACGCCTTCCTCACGTGCCTGCAGGACTCCAGATGCAACCAGGTCCCCTGACTGACAGTAGGCAGCTCTGTATCCCCAAGTACAGGTATCTGCCTTTGCTTAGTGGCATTGAGAGATTTATATCATATGGGGTAAAAGGGTGTCACGGCCCATCAGCAGCTGGTGTCATGAGCAGCGGGTGGCGTGTCTTGCTGTTCCCTCAGTTCAGCCAATATCCCACGCATCGCTCACGGGGAGGTGTGATCTGTTGCCTTCAGAGTATCTGTTTTAAGCAGCACCCCACCCCATCAATCACTGCAGCTGTTTGTCCCATTACTGCACTCATGGGACTCAGGCAGCCGCCATTACTCTCCCTGAGCCCCGAAGGGAGCGCAGGCACTGCTGGCACATAACAGCGTTGTTTGGCCCAGGATCGCCACTGGGGACACCTGCCATGTTCTAGAGAATGAGTGGCACAATTGTGAGGTAGGATGAGGCCATTTGGTTCAGGATTGTGTAAGATCTTTTTCCCAGACCACAGGAGCTTCACATCATTGCGATCATCTTGTGTACTGGCTCTCTAGTGCCCCTGGTGATCTTATGTAAGCATTTAAAGGCATACTCCTCGGTGTCCTTACACAAATATGTAAGAGCAAGTAGCAGTATACAGTTGAACCAAGCTCTCATGTTCATTCAGCTGTACTGCTACAATTAATTTCATTTTTGCATCATATTCAATCACCCCTATAATTACAATTCATTTCATTGTTGCATTGTGTTGGAAAGTGGTTTATTAGCAGGTGTAGGTAGGTACCTACAACTAATGATAAGGTCAACATCACAATATAAGTTCAGTCAAAGTCTCGATAAATTATTTCCTTGCTCAACCCATGGTAGCTGGCAATGAGCAGGCAGGCTTAACTTAGGAGACAGGTATGTAAAGGATTTAAAAACACCAATACATTAAATAAGTAAGACACAACACACAATACAAATACAACACCATTTTTTAAAAATAGGTTATATTTGATGATTAAAATGACACCAAAACAACAAAAATGCATTGTTGGGAAACAGATATGAATTTGTAAAGACTGAAAGTAAAACTAGTGCTTAGAATCAAATAGTACCCAAAGGGTGAGAAAAGATGGCACTGGACCAAGTTCAGGCCACCCAAGATGTAACACTTTTACACTTACTTCCAGAACCGTTTCTTGATGCAGGAAAGTGGTCCTCAGCACCAGCTAAGGGATCAGACGCACAGGCCTGCCTCTTAGGATGTGGGATTACAACTCCCACAATAAACCTGGTCAATCCAAGCAAAATCCAGATGAAACTTGTCAGCTTGAGTTGTTCTGATTATTAATGTTGTAGGTAGCCCTTCCATCACGTGTCTATCAGTTGCATGAGTGCAATCCTCTCTTGTGCAGTCCCAGGGTTCAGTAGGGCATTCCTACTTCGCCAGACATTTCTTTTATGGCTATGAAGGTTCACAATACCATTTTAAGGTTCCAAAATTTCTGAGTTGGTCGTTGGGAAGTTGGGACTACAAGACCCATCATGCACCTGACCAAATCCTTAAAAGTTCAGTGAACGCTGTCCAGCCATGTTCTTCTTGGTGGTGATGATTCAGGTGCAGCTTATTTAACCTGTTGCTTTCAGGGAGTCCACTCCTTTAACTTTCAGAGTAAAATCCTCTTCTGGCTAAAGACCAAAGTGTACAGGAGGTGCAGTCTTTATGAGTCTCTTGTGCATTCCAAGAGTCCTGCAGGGCAGTCTTCTTCTTGTAGTTTCCATGCAGGGATCTAGGTTGCAGGACAATGCTCCCATCCCTAGTCACAGTTCCAGGGTCACAAGCAGGGGGGGTACCCCTTACCAATGGGATGCAGGGTGCCACGCTCATATCATGAACAATGACTTTAAAGTGTGGCATATTCTTGACCCAGAAAGCACTAATCTTCCAAAATTCAAACTCTTTCCTGTAGGTTAAGATCTGGCTATGGCATTCCACTGGAGTGGCTAAGGTTCCCCAAAACTATCCATCCAGCCTCTCTGCTAATCTAATTAAAGAAGTTTTATATAGCGCAAACTTGACCCAAAGGAATCCGGTATCAGAGTGATTTACATGAGTACCAGTTGTGTTTCATGAGGATACGTTCATTTTTGTTAGGCACAGGGAGATTAAGTGATTTTCTCAGAATCGCAGGATGATGCACGTCCTTGTCGAGACTCAGACCTGGTTCCCCAGACTTTAGGTTGACCGCTTTAGCCATTAGGCCAACTGCTCTCCTCACTGGTTCGCCTGTCTGGTTGGGGGTGCGGAATGTCAGGGTGAGCAAAATGCAGTTATCCTTCCACGGGAAATCCTTTGACTCTAGTCAGTCCACTTCACACCTCATTAAGACTACTTGACTCATACTAGCATAGACTGACCAATCAGAGCAGGGTTGCTGGAAGGATGGATTTTGGCTTACAGAAAGAAAAGTTCTGTAACTTATTTCTGTAACAGTTGTAATAAGTCTAACAGTGGCAAATTGTTTGATTCATCCTAACTATAATTTTGATACTTAGAACAATATTTTTAGCTCCTTTCTTTCAATAGTTACACTTTGATAAAGTATTCCCATGTTAACCTATAGAGCCCTTGTGCTATAATGGGGAAAATGTAATTGTGAGTCATTCCCTCACCAAGGCATATAAAACATATGTTACAAGGTATCTGCTTATAGTTACAAGGTACCCTACCCCTGGGGCACCTAGGGAGATTTCACTGCATCACTTCTACGAGGCTTACTTGTGTCAGAACGCCCAGCCTGCATACATTATACATGGTGCAGGTATAATGATGAGCAGTGGTTTACAAAATGACGCATCTACCTAGATGCGTCACTTTGTAAATATGACACAACATGGTGCATTTTTTACCCTGCTGGTGCGGCACAAAAAGTGATGCAGCAGCGGTGCAATAGTGATGCAAGGGATCATGAATAAGCCCCTATATTTTATCCCCATTTCAGAAATACATAGATGTCTTTCATAGCAATTTTTCACTATTTATATGTTCCCAAATGAATTGCTATATACCCGGTACACAATAAAAAAATATTGTAAGATGCTGCTAAGTTATTAGTTCTGGGTTCCTTGGTTTCTCAGTGAACATACAAGTCTTATATATCCTCACAACATGAAGGGTCCAGCTGGTGTAACAGTATATTGCTATAAAAATAAGTCATACTTAAAAGAAGTTACAGGTAAAAACGTTTCGCACAAATAACAATTTTTTTAACTCATTTTCAAATTTTCCTATATTCAATTATTAGTTTCTATAGAAAAAACTTGAAAGATCTACACAATTGACCCCTTGATGAATTCAGAATGTTGTCTAGTTGTCTGAAACCAGCCTCATTGCCGCCACCGATGACATCAGGACCCTGCTTGACAATGGAGAAGCAGATGCCCTCATCCTTCTGGACCTGTCAGCCGCCTTTGACACAGTCTTTCACCGCTCACTATAAATATGCCTACACTATGCCGGGATCCAAGAGTAGTCCCTAGACTGGACCACATCTTTCCTCTCCAGCAGAACTCAGAGCGTCCGCCTCCCCCCCTTCTGCTCCAAAGCCACCGAGATCATCTGCGGCATACCACAGGGCTCCTCTCTCAGCCCGACACTGTTCAACATCTACATGGCACCCCTCGCCCGCATCGCCGACAGCACAACCTCAACATCATCTCCTACGCTCACAACCTCAACATCATCTCCTACGCTGACGACACTAGCTGATCCTCTCCTTCACCAAAGACCCTCACACCGACAAAACCAACCTCCATAAAGGAATGAAGGCCGTTGCTGAATGGATGAGGAACAGTAGACTGAATCTGAACTCGGACAAGACAGAGGTCCTCATCCTCAGCTCCACCCCCTCAGCCGGGACGACTCCTTGTGGCCGACAACACTAGGAACAGCCCGACACCCACCGACCAGGCACGCAACCTAGGGGTTATCCTCGTCTACACCCTCTCCATGACTAAGCAGATTAACACTCATCCTGCTTCAACCCCCTCCAAATGCTCTGCAGGATCTTCAAGTGAATCCCCACCGAAAAGAACGAATGTCTGACTAAATATCGAAATCAAAAATATCGACATACAAAAATATCGGGACAAAAATATCGAAGTCAAAAATATCGGAATCCTATCCCTAACAAGGTAAGTACAAAAATATCGAAAAAATAATATCGTAGTACAAAAATATCGAAATTAAAAATATCGTTTTTTTAAATGTATTAATAATCATGTTAAAATAATTATAAAATACATATAATGTTACAAATATTAAATAAAAATATTAAAACATAATTAAAAAATTAAAACTAATACATATACATTTAAAATAAATTAAAAACTTAATTATTTAATGTAATTTTATATTTTGTAATTTCGTTTAATTGATTTAATTTAAATTTATTTAATTTTTACCCTGTACGACTGTACCCCAAAAACCCAAAACTGACCCAGAACCCTAAAAATACCCCTTTACCCATGAACTGAAAACTGACCCTGAACCCAAAAAATACCCCTTTACCCAAAAACTGAAAACTGACCCTGAACCCTAAAAATACCCCTTTACCCAAAAACTGAAAACTGACCCTGAACCCTAAAAATACCCCTTTACCCAAAAACTGAAAACTGACCCTGAACCCTAAAAATACCCCTTTACCCAAAAACTGAAAACTGACCCTGAACCCTAAAAATACCCCTTTACCCATGAACTGAAAACTGACCCTGAACCCTAAAAATACTCCTTTACCCATGAACTGAAAACTGACCCTGAACCCTAAAAATACCCCTGTACCCATGAACTGAAAACTGACCCTGAACCCTAAAAATACCCCTTTACCCAAAAACTGAAAACTGACCCTGAACCCTAAAAATACCCCTTTACCCATGAACTGAAAACTGACCCTGAACCCTAAAAATACCCCTTTACCCATGAACTGAAAACTGACCCTGAACCCTAAAAATACCCCTGTACCCATGAACTGAAAACTGACCCTGAACCCTAAAAATACCCCTGTACCCAAAATTAATTAATATTATTTAATTACCAATTAATTATTAATTAACAATAACAATAAAGTAAATATATTAGCACATTTGCTGTAATTAATTTAATTTAAAAATTAATATTATTTTGCACAATTAATTAATTAAGAATAACAATAAATTATATATAAAAATTACTATAATTAATTTAATTAAATATTTAATAATAATTAATTACCAACTAATTAATCATTATAAATATGAAAAAAATTATAATAATTAATTAAGTAATTAATAGAAATTAATTACCAATTAATTATTAATTAAAATATGTACAAACATATATCAATTAATTAATTATTATTAAATTACTTCCCACCCTATTCCCCTATAAACCCATAACCCGCTACAGAACATATTTATCAATTAATAAATTAATTAAAAATAATTTAAAATTAATTCTCAATTAATTAATTAATAATTCCTAATAATTAATAATTAATTTAACATAATTAAATTACTTCCCACCCTATTCCCCTATAAACCCACAACCCGCTACAGTAGTAAAAGACAATATTTAATAAAATAACATTAAAAATAAATAATAAAACATAATAAATACAATATAATATACACTAAATTTATTTAAAAATTGATATTAGTAACATCAAAGTTATTAATTTCGATATTATTAACATCGATATTTACAACTTCGATATTACTGATATCATACCAATATCGATATTTAGACTGTCGATATTACTTACCTTCGATATTTTTGTATATCGATATTTAAACTTCAATATTTTTGCATATCGATATTTAAAAATCGATATTTTGTCTGTGTACCGAAAAGGACAGTCACCCAGGCCCTCATCCCCAGCATGTTGAACTACGGAAACATCCTCTACGCCGGAACTTCGGCCAAACTCCTGAAACGACTGCAACATATCCAGAATGCAATGGCACGTTTGATCCTCGGCATCCCCTGCCACAGCCACATCTCACCCCACCTGAGAGACCTGCAATGGCATAAACAAGATGATAACCTTCAAGCTCCTCACCCACGCGCACAAGGGTCTACGCAACACCGGCCCAGCATACCTCAATAGACGACTCACCTTCTACACCCCCACCACCAGCTCTGCTCCACCAGCCTCGCCCTTGCCACACTCTCCCGCATCTGAAGAATGACCGCCGGTGGCAGATCCTTCTCCCACCTCGGCACCAAGACCTGAAATACCCTCCTCACCAACCTACGGCAGTCCCAAGACCTACTGGCCCTCAGAAGATTCCTCAAGACCTGGCACTTTGATCAGAAGCGGCGCCCCCCCCCCCCAGTCCCTTGAGACCCTCACAGGTATGTAGCACGCTTTACAAGTGTATTGATTTGATTGATTGATTGATTGATTGATTGATTGAAATGTATAGCTTTCCAGGATCCATTATTGCTTTCATACCCATTTCTACAACCTACTGGACTGAGGTTGAAAGCACAAAAAATAGCAAAAATAGGCTATCTCCCAGTAAGATGCCCAAACTGTTTAAAACATTTTTTTTTAGGCAAAAGTTTGTCAGTCCCTGAATGTTGAGAAGACGGTGATTTCAGTCCCACAAACCCTTTGTTGATACCATTTGCGGGGGAAAATCAGACACTTTCATCTGCAGCACTTTTTCCCATAAAAAAAATATATGTATATATATTTAGCTGCATTCAAACAAACAACCCTCCAATAAATGAATATAAACCTGAACACCTGCTCAGTTGTACTTATGCAGGATCTAAACCCGGCCTACAAGGGAGATAGGATGTCCTCAAGTTCCATCCAGCTCTGAATTTTCGCCAGCACCATCCTTACAACAATTTTCTGAATAGAATCTATCAGACGTTGGTCGATAGTTTCCAGGGGCGGAGCGATCCCCCTTCTTAAATATTGGCAGGATCTCAGCTCCACACAAGCAATCCGGAATAAGTGCCCCCTTCGTAATAGCATTGCCCAGAAAGGCAATGTAATGCCCCCAATTTTTTAGATCATGTTTGGAAAGGTCTGCTGGAATACTGTCTATTCCACAAAGAACCTTTCTTAAAGCATCCTCCACATCTTTGCAGTCAAACATTAGAACTTGACGGTTGGGCGAGGGACATATTTCATTGAGAGAGCAATCACTTTCCACTTCCAACCCCCTAATTTCGGTTTCAAAATTCCCAACCCAGTCCTCAGATGACACATGGTTAACTGGAACTTGAGAATGGGGATTATTTCCCCACTTAACTATGTTCCAAAACCTAGTCTCGTTTTTCAACCTGCTAGCTTTGAGGAGCTCCTGCCAGTTTTGGTCATCCCACTCTTTCTTGGCGTGGCTTTAGGTTTTGGGCTTTGCGATAGTTGAGCCTGGCCTTTCTAATGTCTGGTATGTTTCCAGAACTTATAGCGAACTCCAGCAGGCCATAAGATTCAAGGCAAGATTTGTTATACCAAGATTTGCCAGGTACTTGGGTTTTGGGCCTTTGGGGTTTACTGATTTTGGAAAAATAAGATTTTAACTCCAAGAAAAGTAATTCATGGAGTGCGGTTGTCTTCCCAATTATATCTTCCTGAGCAGAGAGCGATCGCAGGACACACAAAGTTCGAGATACCTCCAGATTTGTCTTTACTAGAACCTCAGGGTCATCTATGATCTTAGCCCAACGTACCCTGCGCATATCATTTGTAAGCAGGGTGTCCGCAGTAATTATCTCAGTATGATTAATACTCCTTTCACCTCCATTTAGGTGGAGGCTCAGCAAAAGCGGGTTATGATCGCTCTCTGGACGGTCGAGAATCAACATATCATCAAGTATGGACCCGTACTCAGTCTTGATGAGGATATAATCAATACGACTTGTATATAGTACCAATATACTTAAAAAAATTACACATGTAGTTTGGTAATTGACGCAAGATTGAATGTGTACAGAGGTGTGCGATAAAAAGAAATTTTGAATAATGTGCGTGAATTATGAATGTAAGTTCTAACTAGTGGTGCATAAATTGGAAATATAAGAACTATAGCTTTATATTTTCTCCAGTTTGTATATTTTCAGTAGGGTTTGTATATTAAGAATAATGTTTTCCTGACTTTAACTTATCTTTAACTATTTCCTTTTTTAATAAAAATGTGGAGTGGCGTATAATTGAGTGGCAAAGAATGGAGTGGCATACAGTGTAATATAGAGTGGAGCAGAGTGTAAATGAATAGCGTTTAGCTGTATAGAGCAGTGGCGTTGATATGAATAGCATACAGTGGAATGACATGCAGCGGAATAGCATACATGGAGTCCATGTTTATTTTATTTGTTCATATGCTTGAATAATTTTCTATCTTTTAAAAATGTTTCTACAGCTGCTACAGTACCATATGTATTTTGAGGATAACTGTTTTCTAAGTCTATTTTTAAACACACACATAAAACTATTCAGGCATATAAAATAATTAGGAAAAATGCTACTAAGTTGACCTTCACAGTAGTGGCCCGTGCAGTGGTGGAGTGGTGAGGCCGAGTGGGGGGGGGGGAATTTCAACAGATGACGATAAGGGAAAATGTGTTATATACTTAATTTTTCCATGTAGTTGTTCACCTCTCTTACCTGCACGGGCTGCTGCTGGACCTTCACAGATTAAAACTAGGGTACCCGATTCCTGGGCTGGTGCCGAAATATTGCCTATTTTCAAGAAGGGTGATCGGTCGGTTCCATCCAACTACCGGCCGGTCAGTCTAATTGACGCGGTACAGAAGATCATAACCCGTCTTGTTCTTACTAGGATGCAGGCATGGATAGAGGAGCATGACATCCTTACTCCTCTACAAGCCGGGTTTAGACCCCATGTGAGCACCCTGGATCAGGCATTCCGATTCATGCTTTTGCATTGGAAGACGGTCACCCTGGGCAAAGGCAACCTATACGCGGCCTTCGTGGATTTAAGGTCAGCATTTGACCTGGTCCCGAGGGCTGGGTTATGGAAATCCCTACTAGATATGGTTATGCCCCCATCTTGGTACGACTCATAGTGAACCTTCATGCACAGACTTTTGCATTTGTGCGATGGGGAAAACCGGGTGAGGTGACGGAGAACTTTCCAGTGGCTAAAGGTGTCAGGTAAGGCTGTGTTTTGGCACCCACCTTGTTTTCTCTATATATCAATAGAGTTACCAAGTATTATGACAACTTTTCCACGGACGCCCCAAGTTTGGCTGGAATGAAAATCCCCCTGCTCATGTTCGCTGACGATACTCTCTTGATTTCACGAACCAGGCAGGGTTTGAGGAAAGCACTGTCAAGGTTCGAGAGTTTCTGCAGCGAACATGAGCTGGAGGTGAACGTGTCCAAAACCAAATTTATGGTTTTGAGAGGGAACAAACAAATAAATGCCAGGGTCTCCATGGGGGATACCCCCCTGGAGCAGACAAAACATTTCACATACTTGGGAGTTACCTTTAGTGAGACTCTGAGCTGGACACGTCAGATCGAGCTCATGACCTTGAAGCACCAGCAGTTGGGCGGGGCATTGATTAAGGAACATAAAGGGTCATTTACAAGGCCAATGTCCCAGCTCCTTAAGATCTATGGTGGCAAGATTTTAGCAGCAGTCCTATATGGAGCGGAACTGTGGGGTGGTAGCAATATGGACCCGCTAAGACATGCCCAAAATAAATTCTTAAGAATGGCAACGGGTCTGCCACAGTCAACACCATTAATTCCCCTTCTTTATGACTTGGGGTGCCAACCGATAGAGGACTAAGCAAGACTTCGCCCTTTAACATTCTGGCGTCGTCTTTGGACAACGCCGGAACTCCATCATTATGCAAAAGCTTGCTTGGAGGTAAGAAACAGCTCCGGTGCCACAAACATTGGCTGGTTCAGAGACCTCAAGGCCACCCTATTAGCTCTGGGGTATGGCGATCTGTGGTCCTCTCCTGAAACAGCTAAATTCCCCTCAAAAAAGGATCTCAAACATAGTTATTGGGAATGGGTGATACACAACAGGTATTCTAAAACGAGCTCGAGTAGCCTCACAGGTCTGTTTATTGTTTTTAAGGATACGCCCAAGCTGGAAAGATATTGGGATATAATAACAAAACCAGCGGACCGCAAATTATTTTTTCAATTCAGATGCGGTTCACTTCCCCTTGGGGATTTTACCAAAAAGTGGGGAGCAGAAAGGACGGGGTTCTGTCCCAAGTGTCAAGGTATTGGAGAAAACTTGAATCATTTTTTATATGTGTGCCCATTATACTCTGCCCCAAGAGCCAAATGGCTTAGGCCGGTATGCAGAAATCTAGGCACCAGATCGGCTGGGGAAGCAAATAGAATGTTAAAGACCAATCTGGACCCTCTGATTGTTGTGGGAGTTGCTAAATTTTTGGGGTGGGCCTGGTTGCTTAGAAGTAGGCTCATTAAAAGCAATCTAACGGGGTCTTAAATGATGTGACTTTTTACATGGAGACCTGTATTTTGTTGAACTATGGTTGCACTTGTGCGTCTCTGTAAATATTGTAAAAATATACAAGAAGCTGATTAGCATGTCAATGCTTTAATACTTGTTTTAACTGTTTTATATGTATAAATGTATTTTATGTCTTTTATGATGAACTAATCGAATAAAGACTTCTTGATGATGATGATTAAAACTAATTGAAAAACACACTAATGATAATCATATGCACCTTCATAATACAATTGATATGATAAACATTGGTGCCTCATTTCCCGTATTGTATTTAAATAGTCAGAAATAGACTTACATGTCACAAAATAGTGTTGTTCTCAGGATAACATTTTAATAGCAAATTCCAAATTACTTTTCTTATCCACTCCTCTTACTTACATACTATGTTAAAATACAGATAGTCATTAAAAGCAAATACATAAGTATGGATGATGGGTTAAAAAAATAGGGCCAATCTTACCTTAGTAAACAAAATGATAGAAGACCACTTTCCTTGTTTTTTACTGCTTTATGTAAATGGGAGCTATATAAATATTTGGATCCAGTTAGAAGGTATTACTAACAGAACACCTAGTTTCTCCTGGATGTCATCGTAGTCTTAATTACATTCAGCAGATGATTGGCAGATAAAAGAAAAACAATGCTGGACCATTTACAATACCTTGTGCCTCATGTTTGCTCTTTGTTCCTTTGGGTCATTTTCTTATGCTCTAACAGCCCAATTGAGTAGAATTGTTTTATGCATAAATGTTACTACCTACACTCACCTTTTATTTTTTACAATATTTTTCCACCTGATTTCCTCTATTATGACATTCCTAGTAGAGTTGTCATTCCCAGCTACCAAATTGGATATTTAGAAAGAGAGCATTAGTTTACATAAAATTGGGGCCTGATCAAGTTTGAGGGTCCTCCTGTCGGGCTGTACTGCCACACTGACTAAAGGACCACCAAGCCAGAAGTGCACCCTCAAGCCAGATTGCAAGTATAATCCAGAGCAGGCGGGCGGCGCTGCTGCGGTCTCATGGTGGTGGTCTGTTAGGCTCATAGGAGAGTCTATTTTGCAGATCGCTGCCATGACAGTGCCTGCAGCACATTCATGTCACAGTGTGCAATTCTGGGGTGCAATTCTGGGAGGGGCATGCACCCCCAGGCCTAGGAGCACCATGGGGTCCTATTAGGGCCATTTTCTTTGCCTTTCTGCCACCTTTTTCATGGCAGAATCACCACCATGTAAAGAAAGGTGGACAGGCAACTCCTAATATGCTCAGCGTGATGCAGTGGCACCACCAGCATATTAGTGCTCCTGATGAGGGGACTACCACCACGGGATCCTGGATCCCCAGCAGATGCAAAGGTCTTGTTGTGGTACGGCACTCATATTGGTCACTGTCCTCGTAATTAGTCCCTTAGTGTCATGATGATGATGAATATTGAATCAGGACAATACTGTTTTAAGACTATTTCTATATGGTGGATATCACCGGCTCCTTCATAACATCCAAACATTCAATCTTGCAGTCAAGAAATTCAGTATCTCCTAACCAGCATCAATAATGAGTGTTCTTTTGTATAAGTGATCTTGCTAAAGCATCCTTGACTTCCTTGTTCCTTAGACTGTAGATAAGAGGATTTAGCATGGGGATAATCACTGTATAGAACACTGACACCACCTTGTCCTGGTCCACCGAATAACTAGAGATGGGTCGTACATACATGAAGATGGCTGTACCAAAGAAGAGAAAGACCACAGCAAGGTGTGAAGCACAAGTGGAGAAAGCTTTGCTTCTGCCTGTTCCGGACTGTATCTTTAGAATTGCTGACAAAATATATGTATAAGAGATTATAATCACTACTACAGATACTGAACCAAGGGAACTTGAAAGAAAGAACATGACAACTTCGCTTATATATGTATCAGCACAAGAGAGTTTTAGAAGCGGAGGGATATCACAGAAGAAGTGAAGAATCTCATTAGAATCACAAAATGGTAGACGAAAAGTGAAGCTTGTATGTATCCCTGATGTCAGGACACCCCCAGAGTATGCTGCAGCCACCAATAGTACTCTGGCCTCTTTGTTGACTATAACAGAGTACAGCAAAGGTTTGCATATTGCCACATAGCGATCATATGCCATCACTGTTACAAGGAAACATTCTGTACCCACAAACAGACCAAAGAAGTATAGCTGAATAGCACATCCATAAAAAGAGATGGACTTTCTCTCAGTGAGAAAGTTGGCCAACATCTTTGGTGTGATAACTGATGAGTAACAAAGGTCTGAGAAAGACAGATTACTGAGAAAATAGTACATTGGAGTATGAAGATGAGGATCAACCCAGACCAGGGTGATGATTCCAAGATTGCCAATCAGGGTGAGAGCATATACGATAAGGAAGATCACAAAGAGAGGAATCTGAAGCTTTGGGTCCTCAGTAAGGCCGAAGAGGAGAAACTCTGTCACTGAGGTCCCATTTCTTGCATTCATCATTTCAAAAGATGCAATTTGCTGAGTGGATAAAATCAAAATTAATACATGGTACTTCATAAAAACATTGTGAATGATTATAATCATTATTAGAAACTGCTCCCAGCACACAACCTTGCATACTTATCAACATTAGATTTAATTATGAATAGAGTTTCACAATGATAACTAATAAATATTAAGAAGCAAGTTTTCATAAACACATTTATGTCTCATGTGTCACACATTATTCAAAACCCCATTTTGATTTGGACATTTTAATTTCAACAAGGTAATCTACTGGAATATTGTTGCCATACTATTATGAAATTGCGTAGCAAAAATATTATAGTTAAACAAGGATGGTTCTGTTGAGTAGAGCAAACATGAATGAAAGATGCTTTTAATGCTATCTGCAAATTAAGAACTCTGACACACAGCAATAACATGAGTTCCTTATTACTTAATGAATAAGGCATAAGGCAACCAAACGCTTGGACAAAGAGATTTATTTCAGAATTACTTCATTCTATGATATATACAATATAATATTGTAGACTGTCAAGATCAATACAATAAGTGGGGGTGACAAGTGTGCTTGGTGCTTAAGTGGTGAACAATATATACAGTGCAAGACAGGTAGGGGACTAGTTGTTTCCGAGAATCCAGAATTAGCATGTATTTCAAGATATTGGGCCATTAAACCTCTTTGTCTATTTTCCAGGCTTAGATATCCGTCCGTCAATAGGACTGTCTTCCAAACAACTAGTTCCCCACCCGCCGTGACCACACATTGGGGCACAAATGGGTCAAAACGCCGATGCTTTATCCTAGGTCCAGCATCACCAGGATTCTTTACTTGAATACATAGAAACCCTTGTTTTGAACACAGTCATCTTGCCTACCTTCATCATCCCTTGTACATATGTAAATGAATGCACTATGTATATTAATCACCACTTAAGCACCAAGCACACTTGTCACAGAACAATCCTTGTTTAACTATATACTTACCCAGGCTCTGAGGGACACAGGGTCACCCCTTTTTCATATAGTAGCAAAAATATTAACCACTACAACATATTGAAGATTAAGCATAGGTTTATACCCTGGCAATAGTAAAAGTATGTATGTATATATATATTACCTACTGGCGGTAGCCAGTAGGTATATATAGTTAGGACCTAGTTTCCATAGGAAATCCCCAACATTCTATTGGGAATAACTTTGGCGCTGGTTGATTAATCTTTGCAAATTTCTCAAAGAAGATGGCTCGCTCCGCTCCTCTCCTTCCCTGAAAGTTTGGGGGGGATTAGTCAAGTGGGGGCTGAGAAAAAAGGGGGGTCCCAAAACGTGTTTTCCCCATGTTAATTTCCATAGGACTTTTAGACTCGGCTACAGCTTGAACCACTGAAGGGAATTACACCAAACTTGTCAAAATGGTAGTGTCTGGTACGCAGATCACGCTTTTTCCCTCCAGTAGTTCCTGAGAAAATTAGAAGAGAAATCACCCCGCGATTTTTCGCGATTTTTTTTTTTTGGGGGGGACTTGGGGGGCTTGAGGGGCTTCTCTCTTTTATTTAAATGTATGTAATTTGATTTCGAGGGTGCCCACCCCTCGTTTTGCCCCGAAGATCACCGCCGCGGCCCGAGCCGGCTCAAGATGGCCGCCGCCTGGTTGTGGGCGGGGCCGGGAGTACTGGTTTCCGCTTCCCCATGCCTGGGGGAAGCCTTCGATGTTTGGTCTCCGGTGCCGAGTGAGACACTTACACTTGGCCTGCGCCTGTGTCTACTGAATCCCAGGGGTCAAAATCTGCACAAAGGCATCGTGTTTATATCGCATCCTCCGTCCGTGCCACCTTTATTATAGGTAATTTGACAGAGATGGCGTGCAGTGTCAGCACAACACCTGAGCTGTTGGGGCGATGTAGTTTGGCGGCAAAACCCATTCCTTCTGACCCACCCTCATTTGGAGAGAGTGCCTGATCTCGTACTTTTTCACCCTCCAAAAGTCCGCGCAATTTAAAACACATAGAAGCCCACTCCGTATCCTAGCTCACTCGCGTTAATCCTTTGCCCTGCCCCCCATGCCTTCTGCCGCCGGGTCCTTCAGGTGCACCGAGCGCCACCCATCCACCCGTGGAAGACCCCCCCCTCTCCAGTCCTGCCAAGCCCCACCTTGGGCTGCCGGCCCCTTCACACGGAAAACTGCCCCCTATACCGGCCCCATCCCACCCCCAAACCTTCCGCTGAGCCCTCCCAACAATCTGTAGCCCCCTACCCTCGCCCACAGGCTCTCCTTGTCATCGCCCCCCTCCCCTCTGCTGCGATCACTGTTGCACTGGGGCACCCCTGCCACGCGCCCCCTGTCCTGCCAGATGCAGCCTCGACCCGCACCCATCGTATGCAACCTTCGCTACCCATCATTACAATACGCACTCTTTATTCCACACACCACCGCAGTCAATCTTTGTGAATCACAGTGAAGTGCTGTGCCTATCTTTCTTTGAGAAACAGTAGCAACGACTAAATTAACCAATTATTTCGATAATAGGTCTGAAAAACAGAGTAGTGAACATGTCGCTGACAACGTGCCTGCTCAGAATTTTGTCATGCAACCTGAATAGACTTTAACATGGTATGCTCTATTTGGCAACAAGTCAGACCAACTCTGCTGGGGAAACGTCCTGTTACATTCCCCCTTCTTCGAAGCCCCGAATTTTCCGTATTATCACTAAAGCTCTCAGCAATCAATATGAAATTCAGCTTCAGAATAACAAACACTGCAGATATTATGTGTGTGAAACGACATATGCTTTATTTGAGGTCATTGTCAGGCTGTTGTCCTGTGGTTTTGTTCGTTGTGTTTTTATTTCGTTTGGAAGGGCAGTAGATGTTGCATGCAATTTCATATTTTCTGCATGGACAAGCATTGTCAAACCTCACAAATAAGGCCGTACCAAGTTGACCATAGTTTTTATTTTTGTTCAAACGTTCAACATGCAAAAAGGCACACTAATTAGATGTAAATGTGTTTATATAGCGCCTTCTACCCATATGTGTCATAGCGCTGTATTCATACCGCTGTGGAACCCTTCCTGGCTTTCCTGTGAGATGTCCACTCCTGGGCACCCCCAAGGTGAAGCCAGGCATCCAAGCGCTTTCGGGCCATTGTGGAGACCCATGATTAGAGTAGGCTTGTTACAATATGGGCCAGAAAATAAAACGTACTGGGCCTTTTTTTGAAATGTGACTTAGCATTAAAGATGTGCTGACTTTTCACAATTTAAATGAAAATAGAGCAGTGCTTTAGTTAAATACCCCCTCTCCCACTTGTGATAAAGTTATATGGAAAGCTTTGAAGTGCTTACCGTCCTTTTTCCCCAAGGGGCGGCAATCTGAGGGATTGCCCCGGGTGCCACAAGCTCTAGCTACGCCCCTGTGGGAGAGTCCCGCAGCTGCCGGCGGAGAGGAGAAGGCGAGCCACAGGAGAAGAGCCCCGCCGCACCTGAGTGCCTCCTCCGTACCGGTGAGTGTGGGAAAGTACTGTGTGGCCCAGCTGGTCTAGCGGAGTTTCCAGGCACACTGCAAAGTGAGTGCCCTAGTGCTGGGCCGGTCCAAAAATTGGATCCCGAGGGCTGCTCAGGTGGTCCCACAAGGATATTAACATATTTAAACGTTATCCGCTAATATGATTAGCATTTTAAAAACATTGCAAATTCAATGAAAAAACCATAGGTTTCAGGCATTATTTAGTTAGGAATTAGCATTTAAAAAACCTTTGAAATTCACTGAAAAAAACATAGGTTTCAGGCCTTATATAGTTAGGAATTAGCATTTAAAAAACCTTTGAAATTCACTGAAAAAACCATAGGTTTTAGGCCTTATATAGTTAGGAATTAGCATTTAAAAAACCATTGAAATTCACTGAAAAAACCATAGGTTATAGACTATATATAGTTAGGAATTAGCCTTTAAAAAAACCTCAGAAATTCACTGAAAAAAACATAGGTTTTAGGCCTTATATAGTTAGGAATTAACAAATAAAAAAACATTGAAATTCCTCCTATATAGTTAGCTGGACATTTTATTGATATAAAACCAATGAAATTCAACATATAGTTAGTTGCACTAACTATATATTTCGCGCATCCGCAATCCCATGCTGATGATGTCACATATTACATCATTCATGACATGGTCAGTGACATCACTGATGACATCACTGATGACATCTCAAATGACATCACTGATGACATCATCAAGTGTTTGTGTGTTTTTGTAAAGTTTAAATATGTTTTACATATTGAAGAATGAGAGGATGTATAAGAGTATGGAAGAAGGATTTGATTGTATAAGTGAGTGAGTATGTGTTAGTATATCTGTGAAAATGTAAGCTGTTCTGTGTTTAACTGTATAGATGAAGAAATCAAAGTGTGATTGATTCTTTACAGGACTGAGTAGGTGTGTGAGTAACTCCATGGATGAGTGGCAGTGTGTGAGTGTCTGCATAGGTGTATGAGTGCATATGATAGTGTTGCAATGATGAGTGACTGTATGTACGAGTGACCTTATGGGTGAATGAATGAATGTGCATGTAGACGTAGGAATCAGTGAGTGGGTATGTAGTAAATGGTATTGGTGTGTCAATAGTTTCAAAAATGATACTCTGTATTTTACACCAGGTGTAACAGAGGTTAAATTAGAGTGTAAGGAGGTGCATTGTATTATCACATGAAGTATATCATCAATGGTGTGATTATTGATGTTAAATGAGCTGTCGTCAGTGATGTCATCAGTGATGTCACTGACCATGTCATGAATGATGTAATATGTGACATCATCAGCATGGGATTGCGGATGCGCGAAATATATAGTTAGTGCAACTAACTATATGTTGAATTTCATTGGTTTTATATCAATAAAATGTCCAGCTAACTATATAGGAGGAATTTCAATGGTTTTTTATACGTTAATTCCTAACTATATAAGGCCTAAAACCTATGGTTTTTTCAGTGAATTTCCAAGGTTTTTTAAAGGCTAATTCCTAACTATATATAGTCTATAACCTATGGTTTTTTCAGTGAATATATATATATATATATATATATATATATATATATATATATATATATATATATATATATATATATATATATATATATATATATATATATATATATATTACCTACTGGCGGTCGCGGAATCGGTGGAACTTTTAGGAAAATTGCACATTTTGTTTCTGAGCAGCCCCGGAAATTTTGGGGGTTTCGTCAAGGGGGGGCCTGTGGTAAATTTATATTACTGTATCGTTTTTGCCATATAATTACAAGTCATAAGGATAGCTCAATCAAATCAGAGGCAGAGTCCGTGGTATCTGAGTCATACGGGCTTTAATATAATGCTTCGAAGCATGGGACATCGGGTTCCATCACCACTCAGCTTCAGGAAGGGACATTCAACATTTTATTAGCATCACACATTATATATAGTAAAACAGTATACATGGAAGTGAATAGAGTAGGCGTAACAGGTGAAAAGAGAGGTGATAAGAACACATGTGCGTAACAGGAGGCGTGTAAGAAGGCGTACACATGGGCGAGCACTGGACATGTCAGAGAATCGTCACATGAAACGTCACAAGTGGGTGGATGCATAGAGAAAGTTGCAGAATCAGCAGAAACTTATGACCTATATGCGCGCGCAGCTGAGCATAACGTGTAACCGGGGAGAGCTGGGGGCTTTGACTTTTGCACGAGTAGAGGAGACTAATGTCTGGGGTGTCAAAACGACCTGTACCTATAGCATATCTGATATCGTATGTTTTGAGGATGTAGTGTCTGGAGTAAAAGGTCTCTCGGGCAGGGGCCGTTCAACACTGAATGCTAGTGCGTGCATACGGATCTTCATGTAGAGTGCGGGGGCCTTGGGCCTACCATGGCAACAGGAGCAGTAAATTACTTGCATGGAGACAGGAAAGCAGGGAGGCAGGGCCCTTTGCTCTGCAGCCGGGAATATGTTTACCTATTTCGCTAGACTGGAATGTGTTTTCGAGGAGGCTGAGCAGATAACTTGTAGGTAAAACATCATCTTGGCAAGCGAAACAGGCCGAGCCGGGCACCGCTCGTCTGAGGCAGGAAGTAAGGCAGAGGTCAGGGATGCATACCTAAACGGCAGCATTCCGAGGGAGAATGAACTCGGAGCCTCGTTTAAGGGCCTAACTCGACTGGGCCAGAAAATGTAGAGGAAAACGTGAAAGTGCACCATGTAAAGACGTTGGCACCATAGGCCTAGAAGCCTAATTAGCGGGATATTTATGCATGGCTGGATAGCTGACATGTTAACGTTGGACGCAAATGTATTTGCGTCTGTCTAGCATGAACAGAAAAGAAGTTACACGACATACAAGGAACATGGGTGCATGGATAGGGTGCGAGTGGGGGACACATTGGTTACCTGGAAATTTCTATTACCTCAGGCCGAGAAAAAAGGGGGGTCCCAAAACGCGTTTTTCCCATTCATTTTTCCATAGGGCGGTTGGCCTCACTTTTAGCTCGAACGGCTGAATGGATTTGCACGAAACTTGGCAAAATTGTAGGGACTGTTAGCCCAATGTGCCTTTGCTAGGTCTCAATATATGTGCTCCAGTGGATTTTGAGAAATTAACGTTTTAAAAAACAGATATATCTGTGACAGCGTCCCGGGTAGCGCTCCGGTTCGCGTACTTTTCGCGTAACGGAACTTTGCGAATCGAAGCTGATTGGCTCTCCGGTGTATGTCAACATTCTAAACAGTCCGGAACAGCCGCCATCTTGTCTCTCAGTAGGATCGAGAGACAAGAGGAGGAGAAAAACGAAGGGGGAATTTAATGAAAGGGGGCAAGGTAGACCCCTCTTGACCCCCTAGGAATGATGTTGGGGTTAGTAAAGGGTCCCGTGGGGCAACTAAAAAAAAATAGATTTTTCGCGGTAGAAGCGCTTCCCGGTTCACGAACCGGGTCGCAAACTGGGTCGCGAAAAGGGAATTCGTCATTTTGTGTTTCGTTTTAATTAAATTACAAGATGGAGGAAAAACAATGTGAGAAATGGGTATAAGGGGGTACGGGAGACGTATCCTGACCCCCTATGTTTTCTGAGGGTGGCTGAGGATGCTCATATATGTTGATACATGTCTTCCAGTGGCTGCGCGTGAGCGTTTTTTTTTTTTTTGCTGCGTGACGTCTGTTAACGTTCGATTCGAAGGAAATCAGGAAGTGTTGACCTCCATTTTGTCACTGCGAGTAAATATATTGTTAAACATAATTGTTATAAATTAATCCGTATTGATAAACATTGTCTGCGCCATCTTGCCTTTTTTCCAATGCCACACTTTTGTCGTGCACGGCAGCCATTTTAGATGCCTTGACCAGACCCACTCTCTGCACGCCGCCGATCCTCAGCATGGCTCCCCACCCTTGCAAGCATCTCCCCCACGCACTGGTCACCCCCGCTCTCTCTCTCATGCATGGGCCATAAACCTCCCCCCATCTGCGCTGCTCTTCCCTGAGAATCACACCCTGTGCCCGCCCGACAACTCCCTTTCACCCTATTCACTACCGCACCCTCTGACACTCCTCTTCCTCTGTGTCCGATTGTCCAGGCCGGTCCCAGGCTATCACCTAGCCCTGCGGATGTAGTTTATGGCCCCAACTGTAAAGAATCACCCCTCTTCAAAGGAGTGACAAGGCCCCCACCCCATGAGATCCGTCACACCACACGCGTTCCTACTATCTGATAACGATCCTGTATTGTGATTGGGGAGGGGATTCTCACTGTAAGGGTGTGTGGGACCGAGCCTGAAGCGTAAGATTCCAGGGATGCCTTTTTGTACATCAAAGTCTTCACAATTATGTGTCACATTAAAAATATATAGCACTCCAACAAAGTAGTAGGATTATAACACTTTAATAACTTATAAATATATACAACGCTCCAACAAAGTAAACACGTTAAAAAAAAAAAAATTTAGACAACTATTTACATGGCAGCCTGCTGCAACATCCATCTCAAAGCAACAATGGGCTGCTTTGGTCTGTCTTTTAGTCGGCAAAATCCGTCGGCCTGTGAGGAGGCGTCAGTAGCGGTCCATTGTGCGAATAGGCCGAAGGCAGCACAACGCGCCGAGATCCGGACGGCACCCAGGTGGTGTCCAGTAAGTTGCCGCACTGGTCTGGCCATCCTACAATGCTGTGCCGAAAAACGGCGTGGGGCGCCCCGGGGGGGGAGGCGGCGCGAACAGGCCTCCACCGCCTCCCCAGGTGGAGGCTCCTCTGCTGCAGTGGGGCGCCCTTTAGCGTTTCAGTCGCCATTCAGCTGTTTAGAGCCCGCTTTTGTGGCACTGTGCCTCATCCGCCATTCAGCTGAGTTGCGCCCGCTCTTGCGGCTACAGCGTCTCGCCCACCATCCAGTTGAATTGCGCCCACTCTTGCGGTGCAGCGATAGGCGGCTGCCACGGGACTCTTAAAATGGCTGCCGGCTCTTCGGATTTGGGCCTGGTCCACTAAAATGGCCCTGGGACACATTTGAACTCGGACATTTGCCTGCTAGGGCTTGGGCCCCATTCCCGAAAGCGTCCCCTCAGCCTTGAAGATTCTACAAAAGTCATTGGGGCCCCCGACTCCCGCAGGCTTCCGGTGGGGAGCGGCTGCCATGATTGCTTGCAGAATGGCCACGACTGAGCTACGAGATGGTGGTGCTCTCATGCTGACGCCAGCTTCAGTCTGAAACATCCAGAAACACTGTAGACTACCAATTCGATGACTTCCGGTGGAGCCCCAATGTGACCCGGTAGGGAAGAACTTGCCCTCCCCTCTTTTGACTGATGGTTCTTGTTGCCTGTCCCCTCTGTTGTCATCTAACGGAACCTTTTTGGACTGCTGAGTGAGAAAAAAAAAGGTGGGGCTTTCATCATTTGGGAAAACAAATGTTTCAATCCAATGAAAAGTGTTATTTTTAGGTCATATGATCAAGCCGTCCATCATTAGGAAACTAAAAGTAAAATGAACCAATGAAAAGTTTTATAAACAAGTCACATGACCTGTTATGCAGCTTTGGGCTATAAAAAGCCTACAAAATCCGTTGGCCTGTGAGGCGGCGTCAGTAGCGGACTGATGTGTGAATAGGCCGAAGGCACCACAACGCGCCGAGATCCAGATGGCACCGAGGTGGTGTCCAGCAAGTTGCCGCACTGGTGTGGCCATCCTACAATGCTGCGCCAAAAGACGGCGTGGGATGCCGGGGGGGGGAGGCGGCGCGAACGGGCCTCTCCCGCCTCCCCAGGTGGAGGCACCTCATCTGCAGTGGGGCGCCCCTTAGCGTTTCCCTCGCCGTCCAGCTGAGTTGCGCCCGCACTTGCTGCTACAGTAGGCCGAAGGCAGCACAACGCGCCGAGATCCAGATGGCACCGAGGTGGTGTCCAGCAAGTTGCCGCACTGGTGTGGCCATCCGACAATGCTGCGCCGAAAGACGGCGTGGGGTGCCCGGGGGGCGGGGGAGGTGGCGCAAACGGGCCTCTCCCGCCTCCCCAGGTGGAGGCACCTCATCTGCAGTGGGGCGCCTCCTAGCGTTTCACTCGCCGTCCAGCTGAGTTCCGCCCGCTCTTGCGGCACAGTGCCTCACCCGCATCCAGCTGAGTTGCGCACGCTCTTGCGGCTACAGCGTCTCGTCCACCATCCAGCTGAATTGCGCCCACTCTTGCGGTGCAGCGATAGGCGGCTGCAACAGTACTCTCAAAATGTTGACCGGCTCTTTGCATTTGGGCCTGGTCCACTAAAATGGCCCTGGGACACCTTGGAACTGGGACGCTTGCCTGCTAGGGCATGGGCCCCATTCCCGAAAGCGTCCCCTCTTTTGACTGATTGTTCTTGTTGCCTATCTCTTCTGTTGTCATTTAACGGAACCTTTTTGGACTGCCGAAAGGGGTTCTGGTCTGACCGCTGGTTGGTGGAGACATTTTGACTATATCCTGGACCTGCCCGGCCTCGCCCAAAATGGCGCCGGTATAAATGGGACTCGTAACTCCTTGTTGTGTACTGGTTGCCCAACCTTGATATCACGAGATACGTATGCAGTTTTGAAGCACATGGCGGGCGGGGACGAGTACTGATTGAACATTTGGACATCCCTATTGATATTAAGTTCTGATGTGTTATTGATTACTGTACTATTGAAAGTTCGAATTAACGTCACCCATCGTACTTGCCCACAAATGTATATCTAGATAATTTTATTGTAACTGGCCCTGTCGTACTTTAATTATAAAATGTACGTCCACCGATTCCGCAACTGTTAGACACCTTAGTTCTTGCAACCTAATGGGTCGCCCGTTACGTTCTTCTACAGTGTAAATGTCCCCTCATCATATACGATTCCAGTTTGCTCCGTGGCCGGCCCACGTGGTTATAGGCCCGTATTTGTATACTGATATTTTCACAATAAAGGTTTTTAAATCAAAACATGGTAGTAGTACCTAGATTGGTAAAGTTTTGAATAATAGCCACTGTTTTCGAATCAGTAAAAGGCAAGTGAAATAAAGCAGCCCGATTACATGACGGTTAAAAGGTATAATACGCAGGAACGCAGTAAAGATAAATGGTCAAGGGCTGTTGTGTTTTCCACTCCTGCAACATAAAGTGATCGATAAGAATCCAATATTCATGCCTATCAGCGACTAAGACAGCAGTCCGAGCCTCTTTTGTTCAACGGCTCCCTCATGGGACGAAGAAACGCCCTTTTTCTCGAAATAGGAATATTTTACTTTCAGGACAGTTGTAAATTTCCTGGGATAATACATTAGCCTGGAACATTGTTAGTGATAAACTGTAAATGCATCTGGGTCCTTTGCTTTACAAGTCAGTGAGAAAAAAAAAGGTGGGGCTTTCATCATTTGGAAAAAAAAATGTTCAAAAGCAATTAAAAGTGTTATTTTTAGGTCATATGACCAAGCCTTCCATCATTAGAAAAACAAAAGTAAAATGAACCAATGAAAAGTTTTATTAACAAGTCACATGACCTGTTATGCTTACGTTACGCGCTGCACGCCGCGCCCTGGATCGTTCCGGGAAGCTGCACCTCGCGCACCGGAGCACTTCCGGGTGCGCTAACGCGGCGCGTCATATGACGCATTACGCGACAACGCAGGTCCAGAATATAGTCAAAATGTCTCCACCAACCAGCGGTCGGAACACAACCCCTTTCAGCAGTCCAAAAAGTTCTGTTAAATGACAACAGAAGGGACAGGCATCAAGAACCATCAGTCAAAGAGGGGAGGGCAAGTTCTTCTCTACCGGGTCACGTTGGGGCTCCACCGGAACTGATCGAATTGGTAGTCTACAGTGTTTCTGGATGTTTCAGACTGAAGCTGGCGTCAGCATGAGAGCACAACCATCTCGTGGCTACGTCGTGGCCATTCCGCGAGCAATCATGGCAGTCGCTCCCCACCGGAAGTCTACGGGAGTCGGGGGTCCCGGTGACTGTTGTAGAATCTTCAAGGCTGAGGGGACTCTTTTGGGAATGGGGCCCATGCCCTAGCAGTCAAGCGTCTGAGTTTCACGGTTGCCCAGAGCCATCTTTAAAACACGAAAATGTTTTTACCTACCACGTACTTGACATTTTAAAGCTTTTGATATTTGCTATTAAAAAACCATTGAAATTCACTGAAAAAAACATAGTTTATAGACCATATATCGTTAGGAATTAGCATTTACAAAACCTTGAAAATTCACTGAAAAAGCCATGGGTTATAGACCATATATAGTTAGGAATTAGCATTTACAAAACCTTATTTTACTCACACAAAACCATTGAAATTTCATATATAGTTAGTTGCACTAACTATATATCGCGCACCCGCAATCCACTGCTGATCATGTCACATATTACATCATACATGACATGATCAGTGACATCACTGATGACATCACTGATGACATCACTGATGACATCTCATCAGTAACCCATGGTTTTTTCAGTGAATATATATATATATATATTTTTTTTTTCTCCAAGAATGCGGCACTCAGCGTTTGTAAGATTTAAACAGCTTTACTTTATTTCTCCAGCTCGGACCAACGCGTTTCAGCCATCACAGGCTTTGTTCACGGTAAGTGAGCTTTTTTCTATGTCCACTATTTATCCCAGTTTGGCAGTAAGGATGCATTATGGGACTAGTAGTCAATTACATTTCAATTGAAAATTGGAACGTGTAATCACAATATTTACAAGTCTCAGTATATGTAAACACGCTCTGCTTTACGCGCACATCATGATTAAAGTCTCATATTATCATCATATGTAGACAGTATCTATTGTATCGGGTATAGTACCCATTTTCAACATAACATTATTCTTTTTATGGGTTTATACTCGTTCTCCATTAGTTGACAGTCTCCTGACATCTTTTGTCATTTGTCATTTCTCGCGCTACTTTCAGCGTATATAACAGTTCATATGGAGAGTAAGGTTTATAACAGTTATTGACCATATATCAAACAGTAGTCTCTTGTATGGGTATAGTACCCTATAGTACAAAGTTCGATCACAGTCTGCATATTGGTTAAGTCATTATTTGTGTTTTTATTCCAGATGTACATAAAGTTCCTCATCAAAATTCATCCCTCTTGGCATCTTTGTTTTTAGTCTGATAATAAATTCCGTTCGATTTGTCGTAATTTTCGTAGCCTGTTACCTCCTCGTTCTCCCAGGTTGACCATATGTATGCCAAAGTACGACATTGCTTTCCAATCTCCTTTCTGACATGATATCATGTGTTTAGCTGTCGCATAGGCCAAATCTTTATTTTTCACCGCTCTGATGTGCTCTAATATTCGTTTTTTACAGGTTGTGCTTCCAATGTAGCGGGATCCACATTTACACTGTATCACATAGACCACATATGTGGATGAGCAGGTTATTTGTCCTTCGATTGGCGTTTTTTTACCATCTGGTTCATCGTAGATATTTTTGTTCAGGCCAATTTTGCACGCTTTACATGCATTACATTTTCGAAATCCATTGCGTTGATCAGTTAGCCAATTGTTTGCTTTTCCAGGTTTCTTTGATTTGAAATGGCTATTTACCAATTGATCTTTCAGTGAGGACGGTTTTTTGTAACTCATCTTTGGTCCATCACCTACAATTTTTCTCAGATCAGGATCTCCAGAGATCAGATGCCAATACTTTTGAATCTTACTCTTGATAATGCCACTTTCTTTACTAAATGTTGTCACAAATCTTGGTGATTCATCAGACTTATCTTTTACTCTTTTTGTAGACATGATCATAGATCTCGTTTTAAGTTCAACTTTTTTCTTGCTTTTCTCAAGTATTCTTTCACTGTATCCTCTTGATCTCAGTCTTACTGTGGTTTCCATGATTTTATTTTCAGCATCTTGTTCTTTGGAGCAATTTCTTTTCATGCGAATAAATTTGCCATATGGGATACTAGCTAGCAAGGGTTGTGGATGAAAGCTAGTCCCATGGAGGATACACCTCAGAAGAAGTAGGTCGTGGTACTACTGCACAGCCACATAGTGAAATTCAACACACAACCTCTAGTTCATCCCGCATTGGAAGTGGCACCTCTAGCAGGAGACAAAAGTTAAGCTCCCCAGTGTGGGGACTTCTTTACAGTTAGCGCAAATGAGGACAAAATTGCTATATGCTCCATTTGTTATTCCTCTGTTAGTCGTGGTAAGCTTAGTACAAACTATGGTACCAGAGGCCAAATAGCTCATTTGAAAAAACGCCACGCAATCCAGTGGGAGGACCACCTACGTAGCATGAAAGCAGGAACCATTAATGTTGGTGGGGAAGTAGTAAAAGTCCACTCACGGTCGAACAGGAAGAAGAGGGAGAAATTCTATCTGGTAGTGGTACACAAAGTGCCCCTGTCCCCAGCACTGCAGTGGTAGAGCCCACAACCTCCGCATCAGCAACATCTCAGTGGCACCCGAGTAAGAGTAACCCGAAGACACCAAGGATTATGGGTGCGAAGTATGCGACGCAAAGTACTGCATCGAGCATAACTGAAGCAGCGTACTATTCTTAGCATGTTTAGGCAGGAGGGAAAGTACGAGCGCAACCACCTAATAGCACGTTTGTACAATGCTAAGCTTGCTAAAAGGTTAGCACTGGACCTTCTCCCTTTTTCTTTTGTTGGAGGGGTGGGTTTCCTGGAATTTGTGACAACCCTCTGCCCAAAATGGAATGTTCCCAGCCGCTACTATTTTGTCAGAGTTGCTGTTCCAGCACTACACCACGATGTGCTGGAATTGCTTGGAAAAGCCTTGCAGCAGAGTGCTGTTCATAGTATCCACCTGACAACAGACATGTGGACCAGTTGCCAAGCCACTGATTACATGAGCATCACTGCACACTGGATCTCTTTTTCAGGTGTTAGAGACAAGGTATCTGCAGGCATTGACACTGCTGATATTTTTTATGATACTCGCAGACATGCAACTGTAGCCATGTTTGCTATGGAGAAATCGCATACTGCTGCAAACATTTTGGCTGAGTTTAACAGCAAGGTCTTTGAATGGCTGCGACCAAGAGGCCTTAACATTTGTTTTGTTGCCACCGACAATGGCCGTAATTTAGTTAAGGTCATGGGAGACAGTCGCTATTTTAGGGTCCTGTGTTTGGCACACTGCATTAACATTGTTGTACAAGACTTTCTGAAAAATGAAAGCAAAGTCAGCAACTTACTGACCATTTGCAGAAGAATCTGCACACATTTCAACCATTCTTTTAAAGCCCGGAAGCAGCTACATGTCAATCAACGTGACTATAAAATGCCAGTCAAAGCACTCATCCAGGAGGTCCCAACACGTTGGAACTCTACTTATTACATGCTTGATCTGCTGTTTGAGCAGTCCATACCACTTAATGCTTATGTCATGACAAGAAGATTAGGGGATCCTACTGTTAAAGCCATGACCGTTGAGATGTGGCATTGGGACCTCATTAAATGCCTGACAGAGATGCTACTTCCTTTTGAGGTCTTCACACGTGCAGTCAGCATGGAGGACTGTACTATGGGCCAAGCTATCCCATTGTTGTACATGCTAGAGCAAGAGCTGAAGGAGGTGACTTAAACATACGAAGGTGTTGAAGGAAAACTTGAAGCATGTTATTTGGCGAAGGCCTTAGCCGGCCGCTTATCTGAGAATACAAGGATTCAAAATAAGATTGTGTCACATCAACATTACATTACTGCCACAATTTTGGATCCTTGGTACAAATTATTTGTGACCAGTAATGCAGTAATTCCTTTTTCAGAAGGGGATGTTGCCAAGTACAAAACTGTAATAGCAGAGGAAGCCCCTGATTTAGAAAACAAACGGCTCTCAATTAGAGGCCTGCCAGTGCCAGCCCAGGACAGTGCAAGTACTACTGAGCATCCTACAGAGTAAAGTTCCTCTTGGCAGCATGAGAGTAGTGCGTTTGCTTTCCAGCTGTCACCAACACTACCAATAACAATAACAACACCAACAGGATCTAATTCATCAGACACAACCAAAAAAATAGCTGCTTGGTTTCTACAGAAAGGGATCGGTAAGTCTGTTGCTGTCACAAAGCAAAAAGAGGACAAGCAAACCGGAGCACCACTGAACATTGAGCGGATGGTCCAGGCCTATCTGGATGACACAACAGAGGTGTTCATGGAGCAAAGCCCATTGGTGTATTGGTATAGGAAAAGAAGCAACTGGCCAGTGCTCAGCAGGCTGGTGATAAAGTATCTGGCTTGCCCTGTTGCAAGTGTCTCTTCTGAGCGTATTTTCAATGCTGCTGGTGCCATTGTAACTGTGAAAAGGACCAGTCTCTCGCCCAAAAGCGTGAAGAGGTTAACCATGATCAAAATGAATCAGCAATTCATACCACCAGACTATAAAATACGTGAATCACAGCTGGAAGAGGAAAGCGAGTCGGAAGACATAACTACTGTGTTACATGACCTACTTCTGTCAGAAGAACCACCAGGTTTTGAGGATGAGCTCCTCATCCCTGACAACTAGGCTTTTAAATTGTTACATTCTCCCTTCCTTTGTTTGTATGTATCTGTCTTTGTGGTTCAAACTTCAAAACCAGCACCATCCTTTCTTTTACTTTTTTAATTACCTATTGGAGTTGCACATCAGTACATTTAACTGTGCACTCCACTCCTCACAGTCCTGCTCCATCTTCCTGACTCAACCTAAATACATTTCTATCTTGCCATACATTGGATGGAGATGGAGAATAGTACAATAATGTAGCATCTAACAGTCCCTCCATAACAAGTGAAACGTATGTGACTATAGCGATCTTCTGTTTTGTTTCCAATCTGAAACGCATCACTGTCTTAAGGCTACCACCTCTGTCTGCACTGGCAAACACAACTCTTCAATGTCAGAACTTGAGCAGGGCTCCAAAATTAAAGTAAACTCGTCATCACTTTCAGAAGGCTCTGCTGCATCTGTGATCTGACAGTCACAAAGAAGACAAAGACAGGTATATGAAATGAATGATGCCATACATTGCATTGGATGCTTGCTGACTCAGAGCAAATGTGCATGAAGTAGAACTATACTAGTAGTTTAATATAATATAACAAAATACTTGTGTCTCAAGTGATGGTCAATGTTTCCATGTTGTTTAATAATATGTATCCAATTGTACTCCTACTACTGCAGGTGCAGTCTGGACTTAACCGTAGTCACTCACTACAGACTGAGTTGTTGTTGGTGGTGTGTTGGACAACACATACACGTGCCACACCGGATGATGATGACCACCATACCATCTTTACACGCTGTCAGTCAGTTTGATCTGTGATGATTGATGGAATACGTTCAGGAAGTGGAATACAAGGTAAACACAACCAATCAACAAGAACCACAGCAGACCTAGGCTACATGTGTGTGCAGTGGTGGAATAGAATAGTGGTATGATTGACTGACAATGGCGCATTGATTTAGTCACTTGATTTGGCAAATGCTAGGTTGCTGTATATGCCTTTTTTCTGGAACTGTGACAATTTAGGTAAATGGAGTTTGGGCCACAGACTCACGGCCGGGTCTTGTGGTGTGGTCCTGTAACTGTTCTGTGCTGGCTCCTATCTTGTTGTTCTTTTCGATGACTGCTGTGCAACTAGAAGAGTAGAGTTAATCAATGTATCCAAGCCGCCTCAGTCTGAAAATCTTCGTGCTCACGAGTCTTATCTTTTCTTTTTCGCACTACACGGTAATTGATTTTTTTTAATGTTTTCATTCAGTTAACTTATTTTGGAATACCCCATTTCTTTTTTCATCAACACTTACAGGACGGCCATTCACCAATCCTCCTCATCATCCAGCCAGAGGCACCCAAGAATGATATTCAGTCACAGTGTCCATGGAAGGGAGGACAAAGATTAATGACGAGATACAACTACACATTTGGACATGGATAATAATACATTAACTTTAGTATCATTTTCGTAATTTTCTTGGATTCCTTACTTTTCTTTGTAAGCTGTCTGCCGCTACAGCAGGTATTATGGTTTCTCAGACGGCATACAGCCTAGGCAAAAGTCATATTCATATCATATATAAGAAATACTTCCTTTGAATTGTGTAGTAGTAGTTAGGTACCACTTTTTAGTAACCATCAAGTTATAACTTATCTTCATCATGCATGCATTTCGTTTTTCTGAACTTTAGATTTATTGGGTAGTAGTGGATCATCAATCATTGTCTTCATTGTTTTGCTTTTGTTGTCTCCATGCGTACTGTTTTTCTTTGTCAAACCTTTCCCCAAACCCCTGTTCTCATCCATTCATCAAACCCTAACCCTCTTCCCCCGGGCTGTGTGGTTTTATATTGAAGTGTGATGTTATTACATTAAATCTACACCAACTATTGATCACACGCTTGCTGGGGCAGATGTGGTGAAAGCAACACTAATGAAATCAAATGTCAATGAGGCAGGGCGAGGATATTCTTCTGCTTGCCCACCCAAGCTCACGTTATGTACTAGTGTACAAGGCAATTAATTTCCCAAAGTGACCCAACGAATAAATCTAAATAATTGCTGGCATTGTTTGAATTTAATTTTAGAGCATTTAAGTTTAGGAATTGGATTGTGTTTTACTGACTCCAACACAACTACAGTTATCTTCTTGTACTTGGCAGTCCCCGACACCACTGATTCTTTAGAGTTCGTTTAGCAGTTGCAATATTGTTTGTATTTTTTGTCAGTATTATGTACTGTATTTTTCTACTTCTCCCACATTCTCTCTCAGGCAAATGACTGTCTCTTTGTTTTTTGTTTGCCAATGCTAGCGCCAGTGTCTAGTCTACTACTACCATCACACAACCACAGCATATTTTGTGTTGTCTTGGGAAACCATGCAGCCCTTGCGGTGCCAAACTTAATCATCATCAATCACAGGTAAGAAGAGAAGTTTGCTGGGAGGTATAATGGAGGAGAGGCCGGTAGTACTAATAGGACAAATATAACTGAGTGAGGGGTACCACATCTATCTGTTTGCATGTTACACATGTGGTCAATTAATAAATTATTTCAATCAAACACTGGCCGCTGCCCTGCATCTAGAGTAAACCTTGTGACGTACAACAGTAACCCCACCACAAAACGACATCATATGTGTAAGTTTAAAATAAATATTTATTCATGTACATAAAAAAAATCCTCCTAGTCCTATCCCACCCTTATCCCCACCCTAACCCCAACCAATGTCCAAGTCCAAAGAATGTCCCACAAAAATAACCCCAACACCCAATTCCCACCCACCAACAAAAGTCATTAAAAAGGGACAAATGAACAGGGTTCATTACAATTGGCGGGCTTTGAGGTGTTTGTCCACTATTATCTTGACGCGCTCCTCTAATTGGTCCTCCAGCTTGGCCACCCGAAGGCGAAGTTGTTGCCGAAATGCACGGCACCTACATTTGCATCCATGCTGTGGGGGGTGGCAGATGTTAAATGCCGGCGGTGAGCGGCTGCCTGGCTGTGGCGCCGTACTCCTGAAGGTGGGGCCTTGCTGGGGCCTGACGCATTGGGAGAGGCAGGAGCTGCTGCCGCCACCTCTTCCGCCTCCTCCTTGGCTTCAGCCACCAGCCGCTGGTACTCCACCACAATGGCCTGCAGTTTCCTTTGCCGGGCCCCGGCTGCCAACTCCTTCCGTGATGGTTTTTGGGAAGAAGCATGAGTATCTATAAAAAAAGAAACAGAATTGTAACTGAAACTCTTCAAAATTAATTCCACACAGTGTGGCATAGTAGCACTACCAACTCTTTGTATCTATCTAATGTATCCTCCTGCTTCCCCTGCCTGTAGCATTTGTTGAAGTTTTTTCTGGCATTATACTTGCCCTAGTACTATGGGTGGACTTGAGTACACAGAAGAACACCAGTCTTTTTTGTATCTCCTTTTATATTTTCAAAGTAAGACTCTGCTTCCAGTGACAGTCTCCACCTATGATGAATACAATACATTTAGGGGGCATCCACCCATTAAAAGTAAATGTCTATCATTCTTTATTATCGCCTTAGCTGGTTTCACTTTCACCAGCAACCACCCATGCGTCCACTCCTTCCTTGCCTTGGGTTTCATTGACACAAACTCCGCTCATGATTCTTGCTATCCACTATATCCATGCACCCATATTGTTTTGCCCAACCATGCCTGCATTTTCTTTCACCTTCCAGTTCTACTCATCCTTCAACAACCCATGCATCGGATTCATATCAGCCACGTGCATGAATCTTCCAAAGTATCCTTCTATGGTAGTCTTTTTATGACATCTCTTTAGTCCTTCCTCCTTCCACCCTAGTTCTCTTCTTTCCCTTTTTGTTCAACACATCCCTCAAGGTCATCTGATCTGACTTTTAGCCTTCTCCATACCTTTCACAACAGAGTTGGAGTCTGATATAAGAGGCCTTGTTTACTCAACTCACACTGGTAATGCTGCAAATGGTGTCTTTTTCAACCATTGTAAATTGTCCAGTACAACTTCAAATTCATCCTTTCTTAATAAGTCTCATAGCACAGTGAGGGAAATGTTCCCCTTCAACCTAGTAATGAAAATAAGTAATGAACATAACTTACCACCGCCCCCGCTGAAGTTTCCTCCCCCACTGATGCTCCTGCAGGTGCCGCAGCCACTGTCCCCTCATGGATGGCAATCGCATCGCCGCTGGCCCGGTCGGCACTGGTGGTTGGTAGTGATTGTGCACCTACAAAAGCAAGTACTCCTTTTTAGAAGCCTGGACACCTCCCCCTATTTTACTAGTTGTACTTTTTTCACCAGGAAGGAAGATTGAAAAAACAGTTACGTACAACATAAATCGTTGTAACTAGTCCAAATTGCGCCCACCTGTACAGCAGTCACATTAGACAGAGTTTAGTTTTAATTTATTAGATGGTCCCTAAGGTCATCTAATCTCTACTCCTACTCTAGTCTTTGGAAAGTTAGCCTGAGCCATATAGCCATTTTAGATCCGGGTCTACTGCTTTGCCCATGTTACCTTGCAGCTTTTGCACAGTAAGAAAGACACCTTTGAGGCCACATGAGTGTTGCATACAACTAAAGAGGTTGACAACCCAGAATTGTTAGTCCCTTTTGCTTATCCATAATATTGCAATTTTTGCCATGACTGCTAAAAATTGGCATAGTTGTATTCACTGTCTAACGTGCAACATTTTCCTCATAGGCAGGTGAGAAGATTGCCTTCTACGAACCAGAGATTTGCAGAGCTTTCGAAAGATGCATGTGTAACCAGTATACGTTCAGCGGTGAGGGGTCACCCACAATCTACACATTTCTCTATTGTGCACTAGATGTACAAAATGTATAGTATTTAATCTTCTTCATTTTGCATGGTGGAGCTGGATGTTTTTCATGGAAATACTTACAAGTTACAACACTACAAAGCTTGTTATGAAAAAAATACAGTTTTTGAACTTGCACAGAGACTCTGTGATATATTTTGAGTGTCCCGGTGTTGTGGACTGAAACGAGTGAGTGAGCGAAAGGGTGTTCTTCTGTTCTGGGTTGTGTAATAAAATCATTCGGTATATATATCTAACTATCTTAGTGTGGGGGTCGGAAGTGGAACAAATGACTATGACTGAGACACTTAGGTAGGTAGACGGTCATTGGATTGTGGGTTCTTCTGACTGAGTTCTGTGACTAGGGTGTAAGGTGTAAGTAAGGTTTAAGCATGAGCGGATTTTGCAGGTTTGCGATCCGCAAATTTGCGGATTTGCGTATTCGCGGATCCGAAAACTCTGCAAATTTGTGGATTTGCGGATTTTGCTGATTTTTTTAAAATGGGGGGGTCTTCTGTGCGAGTTCAAGTGCCTCTTGTGTGTATAAATGGTTAGGGACCAGCAGATGAAGAGAAAGAAGCTCCTGGTCACAGGAACAGCACGAGGATTGCACTTGTGAAAGTCAAGGATACAAAGGCCTCTATCCAGCAACACAGCTGATTTTCGACGGTAGATTTCGGAAGAAGGCTCACCTGCCTAGCCTTGACGACGCTCACGATTGTTTTTGGGCTGATAAATGAGTCACTGAATTTGTCAAGGATACAAACGCCTCTATCCAGCATCACAGCTGATTTTCGACGGTAGATTTGGGAAGAAGGCACACCTGCCCAGCCTCGACGACGCTCACAATTGTTTTTGGGCTGATGAATGAGTCACTGAATTTGTGCTTCAACTAGTTCCAGCGGCCATCTGTGTGTTACTATGCAATCGCACCGATGTGCGCAGGGGTCCCTTGAGTGAGCTGTCCATCCATCATCCTGTAACTATTTTAGGATGGCGCCCGCAAAATGCCAGCGCCATCCTAAAATAGTTACTAAATTAGCTTCATCAGGAAGCACTAATAGATAATATAAAGCAGGTGCTCGAGCACCTGCTTTATTTTATCTATTAGTGCTTCCTGTTGAAGCTAACTGAAGCTAACTTAGTAACTATTTTAGGATGGCGCTGGCAGCTTGCCGGCGCCATCCTAAAATAGTTACAACTTCAAGCTTGAAGGCTTGAACTTTTGCCCCCCGGATCCGCCGCTCGCGGATTTGCGGATTTTCTGTAAATTTGCGGGAGTTCGCGGATTGCGGATTTACCGAAAATCCTCAAAATCCACGAGCGGAACGGATTTTGCGCTCACCCTTAGTAAGGTCCAACCTTCTTATCACCAACATCCTATTTTCTTGTGCATAGTTCTGTATGTGCAGAGAATAATAACCACAACAGTAGTAGTAGTATACTAACCGAACAAAAATTAGTAGGCAAACCTCTGGTTGCGCATTTTGTTGGTGGGAATTGACAAAGACTAGAGATTACAGAGGACAACGCAAAAGACGGGAGTGGACCCAGTGGCTACAGCTATTCTATCACAGCTTTATTCAAAAGAATACCTTAACTAACGAGTGGCCAACAGGGCAAGCTTAGCTACAGACAGTCTAATAGTAGTAGCACAGAGAGTCATAGGGCAGAGGCAGTTTGAAGGAACTGAAAGTCAGGGATGGCATTGGATACCAAAAATTTGGAAAACAAATTAAAGACCAAAGATGGTTTTGCTAACATTGAATTAGGAAGGAGGCTTAATAGGTTGGAAAAAATAAGGTGCGTTAAAAAGTTAGGGAAATATAATTGTTAATAATATAAGCACTGTGGGGCTTACTGGGGCCAGCAGCAGGATCCTCGGTAGATGAGCGCTCCCCTCGTGGTTGTCCCGCCAACTCGGACCACGTCTTCTTGCCCCTGGGTGGTGCTGATCATGTAAGAAACAATAAAGAAAGAGAAACATAAAGTGCTGTGAAACAAAGACATCATTCAAAAATCCTCTCAAACATTTTAGGAAACAACAATTCCAATAAAATTGACTTTGAAGTATAACTGACTACTGGCTTGCAGGATTCACAGACCGTCTACTTATAGAACACTAATCAAATGCTTCATAAACATTCTGATTGCAGAATATACTAACGAAGCCAGTACCACCTGACCTACACCACCTATTCCAGAATTCAGACGGGCCAATTGTTTAGTAAGTCGGCATTTCCATTTTATTTATGCCCGCAAACATGCATAGATGAGATGGACGACACATGCATAAATTTGTGCATACACGGAATTGTTGGTTGGTTGCGTCATATGAACTGCTACTGGCTGACGTGACCATGCTATTGCTGCTAAGCGTACCACTCAGTAAACTAACTTGAAACCGGTTCTATGGAGGGGTGGGATAAATAAGAACTAGGCATTCAGTGACAGAGGAGGCGTCATGCAGACCGTTAAAAAAATATGAACTAATACTATCCATTCACCATTATTTCACTAAAGGACAATGTAAGGACTAGACTCTAGCATGAGCATTAATTAAGTTCAGTTCTCTAAAAACTCTGACATCAATAATCACCAGCCCAAGCTAGCGCAAAGTTACAAACCAGTAAGAGAAGTGGCGAGCAGCACCTGTGTCAATAAATAACAGACGATTTTGAGACGGAACTGATCTGCAATGTAACTAAGCGCACCAGTAATCGTGTTACTTATTCGTCCAAGAATTATACACAATACTTATACTACTATATTATATATTAATATTACTAGCTACTCACCAAGCTCCACGACCTCGACACCTAGCAGCTCCAACAGGTCCTGCTCCCTGTCCAGAATGTCTGCCCACCGGTGGGCCAGCTGCTGGTGGGTGCGCCGGTTATCCGAGGGCCGGTAGACTGCCCGGCGCACCTTCGCCCACTGGCGGTGATGCTCCTCTGGAAGGTAACGGGAGCCTGGCCTGCTGCCTGCTGCCAAGGTCAAGGGGGGTGGTGCTTGATGAACAAAAAACAGGGCGGTCACCTCCGCCTCCCCGAAAAGTTTCCAGGCCTGCACCCCTGCAGGTCGCATTCTGCCGCAAGGCAGCCGACTCTTGGGCGCAGGCGCCTTGCCCTTCGAGCCGGTTCTGCTGCTCCCCTTTGCCATGGTTCTGGGGTGGAGGTGGAGGTGGAAAAGAAAAGTTAGAACAAAAGGAAAAAAAGTTAGGGGGAGGAAGTAGGAGCTTAAATAAAGAAGTAAAATAAAACAGTAGAAAAGGTGGAAAAGTAGAAAAAAAATGCTAAATATAAACTTAGGGACAGAGAAAGATAGATGATAAGTAAAAAAAGTAAGAAAAACTGTGAAAATAGGTAAAGATTGCAAAGATAAAAGGTGGATAGAAAACTAGGCCCAGAACCATAGCATAGATTGTGAAAAACAAGATGGCCGCGCCCATTGCGACCACGTGGGTAAGTTCGCGCGCGATTTCACGCGAACACGCACTTTATCAGCGTGAACAAGTAGTTGTGTTCCCGTACAAGACGTGCACCACGCGAACACGTTATACGCGACCCGGAAGAGGAAATAGGGGACGTGAGTGGGCGGGACAATTGAAAAAACAAGATGGCCGCACCCATAGCCCACCACATGGGTAAGGTCGCACGCTACAATCCCTCAAACACGCATAAAGCGCCCCTCAAACACGCAAAACGCGCTCCCGAGCAACAAAACGGCTCACGAACAGGTCCAGCAAGCTACTACACATGCTCGCGAAGCTCGCGTAGTGCAAGAACGTCTTCGCAAAGCTTCGCGTAGTGCATTTACGTGTACTACGCCCAGGGTTAATTTTTTTATAATATAATTTATCATGCCTACAAAAACTCAAAAGAGGAAACAACAAAAGAAAGGTGTTTATTTGAAGAGAAGTCATCCCCAAGATTTACATGAAGTTGTGGAAATGTGAGAGTATTAGTGTATCTGCAACAAAAAAGAAAAAGAAGAATAAAGAGAACAATCATGGAAAATCAACTGCTGAAAAAATAGTGTATAGTAAAAGGAGGAAAAACCTATTTACAGAAATTAGGAAAAGAATGTTTTATAATAGAGTTTTGTCGAATTTGATCAAAGAATTTAAAGAATGTAAAAACAAACAGCATTTTATAAGAAGAAGAAACGTATAGAAAATGTAGTTGACAAAGCTTTCGAATCGAAAACAAAACTGTTTATTTTAGTAATCAATAGAATTAGATCACTAGACAAGCCAATCCATTTAATGAAGGCCAAAAGTAAGTGGAGAAGAGTAATTAACAGAAGTAAATTTTGTGAGATTTTTTTTGGGTGAATGGAAACGTAGTTCAAGTTCTGAGCCTTTTTTTAATTAAGAGAGTTATCTTCAGAGTAATGACTTGTTGCATGCAGTTGACACTAGTGGCCGTCCTTATGAGGTTAGACATGGTTGTCCTATTGATAAAGAGAAAATTGTTCCTAGAAATGCAGAAGAGGTGTTTGCTAATGAATTTTTAGGGAGATGTCCTAAAGATCCAGTGTACACTAGGAATTGTTGTAGTATTTGTAGTGTACGGCAAGCATCTATTGATTTTGTACACAATTTCTTACGTAACTATACTAAGAAAAGTGTTAAACAAAAGATTAAGATGTTGCAAGGACTAGACTCCTGCAGAGTGAGAGAAAATACTGGTTTGTAAGGTCAATCTCTGGCTTGTCTTTCTAAAATAAGTATGTGTTTTTCACCATTTCAGGATGTTATCAGTTCATCATACCCAAATGAGGAAATTAGTCAGAAAATTGTATTATGCAAAAAGTCCGGCAGTAATGTTAAAAAAGTTGAACAGTGCTCTTTTGCGTGGATCTGTATCAAATGTAATGAACGTTTGTGATTAATTTGAGGTTAGTTACTTTGGTCCTGAGTAAGACAGTGCAGAAATTGAGATATTAATAGAAGGAAATGTAGAAGAGAATGTACAACATTGTAGTACAGAACATTTTGAGCAAGAAATGATAAAGTTTAAGGTGATTTCAGGTGAAAGGCCCAATTATTCTTATATCTGTTTTCGACAAACTCATTATAAAAATCAGACCAGGACTGGTTATTTTTATTTAAAAAGTGAAAGGGAAAATAATAATGAGTGGAAGGATTTTGCAACTTATTTGTTGGTAGAGAATTGTTTCAATATGGGTTCTGATCAGCGTATTTGTTAATTTTGATATAACAAATTAGATGAGAACAACATGCCTGCTATCGCTTTGGCTAATAATCTTGAGTTGGTAAATATTCCTTCTGAACTGATGGATTTAAATACCTATGAGTCTATTCTTATTCAATGTGTGCATCCATTTCAGGCTACTGTTCGTATGGAGCCTACGACAGGAAAATTGCCTCCTTCAGAATTACAGGGAGGATTAAAGGGAAGAGTTGAATATTTGCCTCTAAATTTAAAGCAAAATATTGAAACAATTGGTGTAGAAAATGTAGAGGATGAACCTTTGGTTATTCTTGTTAATGGCGTTCCAACTAAGAGTAAGAAAATCTGGCACGAATTTGGGGATGTTAGGAAAGTGAAAAAGGGAATGTTGTATCTGTTAAAAAATAATCAATATTGGAAAATGAAGAAATTATAAAATTGGAAGCTTTTGATAAAAAAGAACATGAAGGAATCACTATTATTTTGACTGAAAAGTTGAATAGGAAATTGGATTCTTTAGAGAAATCGATAAGTAAAACTGCTGGTTTAGAAAATAATTTATATGCATGTGTAAACTATAGGGTAATTTTACGATGTAATTTGAATGTGGGGAAAGGTTTAGTAAATGGAGCAATGGTAAAATAGTTTATTTTGTTAATTACGTAAATAGAGATGGTATAGAATTTTTGAAAATCAAATTTGATGAAATTGAAGAAGTACACCAATTTAGTCATTGTTCATCTCGGTTTTTGCTTGTGAAAGATTTGTATGTTCGCAGAAAACAGTTTCTTATTTGTTTGGCCCATGGTTTAAGTGTAGATAGTGCTTTAGTGAATATTGGAAGTACTGTGTTTTAAAGAGGGTAGGGCATATGTTGCTTTGTCTCGAGTGAGAACTTTATCTTGATTGTTCTAGATTGATTTTGATGAGACAAAGATTAGTGCAGATGCAAGTTATGTGAAAGAGTATAATAGGTTATGAAGAGAATATACACCCAATCTAGGTCAATATCCAGTATTTTAAAAGCGTGTGGTAGATAGTAAAAGAAGATTTGAGAATATCTGTTATGAAGCTGTAGAGAAAGAAAAAAAACAAGATGAAGTTGTGATTGGAGGCAAAAAGAAAAAGGACAGCGTTGAAGAGAATGTTGGTTATCAGTTTGAAAATAGTTCTGGTGTCAACTGCTGTGCTAATGTAGTTGTTAATGTTTTTTTTCGTTGTTGAAAGTTTGCTACAACAAATTGTTGAAAATCGGAAAAAAAGATTCTGTTTGTTGTTTTATTTTGTTTATGAGAAGTGTAGTAGTGATAAAAATAAAATACAAGGTGTTTCTGATATTCGAAATGTTTTGGACATATGTTCTGGTTCTACTCAATTTACGCAGAATATTCAGCAAGATTGTCAGGAATTTGCAATGTATATGCTTGTTGTATTGGAAGATGAAGTTATAGATATTGAACATCTTTTTGGCCTTTCTTTTTAATGGGAACATATGTGTGAAAATTGTTTGTTTACATGTAGCAGTAACATTGACAGTGAAAGATTCATATATTTGACTTTACCTGACTGTGAATCAGTGTCTTTTAACAATCTAATTAGAGGAGCAAGTCAAAACACGAAGTGTAGACAATGCATATCAGAAACGTTATCAATATTATTTATACAAAGATATTGACAACATGTAATTTTAATGCTGCAATGTTGTAGAGCTGATGGAAGAACATTGGAAACGTTATTTAAAAATGTTGTAGCTGGTCAAGTTTCAATATCAGGAAGAACTTTTGTAACTGTTGCAATTATTTTTCATGATGGACCTTCTACAACATCTGGACATTACACTGTTAATTCAAAATGTATGAAAGGTTGGGCACATTGTAATGATAGTCAATTGGTTTTTAAACAACGTTTGCCTAAAGAGTTACAAAATAGTTATCTGATATTTTTGAAGCAAAAATTTTAAGAACAGAATTTGGTCTTTCAGGGTTACTGCTGTTAAGGTTCAGAAATAGGTATAAGGTTATCAGTGTTGCGACAAGTAGTGACGCCTCCAAAATTGATGTGCGTATTAATTGAAAAGCTTAATATTCAACGGTGCTACAGATAAGATGAAAACCATCAACCTCCAAAATAGATCGTAGTCCACAAGTAATATTTACATAGAATCTGTGCACACGTTTATTCCATTAACAGTACGAGTACTGTGCGTAATTTGCAAACAAACACAATGACAAATGTTGATGGATGTACTCTTTTTGTTTAGTTTATTTCAGATGCCCGGCCAATACGTATTTCGTCAGAGTGTAACCCAGGACTTCTTCAGGACTATAGGACAGCTATCTAAACGTTGGTATATACTCTCCGCCGGTTGTACTTCCGTCCCGGCTGTGGCTAAATTTGAACAATGTTGCATGACCGGACTGTGTCCAAACCGGGTAGTGCCAGAAAATCGGAGCGCTAATATAACTCCACTCTAGGTATCCAGCAGCAGGTACGCTGCTGCCATGTCGTATTACGTGTGCCGCGGAAGTCAATATTACTTATTGACTTCCCCCTAAGATGAGGATTATGAATCCGAAACCGGTCCCAGGATGCTTGTTTCCGGTCCAGGGAAGACTTGGCTTGGCAGTTCGGGCTGGACTGTTCCCATGAGGCACAGGGTCAGACTGATTTGCATATGGCCATGTCTGAACTGGGGTGGCTGAGTGAGCTAAATAATGGTGATGGATTAAAACCAGATCAGTTGACTGGGGGTCATTGTTTGATTTGCTCAAACGCTCCGTCCATCATCCCCTTTTGTATCACTTTGTTCACCCTAAATTGGCAGGGTATGCTCAGACGTGAGTCCCTTGCTCACTTGGCCACTGGATTCAAGATATCCTGGCTAATGAGGATTATGAATCCGAAACCAGTCCCAGGATGCTTGTTTCCGGTCCAGGAAAGACATGGCTTGGCAGTTCGGGCTGAACTGTTCCCATGAGGCACAGGGTCAGACTGATTTGCATATGGCCATGTTTGAACTGGGGTGGCTGAGTGAGCTAAAGAATGGTGATGGATTAAACCCAGATCAGTTGACTGGGGTGAGTGTTTGATTTGCTCAAATGCTCCGTCCATCATCCCCTTTTGTATCGCTTTGTTTGCCATAAGTTGGCAGGGTATGCTCAGACGTGAGTCCTTTGCTCACTTGGCCACTGGATTCAAGATAGCCTGGCTGATGAGAATTATAAATCCAAAACCAGTCCCAGGATGCTTGTTTCCAGTCCAGGGAAGACATGGCTTGGCAGTTCGGGCTGGACAGTTCCCATGAGGCTCAGGGTCAGACTGATTTGCATATGGCCATGTCTGTACTGGGGTGGCTGAGTGAACTAAAGAATGGTGATGGATTAAACCCAGATCAGTTGACTGGGGGTGAGTGTTTGATTTGCTCAAACGCTCTGTCCATCATCCCCTTTTGTATCGCTTTGTTCGCCCTAAGTTTGCAGGGTATGCTCAGACATGAGTCCCTTGCTCACTTGGCCACTGGATTCAAGATAGCCTGGCTGATGAGGATTATGAATCCGAAACCGGTCCCAGGATGCTTGTTTCTGGTCCAGGGAAGACATGGCTTGGCAGATCGGGCTGGACTCAGACGTGAGTCCCTTGCTCACTTGGCCACTGGATTCAAGATAGCCTGGCTGATGAGGATTATGAATCCGAAACTGGTCCCAGGATGCTTGTTTCTGGTCCAGGGAAGACATGGCTTGGCAGTTCGGGCTGGACCGTTCCCATGAGGCACAGGGTCAGACTGATTTGCATATGGCCATGTCTGGACTGGGGTGGCTGAGTGAGCTAAAGAATGGTGATGGATTAAACCCAGATCAGTTGACTGGGGGTGAGTGTTTGATTTGCTCAAACGCTCCGTCCATCATCCCCTTTAGCATCGCTTTGTTTGCCCTAAGTTGGCAGGGTATCCTCAGACGTGAGTCCCTTGCTCACTTGGCCACTGGATTCAAGATAGCTTGGCTGATGAAGATTATGAATTCGAAACCGGTCCCAGAATGCTTGTTTCCGGTCCAGGGAAGACATGGTTTGGCAGTTCGGGCTGGACTCAGACGTGAGTCCCTTGCTCACTTGGCCACTGGATTCAAGATAGCCTGGCTGATGAGGATTATGAATCCGAAACCGGTCCCAGGATGCTTGTTTCTGGTCCAGGGAAGACATGGCTTGGCAGTTCGGGCTGGACCGTTCCTATGAGGCACAGGGTCAGACTGATTTGCATATGGCCATGTCTGAACTGGTGTGCCTGAGTGAGCTAAGGAATGGTGATGAATTAAACCCAGATCAGTTGACTGGGGGTGAGTGTTTGATTTGCTCAAATGCTCCGTCCATCATCCCCTTTTGTATCACTTTGTGTGTTAAGCACGCTACGTGAGCTGCTCCCCAGACTTCCCAGATTTGTTTGCATCACAGTGCTCATTGTGACATTATTTACAACCAAATTACCGTGTTATGGAATAGCAGGTGTGCAACTCATTTGCCCAGTACTATGTTGGGTGCCATTACTTATGATAGGTTTAACTAAAAAGCATTCTTTAATCTTGTAACATGTCTCACAGCTTTCTTATGGTACATTAGCTGTAATTACTGACACCAGTGGATCCTAACTAACAGTAAATATCTCATCAGGATTAGGGTTCGCCCTGTTCTGTGGGCTGACTTGAGGAGCAGTTGACAGTGAATTTAATTTATTCACAAGCATTTCCAGATTATCTAAACATTGCCAAAGAGTAAAGAAGTTCTTATCCTTAATATCTTTAAAGCGGTTATATTCAGGGCCCGATTCACACAATGAACTTAAGACTCAATCCTAAGCTTACTACTGTTTTGGTATTCACAAAATGCACTTACTACTTTTGGCATTCACAGAATGAACTTACTACTTTTAGTATTCACAGAAGTTAGGATTTTGTCTTAAGTCTGTCTTAAGTCTGTCTTAAGTCTGTCTTAATTTTGACTTAAGACAAACTTAAGACAAAATCTTAACTTCTGTGAATACCAAAAGTAGTAAGTTCATTCTGTGAATGCCAAAAGTAGTAAGTACATTCTGTGAATACCAAAATAGTAGTAAGTTTAGGATTGAGTCTTAAGTTCATTCATTGAGTCGGGCCCTCATTGTCCATGATAGAGTTGATTAGGGTCCTTACCAATCCACTGTCCTCAGGGCAAGCCATGGCAGTATCAGTTTGTGTAGAGATAGAACAAATTATGGCCTTGTTTGTTTCCGAGATTTTTTTAAGGGCAATGTCACTAACGATGTCGCTGGCAGGATTTGCACAGCCCTGGATCCATGTGCTGATGGCAGTACAGGGGTGGGTTACACTGGGTGGTTCTTTCCTCTTTGAGGTGGTCAGTTTAGTTACTTTCCTTTTACTTTTTGCCCGGGCGTAATTTCTATTGGTAAGGCAACCCCGTTTGATATGCCATTGCTTGGTGCCTCATTTTTATGCTTGATATGGTTATTAGATCTGTTTAGTGGCTGGGTACAAAAAGTTGTAGACTGTGTGCTGAGGGCTGAGACATGACCAGCAGTGTCTTCCTTAACTTCCCCAGTGGTTAAGCAGCATTGTAGAGGCACCAAACCCAATGACAAATGCCTCTCAGTTAGTTCTATTTTGTTTGCAACTATACTGACTGCCCTCTCCAGCATGCTGTCAATGCTTGTCGTAGTCCGTGGGTTCAAGCATGCCACCTCAGTGCGTTAGCCTATGACTAGATTCAGGAATGCCTTAGATCTTAAACAAAAGTAGCAAATTTGGCTCACCTTAGTCTGTTTTCAGTCTCAGTTGAACGAGGGCTGGACCAACCCAGCCTCCTCCAGGCTCTGACTGGTGCGGACAGGCCCGCCCTTGGCCCGGGCTTTGCGGGAGGACCGCGCTGGTAAAGAGGGCCTCTGGCACCCTCTGATGACGTCCTCGCCATGCGCCGCGCAAGGCCTTCTGAATATCGTAGGCCACCAAAAATAACAAAAGGAGGGAGCTAAGAGGTTAATAGATAGAATCTACTTCCAGTACAAGTATTTATAACCAAAAAAAGATTCTACCTTATTTTTTAAAGTTTTTATATATTGTGGTACACAAATAGGTGAGTGTTGCTGATCCTGGAGTTGACCGGGAAAAGAACTAAGTGTTTTTAAAATACCCCTCACACACTAACAATCCTGTAGTGTCATGCTTCATCATAGGGGTCTTCCCGTCCCTCTACAGGACGGGGCGTGCTTTGACCTACGAATACGTGGGAGCACTTGATTTTATAGAAATAGGATATGTGTGGTGTAGGTAGTGAGAGTAGTAGGGGTGAAAGTTCTGAAAAATGGGCTCTTAAAAATTCCCTGGCTAGTAGAAAAAACACATTTTATTGTCTTCTCTAGCTGGAAATGTTAAAATGGGGGTTCTGTGGGGTGTATGTACTATGCCCTACTTGGTCGACATGTTTTGTAAGCAGTCCCACTACTTTGCTCATCAGGACCTAATATGATCCCTACTGCATTTAAAACACTATATGTTTATATGTTGTATACCTATTTTCCTAAAAACAGATTGCAAAAATAGGCTAGTCTGTTTTATGGGGGTTGTAATTGAGCCTCTCAAAAATAAATGACCAAATTGGTATCCTACTTCCATTGGTAAACAGGCCTCATGAGCTTGAATTGGAGGTAAGGTTTTCCTCAATGATGACCAAGGATAAGACCTCTCCCAGGAAATACGTCTGTGCCCACGGAGTGGCACAGAGGTATTTCCTGTGTATCACAATATATAAAAACTTTACAAAATAGGGTAGAATCTTTTCGGTTATAAATATCGTAGACCACCACGCTGGTAAAGAGGGCCTCTGGTGACGTCCTCGCCATGCACCACGCAAGGCCTTCTGGATATCAGAGGCCGCCGCCTGGCCTTTCCCCTCATGGCGGTGAGGCGCGGCAATGCAGCTGACCCCAGGTAGAGCAAGGTAGGTGTGGTGTGGAGGGTTAAGGAAGGCCATTTTCCTCACGGCAGGCAGAAGAAGATTTGCGTCTGTGTGACTTCAATTTAGGCAATTGTGACTCTAGCCACAGTTAGAAAAGCTGTGTTACATAATACATTTCCAAAAACCAGAGATCACATTGGGTTGCTCTATCATTTTTTAATGCCGCTTATGATGGATCTAGCACTTCATGTACTTATTACTGTGATGGACAATGCCCCTTTTATCTTTCTTTTTTGGATTCTTATTATAAGTATTGAGTACCTGGGGTGAAAAGGACTCGTAGAGAGCGACATGTGGATATTCTTTTTAGATTTATGTTTTTAGTGAAACTTGTTTAACATGCTGCTAATAATGTCATGCCAAGATATTTTTTCAACAAACTTTTGTATCTGAAGATCTTTTAATCACTGAACATATACTGTTTAATTGTATGAATGTCAAATAATGCTATTATGATACATGTTGTCGAATAAAGCTATTTGAACTGAACTGAAATGTAAATGTAAATGTAAATGTATTTGAGCTTATATAGCGCACAGCTACCCGCAGTGGGTTTCCTGGCGCTTGCTTAGGGAACCCGTCCTGGTATTCCCATGTGAGATAGCCCAGCAGGGTATCCACAAGGTGAAAGCCAGGCATCCCGCAACTGAACATATCAACATTATAAAAATTATATTTTCAAAATTGTAACTTAAAATTCAATTTTGCTATGAGAGAGGATTTTCAATTACAATTTCAAAGATACCAAACATGACCCATTCACCTGATCCCATTTGGAAGTTACAGCTTATTAAATGAGATGAGGTAACTCGAAAGTTATCATGTGAGAGATAGGCCTTGCAGTAATGAAAAACAAATTTAAGAGCTTTAGACTACCAGGGCAATAGGATACAACAAAACAAAGCATGCCATTCTAATACCATGGCATAGGTAAGACCATTGTGTTGACGATTAAGGGCATAAACACCACCGAGAATGTGGAAATACATTTTTTAAATTAGGCATTGGACCCTCATGTTACCCAATGGGAGTTAGACACTGGTTGGACACATTTATCAAAAGTGTTGCATCACTGGGGAAACCAGGGATGCAATGCTTTTTATTGTTATATCCTTGTGGATAGCATGGATGTGTCATATTTCACAATGTTCCATGTCACAAGGATTAACAGATAAGTCAGCATTCCTGACGTATCTGTAGGCGCAAAATTGACACACAGCTGGAGTGTGTCTGAAAACAGACACAGTTTCAGCAATGAGTCCTTCCACTGCTAAACTCCAAAAGAAACTCCAACGAATCCAAAATGCCTCAGCCAGGCTCATATTAGACATCCCACGCAACGAACACATCTCTGGTCACCTTAAAGACCTCCACTGGCTACCCGTCAATAAGAGAATCACTTTCCGACTGCTTACCCACGCACACAAATCACTCTACGACATCGGACCAGATTGCCTCAACTCTCGACTGTCCTTCTACACCCCCTCCCGCCAACTACGTTCTTCCAGCCAAGCCCTCGCCACTGTACCTCGCATCAACAAGACCACCATGGGAGGCAGATCCTTTTCATACCTGGCTGCTAAAACATGGAACTCACTCCCCGCTTACCTTCGCCTCACCCAGAACCACCTAGCGTTCAGAAAGCAGCTTAAAACGTGGATATTTGACAAATAATCCTCCTCCCCTTCCTTAGCGCCTTGAAACCCTCTGGGTATGTAGTGCGCTATACAAATTTTTTTGACTTGACTTGACTTGACTTGACATGGGGCAAACCCCATGTGAAAGGGTAATTGTCACCCCTTACGTCTACCTCAAGCAGGCGTAAGGATTCAACACAGTGAGGCATAGAGGTGTTACAGTGAAATCTCATAGATTTCACTGCAACACTTCTATGAGCCGTTTTTGCAGCTATAATATATCGCAGGAGTTTGCAAAGTGATGCATCTGCCTAGATGCATCACTTTGTAAATATAGCACAACATGGTGCATGATTTACGCTTTCACAGCATCACTAAAAGTGACGCAATGGAGCCCTTAGTGCAACATAAATAGTTGTTTTTTTATGAGTCTCAAAAATTCTGCATTCAATATGCGCCTTTTACTCATACCGAGTTTACCTGTAAGAAAAATGCTCCCACAAACTCCCTGCGTTGGGATAAGTTAAAAATGCAATACTATTAACATTTAGTACTGTGTGTATATATTTATGTATTTTGATACACTTACCATAAATTTGGTGTGCTGTGATTCATCTGTATGCTTGCATCGCACAGAGATAGTTCAATTACTGCATGAGATTGGACACGCACAGACGCAATAATTGTTTAAGGTGCACAAAAGAACATAATGATGTTAATTAATAGTATGTCTGCTTTCCTTTTTTCAGCAATATCTCCAAAGACTTACATTTCGACTGGACTAAGTCATTATGGCGAAATCATAAAGTTTTGCTTTTATACATTATGAACTCCACTCATTCAAAGAAAAGACATAGGACAACATTACAATGTCAGGTTGAACTGCCTGACCATAGGTCATCTATTGCAACCGCACAATTTGGAGGCAATTACCCAATAGGCGGTAGGCGGTAGGAAACATCAATTTTACAATGGCAGCTTGTGCAGTGGGCAAAAAAAGGCTCACAGTGCAGGTATGTTTACCCCCAGGCCTCATAGTGAAGGACATGGAGGGCTGGGGACCCTCCCAGTGGCCACCAAGCAACTCTCCGATAACCTTTTCATGTCAGAAAGCCAAAATGGGAAGGCTATCGGAAAGTGACATCATAATCCTGACGGCAGGATAATGTATGTTTTCCCAACAGACTCCATGAGCTCCAGAAGTACGGCAGACGGTCTCTCCGCCCGATTCCTTCGCCCGCCACGTCATAATGCGGCAGGCGGACCTGCAATGGCGGATGTCGAGCAGACCGTACCCGACAGTCAGTTGTGGTCCAATGAAATTGAATCTATAGTGGTGATACCCGATGAGTATTATGAGGATACCCACTTTAGCCAGAGAGTTATTTTTCCAAAAGAAGACTGTTGACTGATAGGACACAAGTTGGTACAGCCGAAAAATGTTGACATAAAACAAAAGGATGACAGGAAAATAAGAACCCCCATACATCCTATAATTTCTTATTTCTAAATCCAACCTGAGCATTCACTAATAAAGCACTGTTATGGTGAGATCCAAGTTGTTTTAACAGTTCCCTCTTTACTCAAATTTAATTATTCGGACCTAAAAAAACCTTGCACCCACATTTAGTGGTAGAACCCAACCTTGGCTCACATGGGGTCCTAAGAGCGGGAAACCCCAGATGATGAAGCATGTTGTATAATTGTGGATGAGGGCCCCACGTTTCCCAGCAATATGACCTGGACAAGAAGGAGAATTTGATATATGCCTATTCATCCTTTAATGATGTGTGATATGTTACAGGGAGTGTGAAAGTAAATATATAGCTATGGCATTCGAGTACTATGGGGCTGATTCACCAAAGCATCAATAAGAGGAGTACTAACAACAGGGTTAATAACTGGAGGAGGGCTCTTTCTAACTCGTGCATCCTTGTGAGTCAGGCCAAAAGGGCCAAATCCCCTGTTAGAAACGTTTCCATTATATGCAATTTATTAGGTCTTTTGGGATGAATTCAGGAAGTGATGTAAGAGTATATGAATGAATACTGCAGGAGCACTACTCTACGTTCTCCAAGACCAAGGACAGGTTCATACACAGTGTTCAGAAGTGCCTCTGGGGCTGCATGTGTGGGTGATCTACAAAACCAGCAAATGCATAATAAATAAGCACTCGGATAAAGAGTAAATGGATATATTTTTACTAAAATGTACAGCAAGGCAGATGCATTTAATACATTTGCATCTAATAATTGATGTTGGTTAGTTAATTTCCATACACACAAAATCTTTTGGAGCTATACCAAAAGACGCAACACTTACCTGCTGAAAATAAAATCTCTTTGTCTTCTGCAGATTATTACAAGCAGCAGGGTGTTCTATTTATACCTCTCTGTAGTTCATTTGAAAAATAACTGTTATGCCCGAGGGTCTTTCAAACACACACACAAAGGCCACGAAGGGACTCAGAAATGCCCTGGGGGCTGGTGAGTACTTATGCATTATGCGCGTGCCTCTGGGACATGAGTGCAGGCCATCCATTGAGTGAAGAGGCTGATCATGTTATTTTCTTCAATTCAACTTATTTCGAAATAAAGTATGCTCTAGTGCACAAGAGCAAGGAGACTTAAGATATGGAGGAAACATGACTGACAGGTTCTAAAACTAGCTGCAGTGAAATGAGCCCAATGTAATGTATTCTCAGATATTTACATAAGTCTTAGAAAATAATAACGTGCATTATAGTTTGTTACAGCGTCACTTCACAGAAGGCCCAGTCTAGAATAAGTCAATAAACTGGCCTATCAGCACCACTCACCACTCAGAAGTAGCTTTCCTCGATTGCACAAGTACCAGTCAGCTTTAATAAATTGTGTGACTAACATTCGAAGTTTTCAAATTCCTAAAAAGCCACTTTACTCGGAGTAGGTAATCTGACTGGGATTACTAAAGTGTGTTTCACTTAGCAAACATGGATCAGCATTCACAACGTAGGCAAGCCAGAGGACCTTCTTAACACCATTCTTTGCCTTAGCATCCCTTGAAACAGGGTTTGCATGTTTTTCATTAAGCCATGCAATATCTAAAATGCCTGTTTACTTATCAGTGCAGTAAGTCAAATCTTTGCTCTAAATGCAGTTATTTCACTTCATACATCTTCACCACTGATGTATTTCCTTACATGATGATGGCCAAACCTAAACATCCCTTCAAGTGGTGCATGGATGAGCGGTGGACAGCAGATTGATGATCCCTGTCATTGTGCTCCCCTCCCAGTGAGGGCTATGTGACATAATAGGTATCTATTTGGTTTATCACTGATTGAATTGTTTCAATCCCATGATGTTTGCTATCCCAACCTTTCCTAAAAGTTGGGACATGTTAGGAAGATGGTGATAGGTTGAGGGTGGCTGTCATATGGTTTTCGACTCTGCTCCTGCCTTATTTCCACTGCAGGGTATAATTGCAATATCCACTTCCATCTTTACTCCATCTTTACTCCTTACTCTCTTCCTTTGGCATGTCCACTGTCTTATACATATGATATAATATTGTTGACTAAGCCGAAGGGGCGGATAGGTCTCAATCTCTTTCTCTCCCAATTCCCTGTAGAATAAGATGACATTTATTAGGTGTGGTGAAGTGATACTGGCAGAGGACTATGAGTGTTCTGTGATGTCACCCAGAGTGTTGGCAGACATCATGCCGTGAATGTTCTGTCAGTGGCAGTTGCTGCTTGTGTCTTGTACCAGCTGGGGCGGCTCTCTGTATCACCAATAAATATTACTCCAATTTCTACAACTGTGTCTCCCTCACTTCGTATCAGTGGAGACAGAAGACGGGATCGATGATCTTCGTGGACCTTGGTACAAGTATTTGTTGCCTGACTTATGAGAATTCAACCGTGAGTAAAAATTTTTTTTTACTACTTCTTTACCCAAGGCCCCTCTGCGTGAATTAGTACAGAGAACCGTACCCACCTTTATATATTTTTTAAGCGCTTCATCTGAGCCACATTTCTACTTGCTACAAGGGACCTTTTCTACACTCCTGTTACTTACTACTTTTGGCATTCACAGAATGAACTTACTACTTTTGGTATTCACAGAAGTTAGGATTTTGTCTTAAGTTAGTCATTTTTTTTTTTTTTTTTTTACTTTTACTCATTCTGCAATAATGTGTTACTGGAGTTATCAGGGACCCATTTCTCTGATTTCTGATCCTTAACGACACTTGGGTAATATCGCTTAGCTTCGTGGTTTTCAGAGTGGAATCCCTTTTTCTCCTTAACACTTTCAAGATCGAACTGGGGGAGCTGACCACCCTGGCCACTCACACAAGCATAATGTTTGTGTATCTTGTTTTTCCATTGAATAATCATTGGAAATGTGCAAGCTTGGCAAGTAATGTTCCAAGTGACCTATTAATTTATATATTGTGAACTTTCCCAAAGCTCCCAAAAATTGCATTTCCTACTAGGTCTGCCTTTTCTATCCAATTTATTTATCTTGTTTATAGAGGCCACCCATTCCAAATGTGTTGGAGCAACCGGTTTTATCCATTTAATGCATATTTCCCTGCGAGCTAATAGTATCAATATAAACAAAAGATTCTGTTCCTTAAGTGTTAAAGAATTCACCCCGTCTTTAATCCCAAAAATAACAAGATCCATACTTACAGGTATTGGCTTCTTCAATACAGTTTCTAAGATTTTACTCACTTCCTGCCAGAAGCCATCGATCTGTGGGCACATCCAGAGCATGTGTACATCATCTGCACCTACTAGTCCACATTTGGGACATGCTTTCATAGTTGGACCACTGAATTTGGATAACCTCTTTGGTGTCCAGTAGGCTCTGTGAATAGTAAGAGGTGATTTCTCCTTAGAGCAGCAGATTTCACATATGCCCAGTATTTACCCATAGATACTTGCCACATGTTTTGAAGATCCAGCGACGGCAATTCTTTCCCCCAGGTCGCCTCTGGAATTAGGAAGTTATCCTCCCTTGCTGTGATAAAGGCCCAATACCATGATGCTATTTCTTTTTTATTTTGGGAATTCTTTATCAACTTTGTTTCCATTGTCTTGTTTCCGGTGTTTCTCTCTTTGATTGTTTTTGCCCAGCTAGTAAGTTGGTAAAACTTAAATTTTGAAAGAGATGCACTTGTTTTCTTTGATAAGATTTCCCAGTCAATTATCTTGTTGTCCACCATAAGTTGGCCCCAAACTTGGATACCTGCTGTTTTCAGGGGTTTAGCCAAATTATCCTTGAGGCAATCTGGGGTTCCCGGAGAGTCCCATATTGGAGCGAACTCACTGTAATACTGTATGTTTAAGGTGCTCCTTATCTGATACCAAAGTTTTGCTGCCGATCTTAACGTCTTCAATTTGATTTTTTTAAAGTACTTTGGAGTCCCAAATTTGAATAAATAATGCCCAGTATTTTCCGTCATTGCTTTGAGATGTTCTGGATATATATCAGAGTTGCTTAAAAGGATCCTTGTATGCTTGAATTGAAAGGCCCTATAGTATTCAAATAGGTCAGGACTAGCAATACCTCCTTCTGCCTTACATCTTCGTAATTTATTCCAAGCTATTCTTGTGCTTTTTGCCGCCCAAATAAAACTCGATAACTCCCCTTGTATTTTTTTCAGAGATTCCCTCTTGATTTCTAAGGGTATTGCACTAAACAGGAATGTGAATTTAGGTAAGATCGACATTTTAATTATATTAGATCTACCCAGGAAAGTTAGGGGGAGACCTCCCCAAGTTTTTAACATTCTTCTTACCGCTACCATTGTTTTATCCAAATTTATACTAGGTACTTTTTTTATATTTTTGATCAGTTCTATTCCTAGATATTTGATTTTTTCCCTGGAAAAATTGCTATTTACTTGAGTGTTCCAACTCATAATTTCTGTTTTTGCTATATTTACTTGGTAACCTGATATCTTCCCAAACTCTTTTAAAGATGACTCGATTGCGTTGTAAGAGCCTGCATAATTGCTAGTGAATATCATCAAATAATCCGCATATAATGCTATTTTATTCCCCATGCATGGTATATAAACGGGGTTATCTCATTATGGAATCTGAGCTTGATTGCCAGGGGCTCGATGTATAAATTAAATAGAATTGGGGATAAGGGGCACCCCTGTCTGGTTCCTCTATTTATCATAATACTCTCTGTAAGATTACCGTTGATTAAAACCTTAGCTTTTGGGGCTCGATATAGCTCTTTAACTGCTCCCTGAAAGTTTTTTCCTAGATTGTATTTCTTTAAGGTTGCGTTCAAAAATGTCCAATTCACTCTATCGAACGCCTTAGCTGCGTCTACGGTTATTATGGTTAATGGTATATTTTCGCTTATGGCAATATCTATGGACATAATGAGTTCTTGTGTTAAATCTTGGAGGTGCCTGCCTCTTACAAACCCTTTCTGATCTTTATTTATCAGATTACCCGCAATTTTACCTAGCCTTTTCGCTAAAATATTAGTGTAGATCTTGTAATCACAATTCAGTAGGCTTATCGGTCTATAGGATTCGCATTTTACTGGGTCCTTACCTGGTTTTAACAGGATGATTATTGTCGCATCGTTCCAGGATTCAGGAAGTTTCTCTCCCTCTATGTAGATTTCGTTTAATAGACTCGTGAGAGGGGAGGCGAGCTCCTCCCATAATTGGATGTAAAACTCGTTAGGGAGAGCGTCTGGTCCAGTGCAAGGGTGTGCCACGGAGGGCTGACGGAGTATAGGGGTAAAACAGAGCACTCAAACGCTAACATACAAGGAGTAGAGAGGAGACCTGCAGTGAAGCACATGCATAGAGGCGAGGGCTTACAAGAAGCAGACCAGCTTCCCAGACAAGAGAAAGTGGAACAAGAGAAAGTGGAACAACGGATGACAAACGTTAGTGGCACTGACACTACTGAGGAGAAGAAAAAGAGAGTTGATAAGGTGGGGGTAAATGGTGTGGAAATCAGAGAGGATAGAGGGGCTGTTTCACTTCCACAGCTTGAAGGGGGACAAAGTGAAGAAGTAATAAAAAAGGGAGAATTGGAGAGAGGAAGATCGAGCTATTGCCTGAGAAATAGACAATTTCTTAAAACCTCAAACACAACTTCTACAGACACTAAACAACCAATCGCCCCACGCAGCACTAAAAGAAAATTAAGGAAGACAATCAAATCTGACCCAAATAATTTTTATAATAAGAGGAAGACCCCCAAGGAAACAGGGAAGATTGGGAGCACCCTAGACCCTTTACCGCGAGTAACTCCTTCTCTCAGATCGTTTTTCAAAGTACAGGAGCAAAATAAGGTGTCTTTAACTGGAGAAAAACAAGTTAATATAGTAACATATTCCACGGGTATTCCAGCTGTATATACACCAGTAGACACAAAGACAAGCTCGCTTGACAATCTGAAACCAACACTGCAATACATCTCCCAAATAGAGCCCGCTATAGCAGAAGGAGTAGAAGTGGAACCTATTCAAGGCAACGATATGGCTACCATATTGCAGACACAGGAAGACCTGACCTCAAAAGGAGGAACCCCCACACAAGTCCAACATCCTAAAAATCAATTGATTCCTCTCTCAAAAGAGGACAGTACCAGGATGGCGCAGACTCAAAACTCAGCGCAGGTGCTTGACCCGACAAATCAATTATTGGAAAAAATGGAAAAAATGCTAGAGGAAATCAGGGCTAAATTTGCGGTATCAGAGCAGAATCAAGGCAAAATCCATGAGGTATGTGAAGCCCTAGACTCAAAATTAGTTGCCCTTACTGATCGGGTCACTGAGGTGGAGTCCGCAGTCGAAGGTTTATCCAAAAAGGTGGAAAAAAACGAAAAGGACATAAGAGTAATGAAAGAGAGTGATAGGTCTATGAGTAAGAAGCTGGAATCGTTAGAGAATCAGGCAAGGAAAAACAATTTGAGAATTCTAAATGTCCCGGAGGGAGAAGAAGGGACAGATATCAAAAAATTTGTTGTACAGCTAATCAACGAACATTTTCCGTGGACAAAGGATATAAGACTGGAGGATGACATTCAGAGAGCGCATCGAGATCCCTTTGGAAAAAGAAAAGAAAGAAAGAATCCAAGGAAAATCTTGATAAACTTCAAAACATACACAATCAAAGAGAGACTTTTGGGGGAAGCTTTAAAAAATGGGCCCCACTCAAAAGGAAATTGGACTTTCAGGATTCGGTCCGACATCTCCAAAGTTACCCACGACAGACAATGGGAGTTAGGTCAATATATGCAGGACATAAAAAGCCTGGGGGCTACAGTTCAAATGAAATTTCCCGCCGCACTCCGAATAATGTGGCGCAATAAAATGCACAATATAAGAGAACCAGCGGAGGTTGCAAATTTCGTGGAGCAAATGAAAGACCAAGTGAGAATAGAGTCTGAGGTTCTCTCTTAATTCTTTGATTCGAGGAAGTGAGGAAGTGAAGACAGTTTGGTTTTAAAGAAAAAAAAAAAAAAAAAAAGGTGACATCAACTATGGGCAATATATAAGTCTAAAAGAAGGTGTGTGAAAATACAGATAGAAGGGCATTATTCTTAAAGAAAGGAGAAACCACGGAGCTCATAAAGGGGCTAAGATGAGGCCCGAAAGGAAAAGAGGGAGGCTTCCCCAGGGAGGGACATTTTATCACACAATAAAAATAAAACAAAAAAAATGCACATGGGTGGGGAGCAAAATAGGGAAAAAAATTCTGACAAAATATCCTCAAAAATGTAAGAAGGAGAATAAATGGAGATATCAGGGCTGGACGAATCTAACAACTGGCAAGCATAGAATGGCAAAGAAAGGAATGAGGAAAAGATGGGGAGAGCTGTGAACATTTTAACCTGGAATGTCAACGGGCTCAGACTACCAAGTAGAAGAAGAAGAATCCTGGAATATTTGAGGCTGGCGGACAGCGGAGATTATAATTTTGCAAGAAACCCACCTGTTAAAAAAGGATTGGGAAGATATTATAAGAAAATTGTACTGAGTAGATAGCTATGTCTGTACTGATCAGGAATGTGTTGTAAAAGGAATTGCCATACTCTTTAAGAAATCTGTAAAAGCCAAAATAGAGGAGACAGAGGTGGACAAAAAAGGCAGATGGGCTATTGCTAGAGTAAGAATTTACAATAAACCATACACCATAGCAGGTTATTATGGGCCAAATTTAGATGACCCTTCCCCTTTACAGAACCTGTTCTCCCAATTACTGTCATCCAATTCTCCAGTTATACTTGGAGGCGATTTTAATTTAGTTCCCGATCCCAAGTCTGATCGTCAACCCCCAACGAAACAAGTAAATCTACCCAAAATGAGGGAATGGCTGGGAATTTATAAGAGAGACTTGGGGTTGATGGATGCATGGAAGAAAAAAGGGGATAAAAGATATCCCTACACATTCAAAAATAAAAGGTTAAATATACAATCCAGAATCGATTACTTCCTGATGGATGGAATACTAATTGATAAAACAAACAAAATTAAGCATTTGCCAGCTTTTCTCTCAGATCATTCAGCCGCTCTTCTACAAATTCATCTGGGCGGGGGACATGAGGTAGGGAGATGGACTGTGGACCGTTGTACTCTTAATGACCCACAAATCATAGAAACACTTAAAAAAGATACAGTCGAGTATTTTGAGAGAAATAAGGAGGAAACATCACCGCAGGTTAGATGGGATGCTTACAAAGCATTCGTAAGGGGGAAAATACTCAGTTTATCTGCACATAAATCAAAGAAATCAAAACAAGAAATCGAAATGCTAGAAACCAAGATCCAAAACCTAGAGCATTTAATAGAAGGGGAACTTGATCCAGAAATAAAACGAGAATTGGTGGCGGATAAGGAAATTCAGGGGGAAAGGCTAACTGGGGTATTAGAGAACAAATTAAGAGAGAGATGGGAAGCAAGTAAATTAGCTAACTATGAATATGGTGAGGGATGTAGTAGACTCCTAGCGTGGAAAACTAAGACAGAAGCTAACAGGAACAAGATATTAAACATCCTTCCTCAAGACGGATCCGACTTAAGTTCGGAGGAATCGGTAATAAAGAAAGAATTTACTGATTTTTTTTCTTCATTATATACGGAAGAGATATTTTCTTCAAGTAATGATTTAAACGGGGAACATCTAGAACTCCCTGAGATAACAAATTTAGAAAAAGAAAGGTTGAATGCCCCGTTTACCTGTGAGGAGGTAGCTTAAGTTAGTCTTAAGACAGACTTAAGACAGACTTAAGACAAACTTAAGACAAAATCCTAACTTCTGTGAATACCAAAAGTAGTAAGTGCATTCTGTGAATGCCAAAAGTAGTGAGTGCATTCTGTGAATACCAAAATAGTAGTAAGTTTAGGATTGAGTCTTAAGTTCATTCTGTGAATCGGGCCCTAGGTGTTTTTCTGCCAAGTCGTGAAGCTGCTGCTGTCTTGCGCCTATGCTCCCCGACATTAAAAATTGGGACTTTTAAGGCTTTCTACATATTTTACTGTTAGAGAGCTGCAGCGCTTAACTGGCTCCGGGACACATAACTTGATCTTAAGGCTGCTTACCATCAAGTCGAACTTCATCCTCAGTCCCGACACCTTTCGTTACTCCTGATGGTGTGTTTCAATTTTGCCGCCTCCCCTTTGGTCTTGCTTTGGCTGCTGCCATATTCCAAAGATTGATGACTGAGATATTCCATCATTATCCCCATGTTGTTGTTTTCCAAGACGACATTCTCATATTCACCAAAAACAGAAGCTGAGCATTATTCTGTCATTTATCAAATATTTAATGTTCCAGCTAACAGAGGGGTCACCTTAAAAAAAAAGTAAATGTACCTTCATAGTGAAGGAGATTGAGTACTTAGGCCACGTCATCTCTGAACACGGCATCAAACCAAGACCAGGTCTAATAAAGAGCATAGTTGATGCACCTACTCCCCAAAACAAAGAATAACTGATGTCCTTTCTTGGCCACTGTCAATATGGCTGAGATACCCGCCACCCCCTCTCAACACGATCCCAAAAGGAGGGAAACCGGAAACAGTTCTTAAAGTTTTTGGATGTGGGAGGGAGTGACCCTCCCGCGGCCGTATTTATTAAAACAAAAAATCAAACATTAAACGTTTCATGTTATGTACAATTTCATTATCACATTGCGATGTCTGGCTAATCTTAACATATTCTCTAATACAGAGGTTCTCCTAGCCGAACTAGCATCCTACAAAAAACATTCTCTATAAACATTGAAATTGTACATCCTAACGTTTAAGGGCCAACGGCAAGGTCATAACCGGTGTCAAGATCCCTAACCAGACTTACCCCTCCCACTTGGGAAGGGCGACAGCACAGAGGCTTACCTCAAGTGCAACTACTAACAATTTCCCTTGACTTGTCGGGGGCACTTAAGACTCGACGCCATTTAAAGGTCGTTCGAATACTTGTGTGTGGTTTCTAGAAGGTATCGTGGACCTCCCCCCACCCCACACAACTTACCGCATCTGCCGTCGCAGATGACACTGGCCCCGGGAAATTCCTCAGGAGGGGGCTGTAACCCCTCCTACACAGGAAGGGGCCTTGACCGCCTTTCCTTAACTTCCGGCGACCCGCCCTTAGACGGGACCGCCTCCCCATTGAGGGGCCAATGGCCACCTCCCCCGAGCGCTCCCATCCGTGTTGGGTGACGCCCACTCATAGGGATCTACCAATTAGTGCTCACCGATCATGACCTTACCGCCTACCAAAAAATAAATACGACAATTCTTACTCGAACCTATGAAAACATTGGTCGCTACGACCGAAAGAGCATGCTTAAAATGCAACACTACATCAAGTCATTTTAATCGTAACAACCTAAACGATATTCACCATACTTTATTATGATAAACAACAAAAATGAAACTTTCACAACCTGTAAACGAAAACAGCAAAAACATATTTAGAAAATTCACTTTATTGTACAACAACTTTGCTGTCCTCAGGGGCTGGTGGGTGGGTCAAAATTGGCTCTTCGTTCTGTCCCGAGCTCACGTGTAGCGAGGAGGTGCAGCTTCGGAGCACAAGAACAAGAGGACGTCTTCTGGTCTTGCGTCTCTTTTTATCCGTCTTCAGGGCGGGCGTAAACCCGCCCCTGACCGTCCCGGGGGCGGGGCTGGTTACGTCGGTGTCTAGGCCAGCCCACTCTAGAGCGGGAAAAAGCGCGCCCCGGCTACGCCGCTTCGGGCATACCAGCCGAGACGCGCCTCCCGCCAAAAAATGGCTTCCCGGGGGGATCGAGGCACTCCGCCATACGTTCGGGGGGACCGAGTGGTCGCCCCTTTCCATATGGCTGAGATACCCGCCACCCCCTCTCAACACGATCCCAAAAGGAGGGAAACCGGAAACAGTTCTTAAAGTTTTTGGATGTGGGAGGGAGTGACCCTCCCGCGGCCGTATTTATTAAAACAAAAAATCAAACATTAAACGTTTCATGTTATGTACAATTTCATTATCACATTGCGATGTCTGGCTAATCTTAACATATTCTCTAATACAGAGGTTCTCCTAGCCGAACTAGCATCCTACAAAAAACATTCTCTATAAACATTGAAATTGTACATCCTAACGTTTAAGGGCCAACGGCAAGGTCATAACCGGTGTCAAGATCCCTAACCAGACTTACCCCTCCCACTTGGGAAGGGCGACAGCACAGAGGCTTACCTCAAGTGCAACTACTAACAATTTCCCTTGACTTGTCGGGGGCACTTAAGACTCGACGCCATTTAAAGGTCGTTCGAATACTTGTGTGTGGTATCTAGAAGGTATCGTGGACCTCCCCCCACCCCACACAACTTACCGCATCTGCCGTCGCAGATGACACTGGCCCCGGGAAATTCCTCAGGAGGGGGCTGTAACCCCTCCTACACAGGAAGGGGCCTTGACCGCCTTTCCTTAACTTCCGGCGACCCGCCCTTAGACGGGACCGCCTCCCCATTGAGGGGCCAATGGCCACCTCCCCCGAGCGCTCCCATCCGTGTTGGGTGACGCCCACTCATAGGGATCTACCAATTAGTGCTCACCGATCATGACCTTACCGCCACAGGTCCGGATAGTTGACCGGCTATCCGGACCCCCCACAAAACTCCTACCTAAAGGTCATGTTTTAACGATTTTAACCAAGCTAGGAAGTCTCCTATGAGTAACTCATTGCCCACCCTCGACAAATGCACACCATCCCCCAAATACATACTGTCATCATTAATACAACTATGTGAGATCGAATGCAATGTCTTGGAACGGAACAACCTACTCACTTTGTTATTCAATTTTTTAACGGAATGATTCAAAGCAGGGATCGAGATAGCCCCCCGCCACACTTTTCGTGGGATCATATGAGACCACGCAATTATACACCCCGGAACTCTCCTTGCTAACCAACTTACCGTGGAAAGCATAGCTTCCAGGAGAAGTCGTCTACCGGTGGTGACTAAATCATTGCCCCCCAAATGTACTATGACTATGGACGGCGGTGACCTCATCCGCTCTAACAAACCCTCAAAGAATGCTTGAAACTGGTCAATACAGAGACCGCCCCTTCCGTAGAAGGACACTCTGTACCCGTATTCCCCAGGTACGTGAATCATATCACCTGCTTTGAATACGTCTGCGGCCCGTCTCACGTATGAGTGGCCTACGACCCACACCTCCTTTCTCTCAGCCGGTGATGTGTGACCGCTGGCCTGGTGTTGGGTCAACTGCACAGTCCGCCCTGCCGCGTAGGCTTGCGCAACTGAAAACAAACAAAAGACAAGAAGCGTGAGTACATGATTACCGCTTCACAACATGTGCAATCGCACGTACCTCTTATAACAATTGGAGGACCAACGCCCCACACGTTTCACTTGTTCTACATTAAGACCCCTGGCTGTAGCTTCAGTGGCAGCCCCTATACGAAAGGAATGGGTCCCAAATTCACCCGGGTCCAAGCCCGCTGCGGCAATGGCCATTGCAAGCACCCGCTGAAACTGAAACCTCGTCAGCGGGGTGGCGTCTATATGCCTCAACAATGTCCCCCCCCATGATGCCACCCTTCGTGCTAGGTAATCTTCTAAGCACTGTACCGGACACATGGATGACTCGGGAATCCTGCGAATGATCGTGCAGTCCCCCCTCCCATCTTGGTCAGTCTTGGACCTGAGAAAGGAGACAACCATCGCATCACCCCTGATCTGAACATGTTCCCTGCACAAGCCCCCCGACACATCCTGTTTGTTCCTTGCAACTAGCTCACTAACTCTCATAGCCCCGTGAAATGCCAGCGTAAATGCAGTCCTGAACAAACAGGCCTCGAAAGGGGACGAGCATGTGCTAGGGAGTGTGGCCAGTAACTGGGACAATCTATCAAAACCTATCGGTCGTCTTATGTCCACTCTGCGACCCTCAAGACGTTGCCACCCACGCAGCGCTTTCTGTACTGTAAAAGACGCTGTTGGGTCCAGGATGCCATGGGCCCTGGCAACAAAGGAAATGGCGGCACGATGCCTTTGGGCCGTAGCCACCGATTTCCCAGCCCTACGTAAGGACATCAGAAAAAGTACTACCCACTCTTCCTGACCCCACAGTCCCCCTCTCTCTACCCCTAAAAAGGCTAAATAGGCCTGAAACGCCCCTTCATATGCCTTCCTTGTCCTGGGTGCTAGACTCTCTCCCACGAGGTGACGAAGTTCGGGGCACCGAGAGACCAGAGAGCTTCGGGGAAGGGTGCCGGCTCTGGGTCCGCTGAAGGAAGGAAACCCGAGAAAGCCTGCATGTGAAAACGAGACAGTGCATCAGCAGCCTGATTCAACACCCCTGGGACATGTTTAGCTCTGAATATCACGTTCAGTTGCATACAGAGTAGGACAATTTCTTTAAGCAGCCTCAAAATCAATTTACAACGGGCTGCCTGACTATTGATGCATTCTACCACGGTCATATTGTCGGACCAGAACACAACAGAATGATCTCTGAACCCTTCTGGCCAGGTTCTCAGGGCCACCAGAATGGGAAAAAGTTCCAGGAAGGCAATATTACTCGTCAGCCCTTTTTCGTGCCACCATAGGGGCCACCTTTGTGCCGACCATTTTGTGCCGAAGATGGCGCCAAAGCCTATGCTTCCTGCTGAATCTGTCCATAGCCCAAGCTCTTCGGAGGACACGGCTGGCTTGTTCCAGACGACTCGGCCATTGAAGTCCGCCAGAAATGCTAACCAAATCCGCATGTCCTGGCGGACCTCGGCCGATAACCTCGTGCGATGATGACCCTCTTTTAGGCCAACCATCGCTTGAGCAATTGAGCGGGAAAAAGGGGCGAGCCATTGGGATCACCCTCAAGGCAAAGTTCAACTTTCCCACTAATTGTTGCAACTGATGTAGTGTAACCTTGGATACATGTAAACATACTTGGAGGGCTGCCCTGAATTTCAAGATTTTGCTAGCTGGTAAACGGAAACACCCCTCCCTTGAGTCCAACTCGATCCCCAAAAACTCGAGGCAAGTCGTGGGACCCATGGTTTTACCCGGTGCCAATGGTACGCCAAAATGACCCATCAACACACAGAATTCAGCTAAGGCCTGGGCACATGCGGGATTTCCGGCGGGGCCAAGGAACAAAAAGTCGTCAAGGTAATGCATTACATTTCGGAAACCCGTTTTCTTAGTGAACACCCATTGCAGGAAAGTACTGAATTGCTCAAAGTAAGCACATGATATAGAGCATCCCATTGGCATACACCTATCCATGTAGAATGACCCCTGGAACCCGAATCCTAGCAGACGCTGATCGTCTGGGTGTACCGGGAGCAACCGGAACGCTGACTCGATGTCTGATTTCGCCATCAGCGTCCCGGGCCCCAGGCGATTCAAGATGGCTACTGCCTCATCAAACGATGCGTATCGCACCGAACAAACTTCTGGATAAATTGCGTCGTTCACCGAAAGACCATGGGGAGCAGACAGATTATGGATCAAACGGAACTCACCTGGGTCCTTCTTGGGGACCACCCCTAACGGAGAACAAACGAAATCTGGTACCGGGGGTACACTAAACGGGCCGGCGACCCGACCCCGGCTAACCTCTTTCTGGATTTTTTCTTGCACTACAGATGTATGTTGTAAAACGGAAAGTTGGTTTTTGCACATCCCTACACCCTGAAAGTCCCCTACCGGGATGCGGAAACCATGTGTAAAACCGTTCCGCAGCACCCCGGCAGAAGTCCGATCCGGGTAGTTGCTGAGCCAGGGAATCATTGCCAGGGTATCAATCGGGGTTGGTAAAGGCGCCCCTCGGCCTAGCTTAGACCTGTTTGGCGCCTCCCTTACCCCCATTCTCACTCGTTCTGGCTCTGCACGATGACTCAGGATGGGATGATCCACACGTACTACATTCGTGTTTGAATTTACACGACCCCGGAGGCCTGGTACACTTCCCCTTGTTGAAATTAAAACAGAAACCCTTTCTCCCTGTATTGCCCGCGGGCCTCGACTGGTCGTCGGTGCTCGTACTTGGTCGAAAGGGCGTCCCCACATTTTGGCGGGAGTAGTCAACAACATTGCTCCCGACCAATGGCATTCTTAACATTCCCGATTCCTTCATCTTATCCCATGTTAGAGAATCGTAACAATCCCAAGTCAAACTCTTGTTATGTTCCTTTTCTTTCCTGAACAGATTGTCGTAACAAAACCAATGGTTACCCTGATACGTTGTCGAGTAACCCATAATCCGTGATTGATAAACGGGAAACTCAGGGAGCAACTCGGGCTTACGTTCCCCCAAAATCGATGTGAAAATACCCCATGCATTGCCCCAATTGCCAATGTTCTCATTTACCTTAAAGGCGGCCATCTTTGCGCGCCAAACACTCGGATGCATTAAGTCCTTCTGACTTTTCACATGCTCCACATCATAATGATCAACAAGCAAGGAAAAAATATTCACGTATTCCCCTGCCCAGATCTTTTCCTTTATGGCTAAAGGCACATGTTGTCCCAATCTCTCTCTACGAGAGGGTGCTGACTCGTCCCTTGCAATCGGCAATGGCCGCTTACCTGAACTGGACGCAGCTTCTGCCGCTTGCGGCTTGTCTATCCCCGCCAATGGCGCCGCCACTCTAGCTGCCTCTCTCTTCTCACGAAGCCCTTTTATCAGCGCCTGTGCCTCGGCAGCCGTGGCGCCATCACTACTATCCCCCAACCAAGCTGCTAGCTGTGCCGCCAGCTCGGGGGGCATGTCATCCTTGGGTGACGGGGTGACGACAACGGGGATTGGATTTCCCTCCATTGGAACTGGGGTCGGCGCCTCGAGCGGTGCGGAGGGAACCGGGACGTCTCCACCGGCTGGAACCCTTTTCGGTCTCTTAGGTCTACCCCCAGCCGGCGCCGGGCCCGAACCCTCCTCCCCGTCTCGCTCCGCCAACCGTTTCTTTATCTCGGACACTTCCTTGCAAAGGTTCCGCACCATCTGGTCGGTCGACATTTTCTTCAGGACTTTCTTTGGCATCTCTCCGAGGAAGTATCTGGAAGACAAAGAAAAAGATCAAAACGCTCAAAATTGGCTCTTCGTTCTGTCCCGAGCTCACGTGTAGCGAGGAGGTGCAGCTTCGGAGCACAAGAACAAGAGGACGTCTTCTGGTCTTGCGTCTCTTTTTATCCGTCTTCAGGGCGGGCGTAAACCCGCCCCTGCCCGTCCCGGGGGCGGGGCTGGTTACGTCGGTGTCTAGGCCAGCCCACTCTAGAGCGGGAAAAAGCGCGCCCCGGCTACGCCGCTTCGGGCATACCAGCCGAGACGCGCCTCCCGCCAAAAAATGGCTTCCCGGGGGGATCGAGGCACTCCGCCATACGTTCGGGGGGACCGAGTGGTCGCCCCTTTCCATTCTATTCTAAGTTTAAGAAAGACTTTGCCAAGACCACAGAGTGTTTTAGGGTGCTAAAAAAGAAAGGAGCAACCCATATATGGTCTGAGGAGTGTCAAAAAGGATTCCAGTCCATCAAAGATAACATAGTTCAAGCTCCTGCTCTGCAAGCATTTGCAGAAGGAAAGCAAACCAGTGTCACTGTTGATGCCTCTGAATATGGTCTGGGAGCTGTTCTTTCACAATATGCTGATGGGAAAGAGCACACAGTGGAATTTGCATTCAGGACTCTTCGTCCTGTTGAATGGAAATATTTTGTTATTGGAAAAGAACTCAGCCTGTGTCTGGAGTAGTGAAAAATTCAAACCATATGTATGGGGCAGATCCTTCATCCTGAAGACTGACCATCGTCCTCTGGTTGATATTCTCTCTGGTAAAAATGTAAAACGCACCACCGCTCGTTTAGCACAATTATCCACGAAACATCTAGAATACACTTTCACTGTAGAATATATTCCTGGAGGAAAAAACTGTAGAGCAGACTGCCTATCAAGACTCCCTATTTCTGACACAGATGAACAAGACTGGGAAACTGAAGTCATAGAGTGTTTTGTGGCACTAATTGGTCAAGATAATGTGTCCTTTGCAGAAGATGACTGGATTATGCAGATTGACAAAGATCCCATTCTCAAAGAAGTTGCATCCTTGATTATGAAAGGTTGGGCCAAAGAGAGGTGTCTCTCCACCGATCTACAGATGTTCTAGAAAGTTAGTGATGAGCTTTCAATGGAAAGTGGAAAAGTAGTCAGAGGTGACAAACTAATTCCTCCTTCTTGCTATCGAGAACAGATTATTCTAGCTGCACATTGTGGTCATCTTGGAGCAACCATTACAAAGAGGAAAGTCAGGAATGACTTCTGGGGATCTAGAATGGACACTCAAATTGATGATTTTGTGAGGCAATGCTCACGCTGCAAGGCTAATGACAAAGTCCTAGTATTCGAAGGTACAGTTGAATCTCCCCTACCCCCTCCTGGCAGAGCTTGACAAAGACTTGGTATGGATTTTCTTGGATCATTTCATGTTTTTCCTTCCAACTCAAAATACTTTTTAGTTCTCATTGACCATCAGTCCAGGTGGGTGGAGGATGAACCCATTTCTATACCCAATTCCAAGAGTGTTACTAAGTGTTTGAACGCCATCTTCCTCAGGGTGGGTTACCCTGAGGAAATTTTGACCAATAACGGTGTTCAATTTGTTGTATATGAATTTAGGACCCTAGTGTAACTTTCCATATTCATGCCCATTAATAGGTATAAATCACTCACCCCTTATATAGGCATAGAAATCATAACCATATTTAGACTTAGCCTATGCAGTCCAAATACGGAATGGCTACTTCCACTAGTTCCGAAAATCCACAATGATTTCTAGGAAACACCCGCCTTCAGCAGTCAGGAACTTCCCCTTGCTTGAATATTAATTTATCCAGGAAATCTTGGAGTTTCAAAGAACTGAGTCTTTGATGACATTAATATGTCCAACCATACATCAATTTCGGCACCTTTAAGGTATAAATGTGCCCAAACTTTCCCAGGCAAACACACAGTGGTTTGGAGCAGTTCGACTATCTACTCGCCCGACACAGCTCGTCGCAGCAAGTGCCGAAGGAAGCCGACCCTCCAGCAGATGCACTGAGATAGACGCTGTCTTTTCTCCTGCCGAGAAATCCAGTTCCAGTGTTTCCAGGCTACCCTTGCAGGTTGGTGGGAAATCGAGTCCTGAGAGATAGATACCAGACCTCTTTCATTCCAAACCAAGGTTCGGAGTTGATTAGACCCTTAAGAGAATTCTTGGAATAGATTCTTGGCAAAGAATACTAAAACTAAGCTACACCTCACTTACTTCTTCCCTTGTACTAGACCTAGGCTAGGTACACTGGGGTAGGCATATTTTAGAAGCAGCAGTCTTTATTTATTAATGTATGTATTTTATGTTATGTTAAATGGCGTAGAACCCATACCATGCTTTTACAGTATAATTTTATAATACTCTTCACACTGTATGCATTGTACTTTGCAACCAGTATTGTGATTGTAGCAGTTCATTTCTACTGCATGAGAAATAAGACTGTTCAATAAATACTTTTATTGAAAAACCCTTCTCTTTAATTCTCTGTACCTCTGGGGAAATGAAGCATGTACAATTGACCGAGTGAAATGTCTATCTATTGTTTCCACGACTCTAGGGATACAGGGGCATATTACCAAGCAATAGCGATAATTATCGCTATTGCTTGGTTAGAGACAAGCATTTACCGCAGCGCTGCGGCGATTTTTACCGCAAATAAACCTTGGTATACCAAGGTTTAACGCAAATGCGGTAAAAATCGCTGCAAAGCATGAATATCGCTGAAAAGTCAGCGATATTCATGCATTAGCGAGCTAATGCTCTTAGCCATGTTATCCACCTCCCATTGGATAACATGGCTAAGAACTGCTCAGGGCAGGTGTTAGCTTTTGGAGATATTCCCGCTTAGCACGAATATCTCCAAAAGTTGGTAATAGGAGATAGCGATGTTAGCGACTGTTTTCAGTCGCTAACATCTTGGCACGCCCACTTTGCATCTCATTAGTGATAAATATCACTGACATGCAAAGTGGGGCCCAAGATGGTCGCTATCTCCTACTAGCTGTCGCTAACTGGTGTTAGCGGCAGCTAGGTAATAGGGAGATAATTTTATCTCCGCTTTCTTGGGTTTTAAAGCCAAAAAAGCGGAGATAAACCCCCTTGATAATATGCCCCACATTTCTTATTCTTGGGAAACAAAGTTGTCATGTTTATGCGGTTGTCGGAAACTAATCCCTTCTTGTGAATTCGAGAAAGTTTCTAGGGACCTCTGAGCTAGCTGGCACTCACAATTAAGTCTAATATATTCGGTAGAGACCTAGTCGACCTCAGTCCTACGTCTAAGGTACAGGATATATTATTCCAATGTGCATAATGTAGGAACTACACTACATGGCGCCCAATGTTTGGTAAGGCGATAATGTAACGCTAGATACTAGAGTAACTCAGTCGTGCTTTTCACAGAGACCCCTTTTTCCCGTAAAAAACTCCAATAGACGTCTGGAGTGGGTAAAAACCAAAACTGAGTAGGACGAAAAATCCTATGTATTAGTTTTTGGTTTGTTCAAAGTTAAAGGATACAGTGTTCCAAAAATATTGTGCACCTTATCTTTGTTTCCTTGAAACTTGCTCTGCAAATTTTCGATCAACAAAATGTCGGATAGTGAAGACGAGAGGGAAAGAGCTGCAGCAGCAGCTCGAGCGGTTTTAGAGGACACAAATCTCCAACAAAACGAACCGGGTGCTATAATCATCCCGGCAAATATAAGAAAAACTATAACTTACATAGTCATAAATAACGGATGATCATCGAGAGGTGGTGAAGTAATCTTTGCTATAGACGCACATGAATATCGACAGACAGAGGTATTCTATTCATGGATTCAGTTTCCTGCAGCAAATGCAGTAACACATGAGTTCCACTACTACAAAGTACGGTGACGTTGAAATTCCACTAACTTACCAAGAGCATCAGCTCTGCCTTAAAGGCACCCTACCACATCAAAATCACATTACCAGACTTGGTCCACTAGGTAAACCAGGAGCTACATGGCCGGTACTAGCCAGCTATACACCACATCCTGACATTGAACAAATGGCAGGTCTAGAACTGTTAGCTCAACTATAACAGTTAATTAAAATACATAGACAATTGGTTCAATATGTCATGTGGACTTTAACAGTCCAACCTGCTATAAGGCTTCCGCAGCACATCCCTCACCTGGGGAGTACAAGCAAAATCACACCACAGACTATACAGACAGTCATTGGTAAATTACCCGCTAAAAGGGAACAAATTCCTTTCTGGTTAGCTCAAAAAATTACTCAGATAGAGGCAGTATTTCCAGATAGTACACCTCATGGGAAACACAGAATTTTGACAATCTGCCTACCAATGGGGATTGCACCCCACGTGGAGTACTGTGACACATGGGGTACAGTTTCTGCTTCAATCTACACAAAAACACATTGTGTTCCGTCTATGGCGGTAATACCAGACGTCCGAAGACAGATTCAAAATTAATTTGACCAGAACCTGCTTTAAATCTTGGTATGAAGTTATTAAAATATTTCAAGCAGGTCTCGACTATACTATTAGCTAACATTAAAGGTGAATCAGCATCCGTGGCAATCCGCCAAAAACTAAGAGACACAGACATAACAGAGCAAACCTATGAACTTGCAAGGATTATTGAAAAATCCTATGAAGAACTAGGTAGAGATAGTTTGGGTGGGTTACCATTAAAACCACTACTAACAGAAAATCCTGAAAATGTTTTTATTAAAAATAATCTCACTACTCCTAAAAAGAAGTGGGAAAACACTAAACAGACACTTCCTAAAGAGAAGCGTTCTCAGTCCAGAGGAAGGTCTCCGCAACAGTACCCCTCCGAAAAGAGGTATAACCTCAGGAATAGGGATAATTTGAGAATACCTGATAGATATCAAGATACTGACACACGTTCTTCTCGTACCTTTCAGACTTCCTCGCAGAAATCTGAGAAAAGAGGACGATCAGAACAAAAAGAAGAACGGGTGATGTCCAAAGACGAACAGCACGTTCCTAAAAATAAGAAAACTCAATTCACCAAGAAGAAGGTAGCAAGTGTAAAGATCAGACATGCCGAGGATCTTAAGGACACAAATCAAGAACTGGGAGTGGGCCCAGACAATGCTAGACCGCGCAACAGAAGTCACCATAGCTCGCAAGATCTTGAAGGATTGTCTGGAGACAGTGGACTTGAATAAATGCATTCAAGTTGAAACTGCCAACACCAGGGTTAGCGTACCTCATAAGTTATATCAAGTAGCACTCCGGATGGAGGGGGACATAACTAGAAAAATAAAAGCAATCTTTTGGGAGAAGCTATCTGAGGGTTATGACATTCTTCTTGCTGAACAAGACTGGCCACCTGAATTTCTCAGGGAGCGCCCACATGGCGAACAAATCATTATGCCAGCCTTCTCAAATCACAATCCAATTCATAAAATATACACCTTTGCCAGAAAATGGGCAGTAGCCCAGGCTCCAGCATTATATAAAAATCACGTAGGATGGGATGAGGATTCTCCTCACCATAAAATCCAGTTAAAAACTGTTAGCAAAAACACAATTACAACCAACAATGCAAAGGCAATATCCTATTAAACAGGAAGCAAAAAAACAGGTCAGGGAGATTTTAAATCAACTTGAATACCAAGGGGTGATTGAAACATGTACCTCTAAACATGCACCTCATCAATGAACAATCCTTTGTTTCCTGTCTTCAAGCCAGACAATACATATTGTCTAATTTTGGACTACAGACACTAAGGGCCAGATGTAGGAAGGCCATTACTGGTCGGTAACGGCTGAAATCGGCCATTACCGACCGGTAATAGCCTTTTCTGATGTAGGTGGTATGTTTACCGAATCATCATTTACCGATTCGGTATTTACGGAATCGGTAAATGAGATGTGCACAAAAGCACTTGAAAGAGTGCTTTTGTGCTTTAAGGATTCGTTATTTACCTTGCGCAAAAAATATAAAACCACTTTAAATATTTCTAACGGTTTCATCTGTCAAAACACTGCACCAGAAAGCAGGTACTTGACCGCTTTCTCAATTATGGGGACACAGCGACATTTTTGCCGTCTCCCCCAGGGATTCAAGAATAGTCCAAGGTTATTTTCAGCCAGAGTAACAGAGTTACTACAAACGTATGATGAAGAGGCATTATCTTATGTCAATGACATCTATCTTACAGACGACAACTTGGACGTGCACTTGAAAAGAGTGATCACCATAATACTTGGGTTCGCTTCTGAAGGGTATTAATTCAATTTAAGAAATCACAAATTGCCCACCACAAAATCCTATTCTTAGGATATGAACTTTCAAGTGAAGGCAAAAGCCTGGCAGTAAACTTTCTAGAGAAATGTGCGCTGCTGCAACCTCCAAAAACGCTAAAAAACTTACAGTCATTTCTAGGTTTCCTGAATTTTGGAAAAACTTACGTTCTGAATTACGCCGAAAGGGTTAAACCTCTCTACGAAGTAATCAAACCTGATTTCAAACTAACTAATTGGACTAAAAAACACCCAGAAATATTGCGTTCAGTGCAAACAGACATGTTAGCAAAAACACAATTACAAACACGCGACAACTTGCGCAATCTTATGATTCGAATCATCCCAGGGAAATGCGGATTCCTGTACCTAACCTTTAATGAAGGTGAAAAGGTACCAATAGCTTACAAATCACACAAGCTGAAATGAAATTCACTTCTACAGAAAAAATTCTGACAGCGGTTCAAACTGCAGTAGCAAAAAAGAGAGCCCTCGCACAGGGTAAACACATAATGATTGTTACACCTGTACCTGCCTTAGAGGGAGTAACTAAAGTGAGCAATCCAAATGCCAAAGCTTTACATCCAAGATGGATACAATGGGTTAATCCTCTTGCTGCAACAGACGTTGAATACGTTTTTGACCCTTACTTGAAAACTCAAGAATTTCTACAATACGAACACAAATGTCCTCTGGCTATTGAGAGTCTGCCTCTAGAACATTACGGATGTATAATAAAGATGGATCAGCACAACCCTCATTTGGGGGTAAACAAGCCTATAGTGCTGTGTGCGCGATTGTTAAAGGTCACTGGCGAGAAGGTAAATTCAGACCTATGGTCACTAAAACTCAATCACTCGGGGACTGTACAGCTCAGCGAGCTGAACTACAGGCTTTTAAGATGGCGCTTGAGAATACAGATCGCGAATTCCCCACACTTATAGTGTGAAATTCTTATTACTGCGTCCAATCTTACAATTAATATTTGCAGAACTGGGTTCATAACAGTTTCAAAGACGCAAAAGGTGGCACAATTAAGCATAAAATGCTTTGGGAACATGTAGTTCTATTACAGAAAGAACTACAAAAGACTCATGTGATCCATACACTGAGTCATCAACGTGATGGCATTCACGTTGCAAGGAATTCATTGGCTGATGAAGCCGAGAAGGCAGCTGTGCAAACGGCTTCCTTGGCTACAATCACTGATTAAAAAACAAAAATAGACGGTGACACTATGTTAGCAGTCATAGCCTCAAGTAGAGAAAGGTATGCAGCATTGCCTCTTAACTATCCACTCTAGTACACATACATAATTGATGCAAACTGCGTTCCTTTTGCTCGAATCCCTGGAGTGGGGGACAGAGTAATTCCAAACAGGAAATGCAGAGGTGCTTTGATACAAGAAGCACATATGGGAGAGGGTCTGACACATCAAGGGATCTTAAAATCTCTAATAGGGTTAGAAGAGATGTACTGGTGGCCGGGAATGAGCGTCCAAGTTTACGAATTCGGAATTAGGTGTGATACCTGTTAGAGATCATAGCTTTGAAAGCCACCATGTACCTGACTAAAGTGTAGCCAGCCCAGTACAAACACCACTGTTAAACAGCATTAGACTTTCTACATGCAGACATCACCATGAACAAATGCGGTCCAACAACTATTAGGACAACATTAATTTGGATGTGGCCTCAGCGATCGGCTGATGCCCGAACTGTTATAAAAGATTTGCGAGTCTTTATCTGCACATACGCAATCGGCACGCTACATTCTGACCAGGGTCCTCCGTTTAGCTCTCGAGCTTACAAGGAGGCCATGGCCAGCTTGGGCATTGCATTGCTGTACTCAAGTCCATTCCATCCTGAGGGAAATGCTGTAGTGGAAAGAAAAAACCGTGACATAAAGCAATCTATAATAGCTAGGGTATAAGGTTCGGGTAACGAGTGGGTCAAACATCTAATAAGTGTCTAACGTAGTCTTTATAATCTGCCAAGAAATTCTCTGGGTTGAATCACTCCATATGAAGTACGCTTTGGTACAAGAATGATTATTGAAGACCTCAATTGTCAAACTTCAGTGGTGGAACAAAAACCCTTTGATATCAAAGATCATTAGGCTGTTTTACAGGACTTGAATGAAACAAGAAGAAATCTAAGTAACACAATACAAAGCAAACTACCACTGAAGAAAAACCACCTGTCCTAGCAAGACCTGTCTGGATTCCAAAGATTGGGGATCTAGTCAGGGAAAAGATCACGGTGAAGAAGGAATTTGGGCCTTCTTACAGAAAAGCAATACCTGTCTTAGCTATCCACGGAACAAGATAAGTGGTACTACCGCCCCTTGCTGGTAAAAAGGAGAACTGAGTCGTGTGTATCGACCTGGTAAAACCACATTATGTGGCCGATAATGAGTAGTAGGCCCAGTGGACTCCCAAGATGTAGTAGATGACCGAATCTGGCTACAATCCAAGAGGTTCAAACTGAAAGACTTATCACCTTTGATAAACCGGCCATGAGAAAAGAAGGACTATGCAACAAAGCCATGGAACTCGTACCTCTTGAAACCCAAATAATCGTCAAGAAACACCTGTCTACAATGATATAGCCTCTGACTATACTGATATGATAAAGGAAGAAAAAGCTCCGGCGATTCCAAACAATCATGATGAAATTCCAACAATTGACAGAACTGCATCTGGCTGATTTATCAACTTTGATACATTTTCTGAGGATCCCAGTGAGCCTGAAAAAATGCCAGTAAACAAAACTTTCAAAGAAAAAATAACAGAACTCTTTCATCCACTTGTAAATACATATCTGGTTTCACCATGGGTTGAATTTTGGATTGTGTTAGATGTACTTTTTCTCCTACTTTCGCTCATTCGTGTTTTGGGTTGGGGGAAGATGAGAGATGGAAAATACAGTACAATGGGCACAGCAAGTAAGAAAATCAACTTGCTCCTGAAACCTCACAAATCATCTCATCGTGAGCGAAGAGACCTTTCATCTGTGAACATCACAGCCGTTCCTATACCTGGTGGTATAGGATGGGACACAACTGATTATGACAGTTCTGGCCCGGTGGAACTGTTGAAGATTCCACACCAGTTTAAGGTTTCTTTGAGTGACTTTGTCTGACCCAGCACATATTCTGATGACTGGGACTTTGAAACTGTTAATAATATGATGACAGATTTAGAAATATCAGCTAAATTCACAAAACATGAATATTTAGAAGGTTCTTCAGATTATGAACAAATGTATTGTTTTAATCATTATGGTCACCATTATTTGAACAAATCTGCAAACCCTAGAAATGTTTTTAATTATAATCAATGGGAACATTGTCCAACGCCACCAAAGGGCAGCTTAAAATATTTTGTTGAAAAGTTTCCATACTTCTCAGGTTTTAATGTCACAAATCCAGAAACTTTTTATTTAAAAAATGTGAATAAGACAGTAATGAAAAAACATGTTGACTAATACTAAACAAATTTATTCTGTAAACTTTTATGCTCAGCTGTCTACATTAGGTTTTAACTTTTGGAAAGACAACATTGAGACAAAAACTGTCTGGGGCACAAAAGACTGGGAGGTGCAAGGTTTAGAAGCCTTATTCAGAGCCTTCATTATCCAGGAGCAAATAATGTGTTTAAATGACACTGTTCAACAAACATGTTGTCTTGGCTTGGGTAAGATAAATGATTTAAACAAACTGTCCATACCTAAGCCCACGCCTGACAGTAATAACACTGCGAAGGAGGAGGTAGACGTATCCAATATTTTAAAACAGAACAGAACTAATCTTGATTAGAAAAAATGGTTAATCTGGCCCACAGACATGAATAACTGTCAAGATAGAATCCTGAACAAAACACAAGGGTTCACAGTGAATAGGTCAGATCCAAGATATTCCCAGAGACAACATCAAGGGATAGTAACAACTTACAGTGTAGGAAAAGTATGCCTTGAGTGGCTACACAAATCCACACTTCCACAAATTAAACAACATTTAACTTTCCCTAAAGAAGGCGTTGATTTTACGAGACTTCTTACTTGGACATCGTAAACCGCGTCAAAAATGTTTCACATATGCCGGTATATACGCTGCTTACAATGAGGCATGGAAAGTCACGCAAATTGAAAGTGCAGAAATAATACAAGAAATTGATCGTATTCATTTATAGAAAGCTCTCTCTGTAGTGGACAATGGGTTAACAACTCTGTCCTCCAGAATTTATTCTTTGGACAGCATTGTATCCTCTGCCATTGACATAATAGAGCAGGAATTGCTAATGTTACAACATGGCCAGTCTCAATTACGTTCTATAATGCTGTTAGGCTGGACGTTACAAAATCTCCGTTCAGGCTACGTGCCATGGCGTCTAATCAACACCATGTCATTGTTTTCTGTATTTAACCTTACAGATAAACAAATCTCGTTGGCACAAAGAGGAGCAGACTATAAGGTGCTGAGCATAGAAAAACTGGAAAGAATACCATTAACTGTTTCTGAGAAGCCAGTTGTGGAATGGATAATACATGGCACCATCACAATACCAGTGACGATTTTCGAGTTTCAATATTTCTTAAAACACATACCAGCAGGCCTGTAGGTGACCAGTGACATAACATCAGTTTATACCCAAGCAACAGATTTTCCTGTTGGAAGGCCTGCACGTAATGCTGCTCCTCCTCTAAGGCTCTTACTAAATCTCATACACTCTAGGTGTCCTCAGACAGGGTATGAAGCAGGTTCTGCACATGTATCTGGTCATCCATGCAGTCCAAGTGGTGGAACCATGCAAGTCCTTCTGTCATGCACTCGCCTGATGCCAACCGCCAAGTCGACTCTGGAGATGATGCTGTACCTCCCATCCCTCTCAGGGTTGATCCCGCTCAAGGAACAGAAACTCCTTAAACCACGATCTGCCCTTGGGGGAAGTGGTTTGGGATGAAATAAGAAAAGAGAGACTTGCTGTACTGGATTTGCTCTGCAGCTGTTCAATACTGCATAACAGGATTTGTCACACCAGAGAAATTCTGGGGCAGATTTATGAGGCTGTTGCGCCTCTTTGCGCCGCAATTGCGTCACTTTATTTGACGCAACTGCGGCGCAAATAATACGCCCTATTTACAACGTGACGCATCTAGGAGATGCGTCACGTTGTAAAGCACTGCGCCATAAGGAGGCGTTCCTGCGCAGGGGGGGCGTTCCTGCGCAGTAACGCCTCCTGAAAGTGGCAGAGTGAAATCTATGAGATTTCACTCAGTCACTTTCAGGGCAATGCTGCGTCAAAACCCTGCGCCTGCTTGAAGCAGGTGTAGGTCTTGACGCAGCATTGTGCACATGGTGTACCCCCCAGCCTTGCTGGAGCTGCGCCGCGCTTGCGATGCAACTCCAGCAATGCGCCACATTTCCAGCACAGATGCGTCACGCATCTGTGCCGTTTTTGCACCATGGTGTGCCGCATTATAAATGCGGCGCAGCATGGGTGGCGGAGCTGTGGCGCACTGTGGCGCATGTTAACTGGCACATCCCTGGGGATGCGCCAGTTAACATAAATCTGCCCCTCTGTGCCTGCGAGGTAGATAGGCAATGGACCAGAGCCATTTGTTTTGCAATGAGACATTACACTAGTAATAACAAATGGAGGCAGCTACCATCAGTACACACACAGGCTATATGTGAAATGACCATGCATTAATTTCAGAGACATACAGTTACAGATTTCATCAGCAGCACAACAAGAGAGCAGGATAACCAAATCCTAAATTTAGTGTGGGACACTCTCAGGAATTAAACTCGGAACACAGATTTCAGTACAAGGGTAATACAGTTATTATTAGCTCTTAAGTGCTTTTTCTTAGCACTAATATTTAACTGTTCATCAGCAAAACACAGATATAAAGGTACACATGCATCTAAGTAGCCAATAGCAAATCCTGAATTGCAATTTTGAAGGAATCGAAATTAAAAATTCGCTATTGGCTATGCGTGTAGGAATTGCAATTAAAATAGCGATTCCTACAAATTCCTTAATTGTGACTCGCAAATGGGCCTAGAGGCCCATAGGAATGTGGCACCCCTTAAATTACAATTTATCCACATGTTGCAGCATACACACATGCCCAAAAGGGCATGTGTGTGAGTAACATAGGACTTTGAAAAATGCACTTTGCTGCATTTTTCAACTAAATTTCAAATTGCCATCACCTTTAGATTGACAGTAATTTTTCTATTCTTAATTGCGAAATCACAATTTTTTTTGCTTTATGCATTGCATTTAAGGAATCACAATTTGCAAGTCCTTCAATGCAATCGCAATATAAGTGATCCCAAATGTTGCGATTTCTTAATTTGTGATTTTTGCATTTGGGATGATCCCAAATGAAGAAATACCGGTCGCAAAGGGGCAAATTCTACGAATCTGCCCCTTTGTGATAGGTATTTGGTTTAATGCATGAGGACCAAAGCCTTTAGTCCTAGCGCAATCACAGTACTAGCGCCAAGGTTGCAAGAAAGGTCGGGAGTATAAACACATAAGAAGTACTGGAGTAAATTAAAGAGAGAGCACAGAGAAAGATTTGATAGTCTCTGAAGATGCGGATACTCAGTCTTGCTTACTTCAGTAGGAGAATTAGTGTGCACTAACCTAATATCAAGTAAGTAGCCTAGGTCTTTCACTTGACTGAAGTTCGAAAAAGATCTCAAAGCTTTGACTCAGGGGAGTTGCAGGGGTCTGGAGTAGCTGTGCAGGGTGGAGAAAGGAGGAAAACGGCAAGGGAGCTGGGGCCACAGGAACCACTGGCTCACTTGGAATTGAAGAAGACTGGTGACCTTCTCGGGTCCGACAGGATTCTTCATGTGAGTCGAAAGGGTGACACTTATTCCGCAGGGAGCCAGGCCAAGTGAAGACTGGAGGTTGGGAGGGGTTCATTTGAAGGAAGTGACCCAACTAGGCCACCAGGGTCACTCAAGACTTCCTCTAGCTGTCCGTCCAAGAAATGAAGAGTCGATGATGCAGAGGAGAAATACAAGCACAACTAGCTTATTTACTAAGTACACTGCAGCAGAGTCCAGTCCTGACCAGTCTCCTATGATAGCTGACAAGGGACTGACTAACAAGCATTAAGTTACATTATGTATGTTGCAGAGCCCACAAAGACCTGCCTACTATGGAAAAACACTGGTAGATGCTGTAATACAATGGGGGTACAGAACATAAGTTTTGATTCCACAGACTAGTACAAGCTGTCAACTTCCCAAGATCGTCTGGCTTATTCTCGTTACTAGGCAGGTGGGAGAGGGCCTCTACGCAGAGAGAAAAGCATGAGTTAATAAGCAAGATTCAATATCTGAGAAACAAAACTCATCAAGGACTATTTCTCGTAAATGATACAGTAACACTTTCGATTGTAATACAAAATGGTGTCTTGTTGCAGAAAATGGTGGTACAGATGTCAACCTAACTTACATACCATCTACCATTGTTAATTGCATATGCATAAAGCAAGAATGTATTATAAAATAGCTAAATAAATGCTAACATAATACCAAGTAAAATACGAGTAATATGAGTTATACATTTAAATTTTCTTGAAGGATCAATAGATGTAGCAAGATCATGCGTGTCACGTGGGTCACATGGCCATCTAGAAGGTTCTCAAATCACTTACTTTCACCTTAGAGAATAGGCAGATGCAACTTGATGATCAGAACCAAATAAGGAGAAAAAAAGTATAAATTTGGTTCAAACGTGCCTAATGGAAAACAACAACATGGCCTTAGTTACAGCGGGAGCATGGCTTGTCATTGGCTCTCTAGATTCTGGGGGAAGCTTGCATGGATTCAAGTGCAATGGAATTATGGATCTTGCGGAATATCAGTCATGGTATCATAGCATTCTGTAAAGCTCCAAAGCGGAAATGCAACATGAGACATGCACGCTAGGCCAACTACACTGAGGACACATAGAGGGTCATGACATTATCTATGATGGATTTCGTTCCCTAATGTGCAGCGCTATAAGACGCCTCTGCTGGAGTCTAACGGTTACCGAATGGCATTGGGACTCGTAATCGAACTGCATAACCCTTTAAAGGGTGAGTTGCTTATTTGGATTGTTTCCCATTAAGACTCATTTGATATATATATAACATACAAATATAACTTGTAAGACACAGATTAGCATACATGGATCATTAGATGAAGAGGGTAAATTATGTAACAAATGCTAGATGGAATATTTTCAGAAGAACCCCCATGTTCGCCATACATCAAACATGACATGCTTTACAGCATTGTGATATGTTTCAACACCATTAAAAAGAAAAAAATGCATGAGAAAAAACACTCTACACAGGAGCATACTAGTAGGGATGTTTAATCAACATGGAAGATTCTGACATCTATATTAGTGGGACTTGCACATGCACAAGAAGACACATTCATATGCAAATTGTTTGAGGTTGACAATGCTTCCCTGGGCATTTTTGTGTACACTAATGATGCCCTTCTGTGTTGATCCCAAGTTAATTCTCCATGGATGTTTGTTGTGACTAGTATAGTAGGGACTTTTAAAAATGGTGTCATAGGTATGATCGTTTTTGAGTCTCTTTCTGTACAGTGGTAATTTCTGTGATGGGAAGACGCTTCATCTTATACAAAGCCTAATACATGAGCTATGTGCCTCCAGAATTCTTGCAGAGCAGCAATTAAGTCATCAACAGCAGCAGCACACATAAAAAAACACAGTTACTGTGAGTGAGTTGCATTCCATTTTCACTTATCAGGCATTGGTACTTCTCCATGCATTCCGCTTTCAGCTGGTGATTGATTGTGGAGTGATGGAAGATGTAGGCTGTCAACTCCTATGGTATTTGGCCACTACCTTGGTGAAGTTTGTAGGCAGCACAATGATGGAGTGGATGTTTTTGTAATTCTGGTTGAAATGAGTAGTGATTACTTGTGGGACCAAAGCCATGTAGGTGCCATCCAATGCACCTACTACATGGGTGAATTAGACTATCTGGTAGAAGTCTTGCTTCACCAGTACCTTTTCAAACTGAGGTTTGGGGAAGTGTAGGTGCTGGTTAATGATGGTCAGGATGGCATCAGGAACATATGGCAGGAAGTTATAGAGTGCACTCTGGAAGATCCAAGTAGGTGCAGTGAATCAAGCTTGACATCAGCTTCTATGAAATGTGACCACGCTGTGGTCAGCTAAAAGCTGGGGGTCACTTTAGAGCAACAAAGCCTTGATCATGTCCTTGTAGAGTTTTTAAAATCTGATGATGTCCTCATCTTACTGGTAAAGGAGTGTGTTTGTCTGTATGTCTTCTTCTTCTAGCAATGTGACATAGGTGCAGAATGTGTTCCATGATAAGAATCTCTTTTGCAGATTTTCAGTGTGAAAAGAATTGTTTTCCACTCCTTTAAATGGTGTTGATATGGTAACTTTGCCCAGAAGAGGAGGTCTACTTGTGTAGGTTGTGTGAAGTTGTTGCATTTGTTAACCCTCAACATGCACACCTTCCATAAATCTAAAAAGTTTATTAGACAGCATGGAGCAACTCAGTTTTTCCTCTGGGCATGTGTCTGCAACAGATACAAATACACATTAAGGTTGGCTAGTAAATTGGGCTCTATTACCTGCATGGTCTTAGACAGGGCACAGAAATTCTACAAAATATAGTTAACTGTGCAAAAGAGAATTACACCTACTTCATGTGGATAATTAGAAACACAGCTCCATTTGAAAGAATAATTGGACACACATTTGTGTGCAGCATGAAAGGGCATCCTTATATATTGAGAAATTAAGATGATATGACTTTATTCAAGAATTGCTGACTCATACTTATATGTAACGTTTTTGTTATTTGGGTGTCCAAAAAATAACATTTTCTAAATCGATGTGGGGTTTTTCGTATGTTGTGTTTTCACTTTATTACTGTCTCTGTGCAGCATAAATACTTTACATATTTCCTTTAAGTTAAGCTTCACTGCTTTTTTGCCACGTTAACAGATGGTTAAATATGCGTTTGCGTTTGCTTGTGTTTCATCTTGACAAGGATTGTGGATGTTACTTTAGTAGAGTTTCACACCCCTCAACCAGCAACCCAGTTCCATACAATTTTTAAACTAATTGTAATTTTTTCTGGATAATGTGTTTCTTTTTTTTTTTTTTGTCCTCATATTCGCCCTTGGTGACTATATGGTAACGAGAAGATATAGGAGATGACAGAGACACTGACCCAGATTTACTGGTAGGGGATTATACTGGTACAAGCCGGAATATCCCGCAGTGCACTACATCAACCCTTTAATCGTCACTTGGTACCATCTAGGCTAACGTTCTGCAGTATAATACCCACTTTCGTATCCAAAGCCGCCCTTGTAGGGTATGTATAGCAAAAAGGGGCCAAACAGAGAGGCCCCTCCAAGCAGCGTAATCATAGGACATGGGGAAAAAAAAAAAAAAAAAAAAACCCATGATGATCTGATCCATGATTACCAATTCAATAGTAGCCAAAATCTTCTCTTATTTTGATTCCCAGCCCTAATCATGTCCAATTTTGACGTCTGTAGCATCGAAGCACGCCACTCTGTAAAGAGAGGAGGTGTCTTATCTTTCCAACGTTTGCAAATTTCTCTTCTAGCCAGCAAACAGCCATAGAAGACCAATTTTTTTTTACCTATGCCACATAATTCTGGTAGAATACCAAAAAATACCAGCACAGGGCATCGGTTGATTTGGGATCCTACCGCTAGAGAAAGGGAGACGCAGACCTCATTCCAAAATAATGTTAAAGATGAACATTCAAGAAACATATGGACATCTGATGCAGCTATCAAACCACATCTGGGACAGGCAGCCAGAGCATTATTGGGGAATTTAGATAAACGTAGTGGGGAATAGTAAGCCCTGTGCAATGTGAACAGATGGTTACGGCGAAGCCACGAAGGTTTCACAGTGTCCCCCAAAATTTTAAATGATTCTAGCCACAAACTTTCCACATCCATGTTGTTAATGTACGTTTCCCAAAGCGAGTGGGGGAGCAAAAATTCACCATCAGTCTCGTCTATCATAAGGTTGTACCAAAAGGTGATCTCTTTTTTGACAGGTGGTTTATCTATCAGGTGGGTTACCAGAATACTCTCCCCTCCTATTTTAAATCTGCCCCTAACCTGACTATAAGCCTGCGCCCAACTTTGAATTTAGAGGTATTTAAATCTTGAGAAACGGGTTCCTATTGTTGAACTCAGAGCCTCCCATGAAAGTAAGACACCCTCAGCAAACAGGTCACCCCAAGAAAAGAGTCCGGCCTCTCTTATAGATAGAGCTAAACTATCTAAGAGCCAGGATGGGGATCCTGGAGAGTCCCAAAGTGGAGCCCTGCTATGATAATAGTCCATTTTGAGTTCACGTCTAAAATTACCCCATGTTCTAACTAGGTCCCTCAGTATCTTTAACTTGACCTTCTTGAAGTATTTATGGTCACCAAACTTTAACAAGAAATTCGCCGGTCTAACTTTTTCCCCCTTAAGAAGTGCTGAGAATAGGTTCCCACAGCCCGTACCATTAGGGGTCTTTAAAAGCATCCTAACGTGGGAAAATTGAAAGGTCCAACCGTAATATTGGAGATCTGGTGCTGCTAGGCCCCCTTTTTCTCGGCGACGTCTTATCTTCTTCCAGGCCAGTCTGGGTGTGTGACTATTCCATATAAATGTGTTTATTTCAGCTTGAAATTTTGCTATCATGTGTGGATCAAAGAAAAGAGGAATAGTATTAAATAAAAACATAAACTTGGGTAAAATAGTCATTTTAACCAAGTTGGACCTACCTATCAAGGAAATTGGAAGAGCTGACCATGTTCTCATCAATCTGCGAGCCTCTTTAGCGACCTGGGCAAAGTTTAAAGGGGCAATCTTATTGATATCCGTGTAGATATTTAAACCCAGGTATCTCAAAATAGAACTAGGCTGTGCCTCTGCCACTGGCACAGCATGATTCCAAACCATGATATCGGTCTTAGAAGCATTAACTTCATAACCGGATATTGCCCCAAACTCTTCTGCAATGGCTATTACAGTAGGGAATGCCGAGCTCAACTCGGACGAATAGATGAGAACATCATCGGCATATAATGTGACTTTACGCTCCCACCCTTCAAAAATAAAAGGTTTAATATTAGGGTTGTCACGAATTAATTGGGCAAAAGGTTCTATATATAAATCAAACAAAAGGGGGGAGAGGGGACAGCCTTGGCGGGTTCCACGAGTAATGCTAAATGGCTCAGTAAGTTCGCCATTAATCAATAATGAGGCGGAAGGGTCTTTGTATAATAATTTTACAGCCCGCCTAAAGTTATCGCCTAAGTTAAACTTTTTCAAAACCTCCCCTAGGTAAACCCAATTAACCCTATCAAAGGCCTTTGTAGCATCAAGCGTGAGAACTGCTAAGGGAAGAGATGCGGACGTGGCCATGTCTACTGCACCAATGAGATCATAAGTCAGCTCGTAGAGCTGCCAGTTTTTTACGAATCCCTTCTCATCAAGATGCAGGATATTATTCGCCACCCCCCCTAATCTATTCGCAAGAACTGACGCGAAAATTTTGTAATCTGTGTTAAGGATTGAAATCGGCTTATATGACCCACAGTTAGTTGCCAATTTGCCCGGTTTTAAAATCAGGGTTATAGAGGCCCTATCCCATGAGGTGGGGGGCGAAGCACCTTCCAGTAAAATGCTATTAAACAGGTTTGTTAAATACGGAAGGATTTAACAAACCGATTACTTTATATATTTCAGATGGTAACCCGTCAGGTCCTGCAGCCCTGCCTTTTTTGCTTTTGAAAATAGCAGTGCGTACTTCATCCTCTGTGACAGGGCCCTCCAGAGCATTCCTTTGTTCCAATTGTAGGGTCGGAAGAGAAATCCCCGATAGCCATTCCATTGCTTGATTGGGTTGTATATTCTTATCCTCACGATATATTTCGCTGAAGAAGCACTTAAAAGCTCCACTAATCCCTCATCTGTAGAGTAGGTCATTCCATCCTTGTCAATAGAACTAATATTATTTCTGACCCTGTCTGTCTTCGCCTTCCAGGCCAAGAGCTTACCCGCACCTTCTCCGTATTCAAAATGGGACAGTTTGCTAGCCTCCCATCTCTCCAGGACCCGTGCATTCAGGACTGAGGAAAGATTTCCTTTTATAGCTGTCAACTTGTCCTGTAAGTCCTTTAATGAGGCCCCTGAAGTTGCTTGGTACCTATCAATCTCTGCTTGGATACCCACAATCTCCAATTCGAGCGAGGCTACAGATTCCCTGTGCATCTTGTTTTTATATGCAGTTTTGTTAGTTAGATAACCCCTTAGTGTAGCTTTAAACGCATCCCATGCAATGCCAGGTGGGGCTGAGCCCTGATTAATTTCCCAAAAAAGCTTAACTTCATGATTTAACGCGTCAATGATATCAGAAGAGGCAAGGATTGATCTGTCAAAAGACCAATTTCTCAAGGGGACCCTAGATCCAGCCTCGAGCTCAAGCAGAATAGCTGTATGATCAGTAAGATGGAAAGGTAGATGAGTCACTGCTTTAACCTGTTTAACCAAAATATAACTGATCAAAATAAAATCGATTCGAGACTGATGGTGAAATTTATAATTCCTGAATGTGACCCCCCTTTGAGACCCATGGAGTGTCCTCCACATGTCATTATAGTTTAGAGCTTTCATATTATCCAACGAGAAAGTCCTAGTCTTAGATAAAGTTATGGCCCTATTGGAAGGTGATTTATCCAATACAGGATCCAAGACTACGTTATAATCACCTTCCAAGATGACCGGCTCTGGGAATAGGTATAATTGTGAAAAAAGTGTGGCTAAGACAGATGGATCATCCTGATTCGGGCCGTAGTATCCTACTATAGTAAATGGTGAACCAGAAATAATAATTGAAGTTATGGCCCATCTTCCATATGGGTCCACCTGCTTAGAAACCAGCCTTGCTCTTATAGATTTTTTAAAGAGGATGGCCACCCCCCTAATATGTGATGATTGTGATGTGACAACACCAAAGTCTACCCACTTATTATTTGCCAACAGATTTTGTATTTCAGTTTCTGCCAAATGTGTCTCCTGGAGCACTATTATTTGTGCAGGAGAGTCTCGTAGATATTGCATAATGTTGTTTCTTCTTGGACAGGTTCGAAGTCCATTAGTGTTCCAGGATAAAATACAGAGTTTATTCATTGTAAAGAATTTCCTGCCTAATCAAAATGATTGTGAAAACAAAAGGCCATTCCTGCCATACTCCCATATATAAGTTGTGTATTAGCCTACATCTATCTTTCACCTCTCTAGGATGTTTTAAGGGACGTTTTAGAGAACAGTTTTTAATTTTTTCACCCCCCTAACCCCCCACCCCCTCCATACCCCCCTCCCTCGGAGAACCCCCACTCTATCTATCTGGAAATCCAGAAAGATAGCACCTTGCTATGGACCCCCGCCGTAGCCAACCAACACAATTTTTGGGGACAATAACCAAGAAAGAAAGTGATATCAACAGGACAAAAACTTAAAACCCTAACAAATATTACTCTATCTTCCGTGAAATTGCACCCTTCAATATGCCCCTTAAGTGAATATGGTGAGATATAGTAATCAGGCCTGTCACCAAGTAGAACAAAGATGTGATAAACATTAATAGAGCCCCTTTTTTTTTTTTTTTTTTTTCTTTTGTCCCTTTTTTTTTCCCACCACTATTTGTTCTATACTATTCTATAAATCTAGGAATCTCCTAGTTCTTCTTTTCTATTTTCTATTATATAAACATCAGCGCACGGTCTGTGCTATTTGGCAGAGACTTAGGTTAACTAAGTTAACTATTAATACATCTGTTAATACATCTGTTTGAACCAGAGAAGGGAGCAAAAAGAACTACTAGGAAGAAACCTAGGGAGTATGTAGAGATCACAAATTACTCAGCAGACTTCTCCCTCCTTCCCATAGTCAGCAAAAACTCATCTGCAGCCTGCACTGATCTTATGTTATGCATAGTATTTTTGTACATAACTCTCAAAGCTGCCGGAAATACCAACTGAGCAACAGCTCCCTGGCTTCTAAAGGCTTCCAACCTCTTACCCAGTTCCCATTGTTTATCGAGAGTGATTCTGGATAAATCGGATCTAATCTGAAAATTGAAACCCTTAGCATTAACCACCTTCTGTTTCAGCGCAGTGTTCAAAATAGTTTCTTTGACTGAGTAGGTGAGAAAATTAACCAAAACCTTTCTGGGTTTTACTCTCTGGGGGTTCCTTCGGAAAGGCTCTCTATGAATGCGCTGAATATCTAGGGCTATTTCCTGTTCAGTCAGGTCTAACCGCAGTGCTTCTTTTAACAGAGAAACCACAAATTGTTTGATATCTGATCCCTCTTTATCCTCCGGTACATTCAAAATCCGCAGGTTATTCCTCCGGGCATGGTTTTCCAATGTCTCCATCCTGTCTGACAAGCTCTGATTCTCCTGCCTAAGATTCACAATTTCCGCTTTTGTCGCACCTAAATTAATGTTAACTTCTGTGACTGAATCTTCCAGAACTTCTGTCCTGGTAGTGAGAGCGCCAAGCTTACTATCCAGAGATTGGCAAAAGCAACGGATGTCAGCTTGGCTTGAGGCAGAGGTCTCAAAGCCCTTTTTGATGTCTGCGGCCAGAGTTGAAAACATCGCCTGAAAAGAGGCCTGGAGTGTGGTGACCAGGTCAGTATTCGAACCCTGAGTTGCATCAAGGGCAATATCAGAGTCTCTCCCATCCCTTACATATGCCGTCGCACCAACAGATTGGATGACTGACTGCAAACTCAACGCAGATGCAACAATAGGTGGAGCAAAAGGTAGCGGAGGAGCCAGAGGAGGAGCCAGAACCAATTAAGAAGGCACTGGCATCACCAATTCACTTGACGTATGAGAAACCTCTAAATCTTGACCATTCTCTCCAGACACTGATGGGATCCTCAGAGCCAAATTGCTGTTGTGGCCTTTCTTGCCCATATCCTTAATACTGACGTTATTACCCTTGACAATAGCAGAAGTACTATAATCATTAGAGACCATCACTCCTTCTAGTGTAAGATCTGAAATAGGATCATCTGTGCTCGCCGAGCTGACTGTATTCTCCATGGATACGTTTTTTTCACCTTCGGTAGTGGTCATCGGTATTTCCGAGATAAGCTCTCCACCACCCTGACTCAGAGAAGCAAGGGGAGAATTATTGCCCAACAGTACCAATTGAGGCACCACTTTAAAATAGGAGCGCAGTGAGGGAGTTATTCTAGACACTGGCCGAATTTTTTGATTTAGCTTTCTTTGCTAGCTTGGGGGTATATGCCCGCTTCGCTTTAACTTGACCAGTTAAATACGTCGACAATTTTTTATCGTCAGATGTTCCTGTGTTAGTGTTAGTGTTAATGCCTGCAGGAGCCCTTAAGGACGACCCCCCCCTCCTCACTATTAACAGTAGTTGAGTCCCTTACCTTACTTTTAAGTACAAGGTTTTGAGCTGAAATACCCTCTAGAGACTCAATAGCTTTGTCGATGCCTTTGTTATTATTTTTTTTTGTTACAGATTTCCCTTTACCTCTTGTGCTCCCTCTCCCTCTGCCTCTGCCTCTACCTCTCCGGGTGACCTCCTCAGTAGGTGCTGTTGTTAATGCTGGTGACCCAGCCAATCTTGAACTCTCAGCTTCACCCCCACCACTGCTACTACCTTCAACCCTGTTTCCCCTGTTACCACTGTTACCACTGATATTGCCCTCTTTGCTCTCGCTGTGATGATTGTGATGACATTGCTGCTGGATGACAGACTGCTGGGCAAGAGATTGCTCCTCGAAGGTCTCTCCCACCTCGCACTGCCCCACCTGTGCCGTTGCTGAGGCTGTGGCTGTTGCTGTTGCTGTTGCTGGAGAATGCCGCTCGAGTAAAACAGCACGGGCGCGGCAACCCCTCCTAAGCTCCAGGGCGGCCTGCAACCAAATCCACCCCCGCCGGAAAATGCGGGATTTCTGCACTGCCGACTGCCGGGTTGCTGCTTCAGGCCACACAGGTTTGTGTGCACACTCGCCCGGATCGACCGCCACAGACGCTACAGATCTCACAGGCTCCTCCCCAAACACATTAGGCTCGGTGAAAATGGCAGAGACGCCGCCGGACACCAAAGAAAGAAAGCCCAAACTGTTACCAGTCAAAAACCGCAATCCCATCAGCAGAATAGTGAAGCTCCGCACTATGCAGGAAAATTGTGAGTTGATTCACTGATATTACATGTGTATTTCCCCCGATATCAACCAACGCCGGAGGCCCATACACAGAGCGCTGCCGCAGCTCAACCAGCCGCCGCTATGTTCTCCCAGCACTAAAATGTATGTCTCAATATATATAATGTGTTTCTTACTCCTCTATGGGTGTGCACATTATTACTGAACCTTTATTTATTTTAGAAGTTTAATACATTGTTCGCTATGTATTCTATTTGGATATATCTATTTCTACACCCAAATACTCCACCCACATGAAGAAATGTCCTGCATCACTGCATATGTGGCATTTAAACATCTCTCAGGCTTTTTCAAATGCTAGGACTTTATTTCCATAACTAGAATTCCCCAAATAATAATCTTGTTTTAGTGTCAGTAAATCTTGAAGCAAGTACTGCTCCGCATCTCTCAATTTTGCCAGAAATCATTAAATCGTATCTTGCTTAGAAAACATATTAGGCACTTCTATTTTCCCATCACTACTTTGCCTATTTTTCAATCTTTCATCCATATATTGAACTTTATCACTTGATTCTTCAAATTCATTTGTATTATAACAAAATGCATTCACACATAATTATGTTTAATGTTGCTGTATCTAGCGGAAAAATAACATCTCAATTCTTACCGTTTTTTAAATATTTATTCAATTTTAAATTAAGCTGCGGAAACATGTATGCTGCCTTACTTCAATGGCTAGGTATTGCTAAATAATGTTTTTTATGATTGGCCATTAGATCACAATTGTGTGGTACTTCAAAGCAGACAAAGAACATTAAATGTGTTATTAGTTCATTGTGTTCTGCCTGTTTGTTTGTAATTAAGATATCAAGACTCCTTGCTTAATAGTAGCTATACCCATAACCTCTCCCGTAACCAGACTCCCCTAGTACATTACATGTAATTTTCTTGATCTATTTCTATTTTCAAGATTGTCAATCATCTTAAGCACGCAAAAAGAGAACTGGTAATCTGGCATGGAAATTATCAATAAGTGGCAGGAGGATGTTTAGCAGTACAGCCCTATCCACTCACAATAAATGCTTTAATATTTTGAGCATTGAGCTTCAAAATCTTGATTACAATGTACAAAATGTCATTTATTTCGAAGTGATATAAAACTGCTATCCTATCCACCATTATGTTTTACCAAATGTTCCTGACAACCAATATAAGTGAACTTTACAATCATAGGGCCAGATTCACAGAATGATCTTAAGACTCAATCCTAAACTTACTATTATTTTGGTATTCACAGAATGCACTTACTACTTTTGGCATTCACAGAATGAACCTACTACTTTTGGTATTCACAGAAGTTAGGATTAGTCTTAAGTCTGTCTTAAATCTGTCTTAAGTCTGTCTTAAGACAAACTTAAGACAAAATCCTAACTTCTGTGATTACCAAAAGTAGTAAGTTCATTCTGTGAATGCCAAAAGTAGTAAGTGCATTCTGTGAATACCAAAAGAGTAGTAAGTTTAGGATTGAGTCTTAAATTCATTCTGTGAATCAGGCCCTGAGTGAGCACATTATCATTTTGAAAACACTGTTCGTCAACAATTTGATATGTAACAGCAAATATGAAAAAGAAACAACAAAGTACTCAACATGTTTTAATACTCTGTTGAATGAGAGAAAAAAAACACTGCAGATTATTGGTGAAGTGAATTAGAGGGGGCATTATTTTAAAATTATTTGAAATGGGTATCATTTCAAACATGCTAATATAAATTACAATTAGAAGAAAATTCACAGTTGTTTACACTGTTAGGCCCCTTATTTGTGTGTTTAATGGTATTGGAATTCATGGTTTTGAGCTGATGTCATTTGTTGTAGAACGTAGCTTCACCCACTGCATATATGTTAATAAGAAAAATACATTCTTTAAATAATGTATTCATATATTTTATGTTATTAAACATTCTAGCACTGAAAGTTGCTTCATGTTTAGCATACTTTTTCCTTTCAAACATAACATTAACATTGGAATAAACAATGTTATGAAAAATAAAACAAAAGGAGTTGCACCAGTCTGTGATTAAGTTTGATCGATATGAATTTATAAAATAATGGATTTATTTTCTCCAAAATGTGTTACAAACTTTCAGATTTGAACAGTTTTCTGTTATTTAAGGCCAGTTTTCTGGTTTTGTACCCTGTTGAAAGAAATGTTGTAACATGGTTCACGCTAGGTTGAGCAAAATCTCTTTGTCCCATTTTCGAATTCACCATGCCAGGGAGAAATTAGCACCCTCTTGGGGAGGCAAAATTCTCTCAAGCACCAAGCATATAAAGTACATATTTTGCATTAGTGTGGCTTGGGATAAAGGGAGAAGTGTACCAATTTTATTTAGCACTTAGGAGAAGATGGGCTATGTAGTGTCTGCCTTTATGTAGATGGCCTCTCAGTGAACTTCTACAAAGATAGAAAAGGTACAATAGGATGATATACACACTGACAGGCTTGAAAAAGATCTGGTGTTGCCCTCTACATACACCACCTATATTTCTGGCTTTAATACACTTGTTTGAGTAGGAATGTGCATGAGTTGAATAGGGATGGCTCGAGCCAACCAGTCATCACTTCTCTGCTCACCCTGCCAACAAGGATGGGAGGGCATCCTGATGGCAGGATGCCCGCAGTTTCTCGTGTTGTTTCTGTTCTAAATTATATAATGCAAAGTCAAGCTGTAAGTCTTTATGACTAGCAATCACAGGGCCTCATTTAATATATTTTGTCTAACTGCAGCACAGCAAGTCTAATGTGCTTCAAAATAAAATGACAGGAATGCACTGTATCTACAAGATAGGGCGCATTCCTGCCTTCTCCACTGTGCCAGAGTATAAACAGCCAGTATAAGATAATGTGGTAGCCTAGTTTCGTGCAGAACCTGGGGATTCGTACATTAAAGGAAAAGTTGTTCTGGGTGATCATTTACACTCGGTACTAAGCGTCAACGTTTTGACCCCTTGACAATATTGCGATTGTGTAATCGTCTGCGGGGGGTCTTCCTCTGGACTAAATAATGAATCTGTGTGATGCCTGTTTGACAAAAATAAAGTGTTTAAAGATTTTAAACGTGGTTTGGACAATTATGATTATATGTGGAGAGACCTTTATATCTCTGCTCACCTTCAAAGAGGTTCCACCCTGATACCAATTGACAGCAGGGCAGCTTGTGTAACTTAGATGGTTGATCTGTCAGAAATAAATTATGCCTGTCACCATCTGTGTCCAAAAGGAACATTCTCAGAAGTTCCCTATAGTATGCCCTTACAGGGACTGTACCAGATTCAAATGTAGCTCATTATCTCTTGTCCAGATTAATCAGTGGCATTGCGTGCCTGCATTTCTATAAAGGGATGATTACTTGCATTAGTCATTGTAGTGTAGTTCCTATATTCCCAATAGGCTCTGCGCATTGGAATAACATATACTATAGATTAGACGTAGGACTGAGGTCGACTAGGTCTCTATCATATATATTAAACTTAATTGTTAGTGCCAGCTAGCTCAGAGGTCACTAGAAACTTTCTTGAATAAACAAGAAGGGATTAGTTTCTGACAACCGCATAAACATGACAACTTTGTTTCCCAAGAATAATAAATCAATCTCTAGAGTCGCGGAAACAATAGATAACTATTTTCCTCAGTCAATCATGCATGCTTCGTTTCACCAGAGGTGCTGAGAAAATAGAGAGACGGGCGTTTTCAATAAAAAGTTTTTATTAAACAGTCTTCTCTCTCAAGCATAAGAAATGTACTGCTACAATCGTAATACTGGTTATAAAGTACAAGGCATATCATACGAAAAGTATTATAAGGTAGTACTGTAAAAGCATGATATGGTTTTTAAACCATAAGTTGCCTAAAACGTATACAGTAATAAAATAATGACTGAAAGTACTCAACTGGTGCTTCTAAAATATGCCTACCCCGGTGTACCTAACCTAAGTCTAGTAAAAGGGAAGAAGTAAGGGAGGAGTAGCTTAAATTCAGTATTTCCCTGCCAAGGATCTATCCAAGAATTCTCTAAGGGTCTAATCAGCGCTGTACCTTGGTTTAGAATGAAGGAGGTCTTGCATCTCTCTCTCAGGACTCGATTTCCCAGCAACCCACAAGTGTAGCTTGGAAACACTGGAGCTGGATTTCTCGGCAAGAGAAAAGACAGCGTCTCTCAGTGCGTCAGCTGGAGGGTTGGCTTCCGTCGGCACTTGCTGCTGCAGGGCATCAGGCAAGTAGTTAGTCGATCTGCTCCAAACCACCGTGTGTTTGTCTGGGCAAATGTAGGCATATTTATACTTTGAAGGTGCAGAGTTTGACGTATGATTGGACTTAATAATATCACTCAAAGACCCAGTTCTGTGAAAACTCAATGATTTCCTAGGAAAATTAGTATTCAGGTGAGGAGAAATCCCTAGCTTCTGAAGGCAGGTTTTTCTAAGAAATCATTGTTGATTCTCTGAACTTAGTGGAAGTAGCCATGCCGTATTTGGGCTGCACAGGCTCAGTCTAAATATGGTAATGATTCTTATGCCTATATAAGGATCGGATAATTTATACCTACATAAGGGCATGAATCGGGAAAATTACACTAGGGTCCTTGATTATTGACAACATCATGACTTCTGACTACATTTGGTTCAAGCACAATAGGTAACATTTCAATTTATAGCAATAAAAGTCCGGCATCTGGCGCTCGGAGTTTCCAGTGATAAATCTCCCTTTACGTCAGAGAAAAGCTTGTTGGGGACTTTCCTCCTCCAGGAAAAGCTTCTTAGTGGCAAACAAGGCTAATTAATTGACTTTGAATGCTCTGGAAAGAAAATGAATCGAGATGACTCCATAAGTAAAAACACACGTAACTTGTGGTTCACTTAATATTTAACAGGGTAGAGCTAGCAGATTCAGCATCTTACTACTGGCTCTGCATGCCTCAAACTGCACATTGGGAATCTGCTTACCCAAGCGACTGTCTCTCTTAAATAAAATCTTTACACCAGCATGAACGTGTCCCTAGCGTCCTCATGTGAGGATGTTACGTGCATGACACAACTTCCCCCTTATGGAGATCGATTAAAAAGAACATCCCTGACTAGAACCCAGGGAACAATGCTAAATTCACGGGTTACCTCTGAAGTAAAGGCCAGGAATAAGGCGATATATTTGTATGTTAAAAATATATACATATTGAAGGATTTGCACATGAAGGTGAAATTGGATAAAGACTATGATAACAAAGCCTAGTTTAATATTCTGTTATTCAGCATATCACACAATTCAAATGTATATATCAATGCTCACCTATGAGTAATGCCTTTTGTTCTGTCTTTAGATGTTGATAATGCCAAAATACCATTTGTTATTATATATTTTTCAGGTATACTATTCCATGAGTTACTATACACATCCACATATTCAATTAGATAACATACCCTGAGAGAGAAGCACATATTGTAAAGATGTAACTTTTGGACTACTTTTGCATAGTTCACTTCTAAGTTACATATGAACACCCAAATCATTTTTAGCAGTTACATACATGTTATATTGGCTTACATTACATAATATGGAATCATCATTATTGGTTCACAATTACATGTATGTTATGATGGCAACATTACATATTTAGTGATATACGATCTTAGTTATTCTGTGCTAAAGATTAACAGATACCTGTCACAGATTCAGCCTAAGTCATGCTGAGCATAGAGATCTGTCTAGAAATCTCGTCCTGCTCATTCAGACCCTATTTACTGAGTCAAGTAAATGAATCCATTTACATTCGCGTAGGTTCATGGTGGCCGATATTGAACCTCCTCTGAGATTTGGCAATATCTTTTCAAGTATCCCCCACTGTAAGTTGTTGCTAGTGTGTTTTTTTCTCGCTAAAGTGTTCAGCTAGCGGGGCACCCTGCACTTTGCGATAGCAGTGTTGCAGAGTACGTGTCTTTATTAAGCATGGGCGAATTTTGCGAATTCGCGATCCGCGAATTTGCGGATTTGCGAATTCGCAATCTGCAAAATTCGCGAATTTGTGCGAATTTGCAGATTTTTGTTTTTTGCGTATTCGCTGGGTTTTTTGCGTGTTCGCGGGGTTTTTTGTGTGTTCGCGGGGATTTTTGCGTCTTCGTGAGCTGCTTGCATAGCGAAGTTACCCATGCAGTCGTTTATGGGAGAGGGAGAGATAGATAGATAGATAGATAGATAGATAGATAGATAGATAGATAGATAGATAGATAGATAGATAGATAGAAATAGAGAGAAAGAGAGGGAAAGAGAGAGGGAGAGAGAGAACGAGAGAAAGAAAGAGAGGCCGGATCTCTGAAGGGCCAGATTCCTGAGTTGCCCCTACAGAACATACAGCTTTTTATTTTTAGCAAAATGCATATGAAAATTGTGCTGTAAAGGTCTCTTTTAGTTTAACCCCTCCTGACAACTCAAAATGGGTGTATTTGCCATCCTCTCCCTTCTTCCAGTTTTTTATATCTGTAAGTGCTTCCTGATGAGGTTTAATTCCTTGGACAGGTGCCTCGTTGCCTACTTGTAACTATTCTCTGACCCTGCTTCAAGGGTCAGAGCAGGGTCAGAGAATAGTTGCAAGTAGGCAACGAGGCGCCAGGAAGCAATGGGCAGCAGGTGTCCAAGTTAAAGTTAATTTGTTTGTAACCCTTTTGTAAAAGGTTACAAAGAAATTAGGTTCAACTTTTGCACCTGCTGCTGTAACCCTTGCTTGGCTGATAATTCGTCCCCGCTGATTCGCGGATTTTAACGCGATTTCGCAAGATTCGCGGATCGCTAAATCGCGGAAAATACGCAAATTCGCCCGCGAAACGAATTTTACGCCCACCCTTAGTCTTTATTTTCTGTTTCGTCTGCCCTATGTATACTTTTTGACAGGGACATTTGATTAGATAAATTACGTCCCTCGTATTACAGTTTGCTTGATGGTGTAAGCTGTATCTCTTGCCATTGTGTACAAATTCCTTTTGTTCAACAGTGAGCTCACAGGCTTTAGGCCATCCACATTTAAAGTGTCCTTGTAGTGGTGGCAACATTAAAAGAGAACGTGTGTCAGGTGCTGGCTCGTCTTTGATGTTTCTTCCTCTTTCAAATACCATCATGGGACAATCTGTGCTACCTATTTCTTCCTAAACTAGGTGCCAATTAGGATTTATGTTCCTTTTGATTTAGTTACTCGTATCACTGAAATTAGAGGCGCAGACAATCCGATTAATTATCAGTGGATTTGTTAGTGTTGTTTTGTAGCAGTATGTCTCTATGACAGTATAACACTTGCTTCTTAGTTCTCTTAAGGAGACTGGGTGGGTAGCCAAGTTCTAACGGTCTCTGTAGGAGAGAATCAGATTCCTTGAAGAAATCAGCCCTACGCATGCAGTTCCTGCAGAGTCTCAGGAACTGCCCGTAGGACAGATTGTCTCCCAAATTCCTGGGATGATAGCTCTTGTAGCCCAACAAGGTTTTTATTTCTAGTGACTTCCTATACAGCAGAGGTCTTCAAACAAATTAAGGTTTAGACCCCCAGCTGAATATTTTCAGATATCAGGCCCTTCCAACACCTGCCAGAAATTTCTGGAATCTGGTACACTACATAATCGACTGCCATCCGCATATCCCAGGCCATATCAGGCAAATAATGCTAAACATAGTAAGAGTGTTTAGTAAACTGCAGGTTAGTGAGTGGGGGTGGTTAAATGACAGAGGCTTATTAACCAGTCCAAATCGAATTTTCCCAAGATAAAGTGTGCGCAAATTATTTTTACTATGGTTTTATGTATGCAGTTGAGTCATAATGGGACAGTGTTATCTGGAGCAGCCCATTCACCTCTGAAGTAATTACCCTCAAGTCAGGTAAATACCTTTCCTTCCATAGCAAGCAAGGAAGGAAAGGCTAGCACATTTATTTTAAAAGAATGACATCAGGGTGCTGACATCTCTTCCTGTGATATCCCTTGACACCAATGTGCATTGCTTATGCTAATTAGTCCCCCCACTTGTTTTTTAAAGACCTATGTGGGGGTTTAGCACATGGGAGGCTTATGTTTAAAAAAAAAAGAACCAATACAAACTGAGTGATGTTGCCTATTTTACTTCAAAGCAATGTTGTCTGATAGACTTTGTGGTGATCAAATGAATCCTGGTCCAGCTGCACAGTGAACTGGCAGCATTTCAATGCATGTAAATACAGCGGCGGTCGATGCAGGTAGGTTTGAAGGGGCAGCGAAGTTGATAGACTATGGAATTGGTCAAATTAAATAAATAAAACCTATTCGGTCCCTCACCCCACTCCACTGCCCAACCGCACTTGCCTGCACCAGCTGCGACTGATGTGTGTGCCTCCAGGGAGTGAGTTTAAGCAGAGAGTAGAAAAGACTGTTAGAGACTGAAAGCATTTATGGTGGATGCCCAAAGGCAGTTCTTAATTAATAATAATCATAATAATAATAATAATAAAAGTACAGGTGCCAAAGCTTTTATTATGTCACTTCAGCCAGTACTGGCTCATGCCAGGGCGGCTGTATACTAGGACTGCCAAGTCTTGAACGAATCAACACACGCCTCCTTCTCCCTCCACCCTCTTATTTAAGCCTCTGTCTCATTCTTGCAGGATTTTTTTTATCCCTCGGTCTCTGTTTTCAGAGCTTTCTTGCCCATTTTCTTTCACCCTATTCTTCTTTACTCTCTCTTGCTCTTGGTCAAAGTTGGATGCTGAAAATGAATTCTTGGTTCCTAAAAATGAGTACCGGGGGTCACCACCTGCCACCTCCGATATAAAGGGAGCGCTGCCCACATTGGAGTCAGGACAGAAATGGACTAGTTAGAAGCAGTGTTTGAAATATCGCCCTTTGCCCCAGAAACACCCCTGGCACAATCGCTTATGCGCTGCAACGTTAATCATGTTGTCACTTGTGTTCATTGCCTTTAAGCTTCTGATTGCCTTACTATATAATTGTAGGCTGCATAAAGTGCAGACGCTATTCAGTCAGGCAACAAGTGGTGCTTTACAGAGGTGATAAAGTAAGAAATAAATATAAGGCGTGAGTTGCGTACATAGCTAGAAACCTAACTTTCGACGCAGGTATGGAAAGACTGCTGAAATTTCCCATCATCAAACGCTCTCTTCTGCCTTTCCACAAGACTGGAGAAACCCTACTTTCGAAGCATGTTGTTGCAAGATCACTATGAAGCATTTATTTGGGAGCAAAATGTGACAGCTGCAAATTGTGCATGCTAACCACACTTGCAATTCACATAACTGCACATTTGCTACTGGCACAAAATGAGCATTTTGAATTGAATAGTCAGGTTCAGGGCCGCATGCTCAAAGGATGTCAACCTTGTCACTGACGAGAATGGCCTTCTTCATAGGAAACAGTGAAAGATTAGATCTTACAGTGGAGTTTGTGCCCCACAGATTGAAGAACTCTGCAATAGAGGGATGTGTATAACTAATTATTTTCACTCTGTACAGTTTGGTCAAGAAAATTGATCTTCTCCTTGCTATAGGTCATAGTCATCTGAATATCTTTAGATCTGCCATTCAGCCAAATGCAGAATTCTTCTAGGGTATCTTCCAGGGTATCGGAGTTCCCAGTCCTTATCATGAGGACATCATTGATATACCTCTTCCACAAAGTAATATTCTCTGTGAAAGGGTTATTGGAATTATAGATGTTCTTGTCCTCATAGTTGTCTATGTATAGATTAGGTAAATCTGGGGCAAATCCAGCCCCCATGCCACCTCCTTTTGTCTAGTACAAATAATCTTTCTGGAATAGGAAGATGAATTCAGTTGGTACCCTGTGTGGCCTTTCACTATGTTCTAAGAATTCATGTGCTACGTTTAAAGCTTCTCTTTGTGGAATACTCCTATATAACAAGGCCACGTCCAGTGTTACCGGTATCTGTCTGTCCTTATCGTAGTGGAAGCCTTCTATCCAATTGATGACTTCCAGCATGTTGCGGATGTAGGACCGTGTCCTAGAAACCCAGGGTTGCAGAAAGATATCTACATATCGACAAACGGGTTCCAAGACTGAGTCACATCCGGACATGATGGGTCTCCCTGGTGGTTTTTCCCTGTTTTTGTGGACTTTAGGGAGTGTGTAAATCATGGGGAAACAGGGCTCTTTCTGATTAAGGTAACCATATTCCAGTTGGCTAAGGTAACCTTCTTCCAATTTTTGAGTGGTCAATCTATGTATTAATTTGGAAACTTATTTTGTGGGATCTCCCCTGATTTTTTTGTAGTTCTCAGCCACTTGTAATTGTGTCTGGATCTCAGTGACGTAATCCTCTCTGTCTTGAACCACAATGGAGCCCCCTTTATTAGCTGGTTTTACAACTAGGTTAACATTGTTTTTAAGTGTTACCAAGCTCATTCTCTCTTCCTTACTGATGTTATGTTTGATAAACTTTTTGGTATCGACCAGTTTTGTAGTGATAGGTTTCATTTTTCGTTGCCCCGCCCATTGCCATTTACATATGCAAGTTAGCATCATGTGTCTAACTGATGAAGTATACACTTATGCTCTTACGTTATTTTTATTGCTCATGTGATTATTCATTTATCTGTGTGATGATATTTGGTTTCCTTAGCTTAGCTCGTGTGCCTCCATTTTGTGTATTCCTCTGTGTCTGCGAGTCGCACTCGCTCATCCACCCCTCCCATAGGAATAAGAAAATCACTAATGCAGCAGTTTTCGTTTCTCAGCTAACTGTGGCCGAAACTAACAAGTTCCTTATCAGTAGTGTTCTCATGCCCCAGAGACGCTGAGACTCGGCTCCGTGGCCTTGGGCAGAGATAGCTAATGAATCCCTCGCAGGTGCAGATGCCTCTTGTATGATGCCATTGTTCCTCTCTCTGGGGTTCAGTAATTTTCCAGAAGGGGCGTGTTTTATTCTACTGTACCATGTTATAATGTATTGCTGTGATGATATGAGTTAGTCCTCTCGGCGCACTCTTAGGGGTGAGGTCGGACAGGGCCCTCTCATATGGGAGTTTGTGGCCAATAAAATTACTTTGTTCATTCTTCTCCACTGTCCGGCTGACTTTTTACTGAGTAACTATAGGTGAGTGTGGTAAGTCACTCGGTGGATTTGAGCCATGCTTATCAGATGGCGCCCGAATAGGGACCCCGCGATAAGGATCTTTCTCACCCGTAGGTGGGTAGCAGAAGACCGGGGACTCGCTGGTCGGCACGGTGGGTCTGGGTACCCATTTTGATGCCGAGCTTGGTCCTCGCAGCGCTGCCCCACCCTGCTGATCGGGAGAAGTCCAGGTTCGGATCTTACGCCGGGGTCCAGAAGGCAGAACCTGGAGCTGACCGTGTTGGTCTTGGCAGCCGGAGGTGGAGAACGGTAGAGGTCGGTACCGCATACGGAAGGTGAGTGGTCCGCCTGTTGTTTGCAGGAGCTGGAGTGCTCCGAGAGACTGGGGTGTCTTTAGTGGTTTGAGGAGCCGGTGTGCTCCTGGGGCTAGTGTGCTCCGGGGAACTCAGAGTGCGAGTGGTGCACTGACAGACTTAACGGAGGTTGGGAGGACATTTTGTTTGTGGTCATCCGACCGGGTGGTACTGTGGTGGAGGCGTGGCTCATTGCGGGTAGGCTCCGAAGCTCACCCCGAACCCCTAAGGTGGCGGTTCGGCGGGAGTTAGTCCTGAGTCCCCTGTGGTAAAGTGCGCAGCGATCTGTAGTGCCACCCGGGTGACGGATGTGTTCTCCATCCTCAGAACAGTTAGTGTACTGTTCGGTCTGCGGTAGGGTCCAGGTTCCCCAGGACTTGGTCGACGGGACTTGTCCCATTTTTGTAACACGTGTTTGGCAGGATTTTGATGTACAGGATGTGTGTGTGTGTGTTTTGAATTCAATGTATACCATATGTGTGTGAACGTGTTAGGAGCCAGTGAGCAGAGGTAACGGAATTTGTGAGAAGGTGTGATTGCATTGTGGTAAAGATGCCGTGCTTCAGTAAGTTGCGGTGTTTTGGATGCTGTTGTCGTGTATCGGATTCTAGATTGGCCGAAAGCCATCCTGCCCCTCCGGAGGGCACTCCTAATTTTGACATGTACGTGAAACACGGATTGCCTCCGATTTTGTTTGGTACCTTATGGCATCAATACACTAGCGACAATGTGGATTTGCAGTGGCCCTTGACAGGTTCTTTTGAAGTGGCTAAATTGGATTATTTGCAAGACAAATTGTTTGCTAGGCGTAGTCGTCAGAGCATGTTCGATTCATTGAGAATGTGGCAGAAGGAAGTTAGGGAACGTAAATTGAGAGAGGAGAAGGCGGTACAGAAGAAGGCGGCACAAACGATGGCACAGAAAGCGAGAGAACATACCAAGAATGAGAATGAGCAACGCCTTGAGCGCGCAGATAGACTTTGCAGGTTGAAAGAAAATAAAAGTTATGTAGTGCGAGAGGATGAGCAGGATGAGATGGAGGACGTTTTGAATGCCCGACCCCCTCCCCCTTATGCCCCGCAGCCATTGTACCCTGCTTTGCCAGTTCCGGTCTCATCCGGTGGGGTCTTGGACCCACAAGCGAGTGCCCCACACCCGTCCGGCGCAGCGCCTTCCACCTCCCCGTCATTGCCGGCGCCCCTTGTCTCTTTGCTCATGACAAGCTCACCCGCTCCCTCCCAGTTTCCCCCAGCACTCCCTGCCGTCTCCGCTAGTGCTACCCCTAGTCAGGAGTTGTCGACACCGAGTAGAGGTGTAGGGAGTGGGTTGCTTTCCCAAGTACGAAAACTGCTTACGCGTTCTACAGTTGACTTAGACAAAAAAACAGTGGTGGCCAATCAAGCTTGTCAGTGGGCCAGGAATAATATTTATTCGTTTGAAGACATTTGGTCCACAATGAAAGATTTTGAGCCTCTGATGCAGCAGCATGCTTTGTGGCACATGTCGAATACATTGATAGCGCTATGGGAGCAGGGGTACAGAGGAGAGGCTCCCGCGACCCTATTGGATATAAAAAATGGAGCTTATAGAGCTAACACTGGGGTACGTGAGGTGATGCGAAGTTTACAATCCATATTACAATATAGAAATGAATTACCTTCTGCAGGTTCACCCCACTTTCCTGGGATACATCCAATGCGTGAGGTGCATCCTATTTTTCACCCTGAGGTCCCTGAGGTGGTAGACACAGTAACGAACGCCGTCACTAGGGCTCGTATAGATGCCCATTTCCAGGAGCAGTGGGTATATACACCGTGGAAGAGGAGTGAGGTGTTAGCTTTGAAGGCTCAGCTACCAGATTCTAGAAAGAATCCGACTGCCTATTATAAGGAATTGACAGAAGCCGCATCCTCCACTGTTATGACTTTAGCGGACATTGAATTATTTTTTGGACTATTGGTCCCGGTGGACGCATGGAGACAGGTGAAGGGTACTGACCATGCAGAGGAGTTAGGGGGTACGTGGACGGAATTGCAGGATTGGGACAAGGAACATAAGCCAGGGGAGAAGCCGAAAGCGGAGATTTTGGCATTGCCGGGGCGGATTATTAAGTATATGCACTCTCTCATCCCCCCGAAGAAAGTGGACTGGGATAAGTTGACGGCCTGTAGACAGAAGAAAGATGTAGCTGTCTCTGATTTCTTTACCAGGTTTGAGGAGACGTTTATGGACTTCAGTGGACAGGATATGTCACAGGATGGAGGGTTACGACTTTTCGTTAACAGGTTCGTAATGAACTTGTTACCGGAAATATCGGCAAGGTTGCAGGCATCGGAGAGTACGTGGACGACATCCACTCCCTCTGGTATTCTTAGCATGGCTCAGTATTATGAACACAGAGAGAATGAGAGCAAGGACAAGCAGGAAAAGAAGGCTAAGGATTTGAAGACGAGGGTTTTGTTACAGCAAGTATCCAGAGGTCGAGGAAGAGGTGCTTCGACTGCGGCAGCGGGACGAGGGGGCGGTGGTTATGGCAGGGGTGACAACAGAGAGCGATTGGGACCGAATCAATGTGCAAAATGTAAACAGGAGCGGCATTGGTGGAGAGATTGTCCTCTGTTTCAGTCGAATGCTGGCAACGGCAGAGGGCGGGGCCGAGGTGATTCCCGGAGACAAAATGGGCAGTCTAATGGTGGTGGGAGACAAGGGGGTAATTGTTTCGATGGCAATACGGACAGGCAACATTTTCAGAGGGGAAATGGACAGTATTACAACGATGATTATGCAATGGATGATTTGACAGGATTCTCCCATAACTAGGACAGCGTAGGACAGAGCGAGGGGCCAGTTTCTGTGGAAATTGATCAACGAGGACCCTATGTGACTGCGGTCCCAACAGAAATTTTTAGTAGATACGGGTGCAATGAAAAGTTCAGTGGCTCGTTCTCAGGTCTCAGGGGCGGCTCTGTCTGGCAAGAATAATATCTCCGTGGGGTTCTCAGGTACTCCGGTGATTAGCCCCATCTCCAAACCACTTACTCTTATGATTGGCCCTTTCACTGTTGATTCACCCTTTTTGCTGACTTCCAATTGTGGCGAAAATTTGTTGGGTTTAGAGTTACTGAAGAGGTTGCATGCCACCATCTATTGTTCCCCGGACGGTGTGTACCTTACGTTGGGTCCCACCGTTGCGCATGCGCAACAATGTTTTTCCAAAGATGAGCCTCTACCACCTGAATTTGAAGGGGTCCCTGAGAGTTTATGGGCCAGTAGTGATACAGATGTGGGAAGAATGGACATTGCCCCCGTGACAATTAAGGTTAAGGTGGGAGCCCAATCGCCTAGAATACCCCAGTACAGGATATCTCGGGAGGGAGAAAAGGCCCTATTACAGATAATACAGGATCTGATTCGGTCAGGAGTCGTGGAGGAGACGGACTCTAACATATGTAACAGCCCTATCCTCCCGATTCTTAAAAGACGGTCACCCGATGCTAAAGATGATACACCTGATGTTTATAGGTTTGTGATTGACTTACGCCACATTAACAAGGTAGTGGAGCCTCAATACACAGTGGTTTCTGATATCACTACGATATTGACAATGATTCCCCCATCAGCTAAATATTTTTCTGTTCTGGATTTGAAGAATGCTTTCTTCAGTATTCCCGTACATGAGGATAGCCGTTAACTCTTCTGATTCTCATTGGCTGGCCGAAGTTTTAGATTTAAGAGAATTCCCCAAGGATATACAGAGAGTCCTAGCATTTATAGTCAAGCACTAAAAGCACAATTGGATGATTTGGAACTGTCATATGGTTACTACGTTTCTATATATTGTGTTAAGTTAGCATGAGCTTATTAAATGTCTCCCCGCAGGCAATGTTATGTTACAATACGTGGATGATATCCTTATAGCATCAGACACTGAGGACGGTTGTCGGGATGCTACGGTTAAATTGTTACATCATCTGGCACACAAGGGCCACAAGGTGTCCCTTCCTAAATTCCAATATTGTCGAACGGAGGTAACCTACTTAGGTCATCTCTTTTCGAAGGAGGGGAGGAGGCTGACACCGGAGCGCATAAGAGCGATAACTAACATGGCTGTACCTAACACGCAGCGAGAGGTGCGCGCGTTTCTGGGCATAACCTCATATTGTCGCCAGTGGATACCCAACTATGCCTTACTAACAAAACCCCTACTGTATCTGACTACTAAAGAGGTGCGCGAACCCTTACCCAGGACCCCCGCATGTCAGGAAGCTTTCAAATTACTAAAAAATGCTTTATGTTCTGCAACTGTTTTGGGAACACCTGATTACCAGAAGCCTTTTGTGCTATACGTACACGAGGCAGAAGATTGCGCGTTGTCTGTCTTAACACAATGTTTTGGGGGGAAGCAGAGACCTTGCGCCTACTTCTCTGCGATGCTCGACAATGTGGCAAGAGCGCTGCTGAGCTGTCTGCGGGCCACAGCGGCTGCTGCCGTCTCTATTAGACAATCGGCAGGGCTCGTCCTGGGTTCAGAACTCACAGTGATGGTACCGCATGCTGTGGACATTCTATTGAACAGAACGCAGACGCAGCACTTAACTAGTGCTTGTCATACTGGTTATGAAATGACCCTTTTCGCACCCCATGTCACGATAAAGAGGTGTGCCACTCTGAACCCTGCCACGTTGCTACCCATCCCAACAGACACAAAAGACAATGAGATACATGATTGTTTGTTTTGGACAGAAGAGAAGACGAAAAGGAGAATTGACTTGACTGACAAACCCTTAGATGATCCAGACAGGGAGCTGTATGTCGATGGGTCTTGTTTTAAGCTTGCGGACGGTACATCGACGGCAGCATATGCTGTTACGACTTTACAGACAGTAGTGGAGACTTCTAGGATCCCTTATCATTCGGCTCAGGCTGCAGAAATAATAGCCTTGTTGCGAGCGTGCGAATTGAGTGAAGGACTAGACGTGAACATCTATACTGACAGCCAATACGCCTTCGGCGTGGCTCATAGTTATGGGCGCCTGTGGGCAGAACGGGAATTCCTGACATCACATGGACAGAGAATACAACACGGCCCACTGATATTACGACTACTTACAGCATTGACGCTACCCAGACGACTGGCTGTGATAAAGTGTAGTGCACATAAGGCAGTGGTGGACGATGTGGGACGGGGTAACGCTTTTGCAGACCAAACAGCAAAAGAGACTGCGAGGACGAAACTCCCACGAATGTTTGTGGCAGGGCCAGCTAGATGGGTACCAGACGTTAACATGTTTGCAGATACTGTACAGAGTGTAAAGAACATACAGGAAAAGGCAACGGAGGATGAAGTGAGGACATGGAAAGATGGTGGGGGGCGATTGGACTCTGACGAATGTTGGACAGATGTGACCGATAAAAGACGAGGGTTACTCCCAAATGCATATGTTCTCCCAGTGGTGACAATGGCTCATGGGCCGGCACATATTAGTGCCAAGGGTATATGTAAAATACTAGACCCAGTGTGGAGTAATAAAAATATCCCTAAAGTGGTGACTCATTTAGTCCAGCAGTGCATGGTATGTTTGAGACACAATCCAGGAAAGGGAACCCCCGTTCCAGTGGGAAATTTTGCACCCCCTTCTTTCCCTTTTGAGGTGATCCAGATGGATTATATTGAAATGGAGAGGGTTAATAATCTCAAATACGTCCTGGTGGTTGTATGCTCTTTTAGCAGATGGGTGGAGGCATTCCCAACAAAAGATTGCACGGCCATTTCTACAGCTAAAATGTTGATTAAAGAATATTTTTCCCGCTTCGGATTGCCTAGGGTGATCTGGAGTGATAATGGCACATCCTTCAATGCTGAATTGATGAAACAGATATGTAAGGGCTTACAGATTTCCCAAAAGTTCCACGCGGCCCAACACCCTCAGGCCGAGGGACTTGTAGAGAGGTTTAACAGAACACTGAAACTCAAAATGGCCAAAATACAAGAGAGTACAGGACTCCGTTGGCCAGATGCCCTTCCTTTAGCCCTGCTTTCTACCAGAGTGACAGTTAATTCCAAAATGGGTGTCTCCCCTTACGAGGTAATATTTGGCCGTCCTGCCAACGTTTGGGGAGTACCCAGACCCAAGTGTTTTTCTGAAATAGAGTATCCTCTGTTGATAGACTACTTGTATGCTTTGACTAAAGATCTTCGTTCTATTCATCAGCAGGTAGCAGACACCCTGAAGCCGTTGCCGGAGGGGCCCTGACACTCCATCCTACCCGGGGACTGGGTAGTTGTGAGAAGATATCAGCGGAAATCCTGTTTGGAGTCCAGATGGTCAGAGCCGAAGCAAGTACTTTTGACCACGCGTACCGCACTTCGAGTTGAGGGCAGGAAGGCGTGGACCCATGCGTCGCATGTGAAGAAGGTCCCCCTGCCGTTACCCTATGACAAGTGGGTAAGAGAGGGCGTTGCTGATGAGGAATGGGAGCAAGTGCCCAGTTACATTCCTTTCTCTGATGCCTCACTGAGGGGAGGGGAGCCGAGTGCAGTGAAAAGAAAAAAAGGAAAAATTGCAGGCTCCAATACTCCCATTGAGAATAGTGATCAGGCCTCGACGGACGCAACACTTGCCACAGATACACCCATTTTGTTCACAGATCCTGAAGTGCGAGGGAGCACTTGTTATAATCTGCGGCCCAGAAAGGGAAAAGGCATAAGGGACTAAACACTGGAAGAAGGGCTTAGGTAGAACACTGGAACAAGTGGCGGAGTGGACATTAGCTCACAAAAGAAGATTAGTGATAGGGATGGACTTGTAAGAGCCCTGGTGTTTGGCCGAAGGTTCTGTTTTATGAGACATTAGAGTGGTGTCTGGTCCCATATTAGTGCTCCTGAGTTGCGGCAGCTGTGCAACTTCGGCGAGGGATTAGGGAATGAACAATAGAAGTCTATTTGTGAGGCTTTAACGGACACAGGGACGAAGATCCCTTTCAAGGGTTGAAGAACCCCTCTGGCCGGTTTTAGGACTGTCTGGGAATATTTTTATTAGTTTAGTTTTTCTTCCTTATTTTTGTTTTTTTTGATTTTTGATAAAAGAAATGTACCCCTTTGGTCGTCCCGTCCCTGATGAGGAGCAGCCTTTTGCGGCTCCTCGTAGACCCGAGCCTGCTTCTCCATGGTTGGCCTTATCACGAAAAGGGAAAATAGTGCTCATCATAATAGTGCTTATTGCTTTCCTTGTGACTCTCGGAATACTGTTCTTCCTGGACAAGGCTTATCCTGTACATGTGTTTGCCCCCACACATGCTGCCATTCCTGAGCATAACATGATCACTGTCGACTATGGTGAAAGAAGCTTGCATAAAGATAATGTTTTTATTAAGACTTTACATCATGCTCATGCCGTGTACAATGTTACAGATTGTTGGGTTTGTGGGTTACTACCCTCTGCTGCTTATAAGAAGGATAGTTTTCTAGCACTTCCTTTGACGTCAGTGAATAGTTGTGTGGGGTGGTACACTTTGATTGGTATGGTCAAATATTTCCAGCAGCCAGATTTTCTAACTCCCCGACTACAAGACAGAGGATCTACTGTGACAATGCGAGTACGTCCTTTGCCCCCTTCTTCCCTTGGACGGTTGTATACTGATGGACGTTTCGACCAAATATTCTTGGAGACATGTGAAAAGAATGTAGGCCGGTTCTCGACTCCCAATGACACTGACAAAGTTAGAGAGAGTTTTCTACAGTTAAATTCCTCCCTGTCTTATAGGCACCCACCAAAGGGGAATGGTGGCAATAAGTCTTTGATGCCCTTGGCAGTTGTCGGACTGTCACCATTATTTTGTATAGCGGGAAGGGGTCCTATAAAGGTAGGGAACAGTTCCTGTAACGTGACAGCATCAATACGCCTGCCCCTTAGCCCTTCTTTGGTCACGCCTCCCAACATTTACTTCGTGTGCGGGGACAATGAGTACTTGTGGTTGCCTGAGGGTTGGGGTGGGGTCTGTTATCTAGCTTATATGATCCCGCCTGTGTATGTGGCACCTTCTGACTATCATAACACTCACCGTAGGTTTACAAGCTCGCCAGAGCAGCGTAAAAGGAGGGCACTTCAAGTTGACGACGTGGATCAGGCTGATACATCATTACAACAATGGACAGATTTCTCTAAGGGTCTCTTGCCTTTCTGGGGTCCGATATTTAACAGTAGGGTCATCCGTAGGTTGTCAAGGGTGATGGAGAAAGTGGTGATCACTGAAGCAGACATTGCTACTAATATGTCCGTTGAGATTCAGGCTAGGGGATTATTCACGATCCAAAATAGGATGGTGTTAGACATCATCCTTGCTGATAGGGGTGGGGCCTGTTGCGTCATCGGGACGTCTTGTTGCGTGTATATTCCTGACTCAGCTCCGACAGTTAACTTAGCAGTACAGAAACTCCATAGATTAGCGACTGAACTTCATCAGGATAACGGGACATGGTCACTACAAGGGTGGCTTTGGGGTGTTTTCTCCTCATGGGGTTGGAAAATACTGATGGGACTAGTTGGAGTAGTGAGCGTACTCCTGACATGCTGTCTTTGTGTTTACTGCCTTCCCCCATGTTGCTCAATGTGTGCCAGTAATTTGCGACCCTCCAAAAGGGTGACTGGTCAATATCCTGCCTCCACTGCTATTGAACTTCCTGATGTTCGTTGGTTGATGCTAATAGACGAAGATATTTTTGATTAAAGTGTGCCCCCGCCCCTAGAATGGAATGTAAAGGCGCTACCTTTTTAGCTAATAAAGGCTACGCTCCAGTTAGCCAAATGATGCTAAAAGGAGGGTCTGATAGGTTTCATTTTTCGTTGCCCCACCCATTGCCATTTACATATGCAAGTAAGCATCATGTGTCTAACTGATGAAGTATACACTTATGCTCTTACGTTATTTTTATTGCACATGTGATTATTCATTTATATGTGTGATGATATTTGGTTTCCTTAGCTTAGCTCGTGTGCCTCCATTTTGTGTATTCCTCTGTGTCTGCCAGTCGCACTCGCTCATCCACCCCTCCTGTAGGAATAAGAAAATCACTAATGCAGAAGTTTTCGTTTCTCAGCTAACTGTGGCCGAAACTAACAAGTTCCTTATCAGTAGTGTTCTCATGCCCCAGAGACGCTGAGACTCGGCTCCGCGGCCTTGGGCAGGGATAGCTAATGTATCCCTCGCAGGTGCAGATGCCTCTTGTATGATGCCATTGTTCCTGTCTCTGGGGTTCAGTAATTTTCCAGAAGGGGCGTGTTTTATTCTACTGTACCATGTTATAATGTATTGCTGTGATGATATGAGTTAGTCCTCTCGGCGCACTCTTAGGGGTGAGGTCGGACAGGGCCCTCTCATATGGGAGTTTGTGGCCTAATAAAATTACCTTGTTCATTCTTCTCCACTGTCCGGCTGACTTTTTACTGAGTAACTATAGGTGAGTGTGGTAAGCCACTCGGGTGGATTTGAGCCACGCTTATCAGTAGCATCCTGTAATGCCACTAGCTCAAAAGTCAGAATTTTGTTCGACATCAAATGTGTTGGTGGTGAGAATGTAGATGGTGTCAGTAAAGGGTTTACTGGGGACCTGTTAATACTGAAGGGGCTTGAGTGTTTGTAAAAGAAGTGCTTTATTTGAATCTGTCTAACAAACCAATACAAGTCTATCTTTGTACCAAAACTACTGCATGGTGCAATGGATACCTAACTCAGCCTTTAGATTGGGCTGCTAACTCCGCTGTGGATAGAAAATGTCTAGATAGATTAATGACAGGGTTAGTGTGATCATCTTCATGATGATTGTGTAGAGAACGGTCCCTTACCAGTGATATATTTGTCGCCCGGTTTGATTCTCTCCGTGTGTTCAGGGGAGAATTTCACCTCTCTAATGCCCCTACCTCTGCCTCTGTTCCATCCTCTGTTCTGTCCACTGTCTTCCATCAAACCCTGGGGGGGTCCGCCGCCTCTGTGTGTTGTCCATCTGGGGTCTCCTAAAAAAGAACCCCATGTTAACTCTAGGTATGTCGTGACCTGATGATTTGCTCCTTGTTAGCTTGAGCCTGCGTGCGATTGCTGTTTGCTTCCGCAGGGGTCACTGTCATCGTTGTCACTATCTGGATCACTTGAGTATGAGGACTCTGAGAAAGTTTCATACTTCCAGCCCCCTTGCCTGCCTCTGTTTATGTAATGGCCCTGAGTGTCCTGTTCGTAATTCAGCGTCTCTTCTCCTGCTCTGCATGCCTCAAACTGAAACCTCTTTAAAGGTGAGCAGATATGTAAAGGTCTCTCCACATATCATCATAATTGTCCAAACCACGTTTAAACTCTAAAACACTTCATTTTTCCCAAACAGGCCACTTACAGATTCATTATTTAGTCCTGAGGAAGAACTCCCACAGATGATTACACAATCACAGTATTGTCAGGGGGTCGAAACGTTCTGATGGAAATTCAATAGGAGTCAAGGGAAAGTTTGAATCCCTTAAACTTTTTTCTGCTGAGGCACATACAATACAACCTTCCACTACCTATCCAATGTCTGCATCTGTCCTAGACCACCAGAATGTACTGATTTATTTAAAGAGTTTTATATAGCACTGGCTAGACCCGTAAGTATCAGAGCGCTTTAAATAAGGTTCCACAAAATTACACAGTACATTAGATTCAGGTAACATAAGTTGCTAGAAAAACATTTCAAGAGCATGGAAGCGAAGAAGGGTGAGGGGACAGGAAAGGGAGAAGGGGAAGATAGGACAGGGAGATGAAGGAATATCTGCCCAAAGACCAGCTGGGTAGGTGACGGCAGAGGGGGAAGTCCAAAGCCTATCTCCTCATTAGCTATCAGGTAGCTCTACCGAGCAACGGCCAGAGTGCTAGGCCTCTGTGGGAAAACATTAAGAGAGCAAGGTGGACGGGGTAAAAGGGGAGTAGAGAGGAAAGGGTAGGGTCAAGGGGTAGGAGGGAGAGAACAACGGGGAGACGAGGGAAAGTCTACCAAAGTCCGGTAGGGTAGTTAAGGGCAGAGGGGAAGTCTGTGGCCCATCTCCTCCATGGCTGATATGTAGCTCCACCGGGCATCAGCCAGAAAGTAAGGTATCCACGGTCGCTTGCAGGTTCAGAAACCAAATGAATGAATCACAAATGTACTTTTTGGTGAGAATCTATAAAATATTTAGCAACAACATAAGAGTGACTCAAAGGTGCTATAATGAAAATTAACCAAAGCAATAAAAAATGTGAACCAATAATGTGCTGAATAAGGAGAAAACCTTTATTTCCTAGAAGAACCCTCACTCACCAGCCTAGTGGTGACATGCTTCATCATAGGGTTCCCACTGGGGGAACCGAATGTCCCCCCAGTGTGCTACAATGCCTGTTTTACAGCGGAGCTGGTTGTTTGTGATGAGTTAGTGTATAGTGTTCCAGTGAATTGAGTGAGAAGAATAAAAGATAACAGCTGTACCCTAAACAATTTTATTAGACGGTCAGCTGGTATCGTTAAAAACTAGTGATCAGGACACTCAGAGGTCTAGTTATTTAAACCACTGTATCCTTATAAGTGTAGGTCGACATGTTTCAGCTGTTTAATGCTTTGTTTAGCTCAGCTTTCTTCAGGGCCAAGAAATGTATATCCCCTGTGGTCCACGTGAGCTAAGGCGTGTCCTATCCGTGAGGATAATTATGTAAAAAAGGAAAAAACTCACGGTGTTGCCCATGTGGGCACTCCTAGGGCTCCCCAGGGGCCAAAACCTGTGAAACGAGAAATTAACACATTAAATACCATCAAAATCTGTCCCTAAAAATTAGGCAGAACAATGACCAGAATTCAACTAACTTCTTTATTACTCATTTCCACCCAAAGATAGAATAGGTATCTACTTTACAGCACCTTGTTCACATTGATGTGGTTGTTTATATTACCACCCAAACTGTAATGACATTGCCATTTGCACAATATCCCTTGTAAATAGGGATTTTCTGGTTTGAGATACCCAATTATGAGTACATACAATCTTTTTAGGCTGGCAGACTCTCATTTGTGGTCTTGCCTCACATAAGGCTGAGTGCGAATAAACGTCAACGAATTGACAACTAGTGAGTGCCCCGATTAAAATAATCTTGTTTCTCTCCCCCTTTAAGAAGAAGACTTTTGATCACACATCCATTTTTTAAAAAACTGTATAGAAAATCAAGGCTCACTCACAGCACGATTTCGTCGTGCATGCACCATGGGCTTGCGGAGGGGGTTAATCTTCACGTCACTCCCAATCTAGAGGTAACAGAGTTGTCACAATAAAAGCGTTGCAAAATAGCTGAAATTACCAGAATTGAAGAACCAAACCTCCCGCCAGCATAACATCCCCCTTACTTGGTTAGTAACGGCTCCCCACCTGCTACCTACTCAAAGGGCATCCGCAGCCTGAACATCAACTAGTGGGGCCAAAATGCAGAAGTAAAAGATGTTTGGTCGGAATCACCTGACCAACGTCTGTTTGCATCATTCCGACGCGGCTCTTAAAGCTATAGCCCTGTGATTCGTACAAAGTATTGGCTGCATTGTATCTCAATGTATTAAAAATGTCAAAATATGCCTAGCATCGTCTGCATTTTAGTTTTAATATATCGATGCAAGCAATATATTATCGCAGCACAAAAATTTATCAGGGGCATTTTAGAACAAAATGTTTATTAAGGAGTTCATCTGATAAATTACAAAACGACTAGTAGAACAAGAACAACTAGTAAAACAAGATGCTGTATATGTCTAACCCGTAATAGCGCGTATAACTTGGGCCCAAACAACTGTAGTGACCACAACTACCCGAACAGTGATAGGGCAGTCTGTTTTTTTTTAATAAAACTTAATCCAGTGCTTCCATCACAAAATGTTCCCCGCAGACGGCACATGCTATTACGCGAGAAGGCAGACTATGCTCATCATATAGCTGTCATTGCCGGTACTCTCAGGCTAAGGTTAAGCAAATCCATAAAAGGTAATCATTTTGTATGTCTAGCATCCTTGATCTAATTAGCGCAAACCTACACATATTCCCCAAGAGTAAAGGATGGGTCCAGATTGCAATCATAGGAGGAAAATTCATCATGTAGCTCCTTGTGATCATAATGATTACTACAATTTGCAATTGTTTATTGTTCACTAGAAAAGATTGAACAGTAACACTATTAACCCTTATTGATGTTAATTATTTAGCAAGAGATGTTTGTCATTGACATTATTAGCGTTTCATCACTGACCCCCAAGGGATATCATCATTTAGACCTGATAGATGTGGAGAAGTGTGGCTCAATGATTAGAGCGGCAGACCCTGATGCAGAGATCTAGCCCGGCACCAGGGTTCAATTCCCCGCCTCAGCGGGTCTTGGACTCAAAATTTCACGGACCTGATAATTCTCGCCTCTGTGCCTATTCCAATCATGGAGTCCCACTCTGCAACTCTGGGCAATAACTTGCTTAATCTCCACAATGGCCCCCACAACGCTAAGGATGCCTGGCCTCCACCTTGGGGGTGCCCAGGAGTGGACGCCTCACAGGGAAAGCCAGGATGGGTTCCACAGCAGTATTCGAACATGCGCCTTGAGACCCTTGCGGGTGAGTAGTGCGCTATACAAGTATCAATTTACATTTTCATTTATAGATGGCTCAAGAGACGGGAAATCCACCTCTGTTCTTTTTCGAACAAACTATTGTAAGAACCCTGAAAAAGTTGTTCGATGACTGTCCATCTAATATCATTCGGGGTGTGTTATAGCTGTAAATAATGTGTCATTAACTTAGTGTTACTTTTCTGGCAACGGATGGCACTCAGATGCTGACAAATGCGAAGTTTAATCCGTCTAGTCATCATTCCTACATATCTTAGCCCACACAGGCAGGTAAGTAAATAGACAACGTTGTAGGAATTACAATTTGTGTGGTTGCGTTGTTTCCATTGCTTTCCTGGTTCAAGATCTAGTATCTTAGTGCTTGATGTCAAATGACAAACACTGCACCCCCCACATGGGAAATGTCCAGTAATTGGCGGTAGGCCCCAGGCATTCAGAACACTCTCTGTGTTCTCCTTTTGTTGTGTTCTAGGGCATGTGTGGACTAATGAACCCTTCAGGCTCCTTGCCCGTTTGTAAGAAAAGAGAGGCTTTTCGAAATCATGATTAGTGCTTTTAAGTAATCTCCAGTGTTTATTGATGCAACGGCTTTTAACATTAGACATTGAGTTATATGTAGTTAAACATTTTAGGGGCACCTCACTAGATGCAACTTTTGGACAGTCTTCCAGCAAAGCATCCCTATGTTGGTTGCATGCACTCTTACAACTTTTGTGCAACAAATGGTCAGGGTAACCTCTGCGTTGTAACTTCACAGTAAGTTCCTGGGCTTCATCTTTGTAATCCTTGAGTTCACTGCAATTCCGTCGTATCCGTAGATACTGCCCAAAGGGGAGATTCTCCCTTAGTGTCTGGAGATGAAAACTGGAATAATGCAATAAGTTGTTATTTGCCGTTGGTTTGTACTAGGTCTTAGTCCTTAATTGGTTGCCTACTTTTTTAATAATAACATCCAGGAATACGATTTCATCTTCAGCATATTCGTGGGTAAATCTCAAATGTGGGTTCAAGTTGATGATCCATTCAAAAAACGTTTGCAAGGCATTTTCTTCTCCTTTCCAAATCAGCAGGACATCGTCTATGTAACGCTGCCATAGTAAGTAAGTAAGTACATTTTATTGTCTTAGGTTAATTAAACCCATTACAAAAAATACATTGAAAGCTCATATCATCAGGTCAAAGATTATAAGAATTTTTTTAAAACAAGAAAACTTTAGTTACAAAAGTAGTAGTGCTAAAATCAGTTTGATATGGGAGGTGAGCGTTGTTCATAGCATCTTGTCTTGGCCCTAGTTCAATTGATCTTGCAGGGCCAAATTCATGGTTTATTAGTTTCAGCTCAGATAGTTTCAGGAATTTCACCAACTTCTCATTTAATGGCAGAAGACCTGGATCGAAACAAGCGAGAACTGCTTGTCTGCGTGTGCGTTTTTTTTGTTCATTAAAGGCAGTTTTTAGCATGGCTGCTCTTTCCTCTTTCAGCCTCGGGCAGGAGCATAACAGATGTTCGAAGTCTTCATTCTCTGCACTGCACAGCCTACATTTTGTCCCACAGTCCCTTCTCAGCCATGGTTGTAAATGTGGAATGGATGGTAGGATTCCTAGCCTATGTTTTAAAAAGGCTTCTTTAGTTTTCCTGCCGTACCCCAGACCAAAGTATGCTTGCAGTGATTTGTATGTGCACAGAGTCATCCAGGCGTGTCGCCTGTGGGAAAAGGTAGCTTTGTCTTCCACGTGCGATATTGTTTTTATGCACTTGTTTACAACATGCTTGAATTGTGCATGCGGTAATGGAGTTTCCCATAATTCTTTCAGACCTGTGACAGTCAGGGACTCCTCTAAGAATGTTTTCGCCGGCAGTTTGGAGGAGCTGCTTAAGTCTTGCCATAGCTGATGGTTCAATGTGTTTTCTGGAGAATTCTTTATTTTCTGCCAGCACTTTATGTATGACCCTCTTCTTGCAAGCATTTGTCAGGTCAATCCAAATTCTAACCGGATCTGGGTTTGTGAGGTGTAGGTTGGCAGGTTAAAGAGAAGTCGGTAGGCCTTTGCAATGGTTGTGTCCAGCAGTTTTGCGTCTGTGCCTCTTAGAGCCTCACTGCCATTAGTGATAGATGACTTTATTTTGACATGCGCCACGGGGAGCAGTGGCAGAAAAGTGGGGCCGTTCAGGTTTGACTTTAGCTGTTTAAGTGTAGTAGCTATCAGCATCCTTTTCCTCTTGATGGCCTCTAGTTGGTTTGAGAAGTGGCCTCCTTTGTCGACCAAGATTCCGAGATATTTGTATTCTGAGCAGTTTGCGACAACCTTTGTTCCAAGGAACTAAGTGTGCGGCTTTTTGTTCCCAGTTATAAACAGAACTTTGGTCTTGTCAATGTTTACTTCTAGTAGGTTTGCTTCGGCGTATCCGTGCAGCGTGTTGATAAGATTTTGAAGACCTACTTTTGTGTGGCTAACCAGGACCACATTGTCTGCATAGGAAATGCTGGGCAGCGCTTTGCCCCCCAGACATGGGGCGTGTACATTGCAAGCTTCTAGGGCAGGCGGCAGGTCGGCTGTAAATAAATTGAAAAGGGTCGGCGCTAAAACGCACCCTTGCTTTAGGCCTTTTGTGGTCGGAATGCGCCTGGAGAGGTGTGTGCCATTTCCGAGCTTTACCTGAACCAACGTGTTGGTGTGCAGTTCAATCAGAAGGTTTAGTAGAGGTGCGGGGATCCCCCAAGAGGCCAGTTTTCTCCAAAGGTTGCCCCGGTTGACATTGTCAAATTCCGCCTTGAATCCAGTCCACAAAGCAAAGGTGGAGAGCCTGTTTAGTCACCCTTGCCTTGTCGATAAGCAGCAAAATTGGCAGCAGATTTGTTGTTGTTCCCGTGTCTCTGCAGAATCCCGTTTGGCTAGGTGGAAATATGTTGCGGTTTGTTGCCCATTCGCGCAGTTGGGTCAGTAGGAGCCCCGCAAAGTATTTAGCCTCAATATCCAGGAGTGCTACCAGCCGGTAGTTTTTTGGCAATGTTCTGTCCCTGCCTTATAAATTGGTGAAATGGTTGAGCCCTCCACGAGGCAGAGAGGCATCCAGATCGGCTGACAGACATGTAGAGGGGGGTCAGCATTTCTGCCCAGTATTCCGGCTCAAGTTTGAAGAGGGCCGGAGGAATTCCGTTTGGCCCTGCTGCTCCATCTTTCCTTTCTTTTGAGATTAGTTTCTTGAGTAAAACCGCAGTGGTTCCAAATTCGGCTTCTACCCATGGTGTTATTATTTGTGGTGTTTGGCCCTCTGGAGCGACCTGGGGCTTACTTGTTATGGTGACCTGTTGGTTAAAGTGTGAGTCTAAGATAAATTCCCAAGAAGATTTGGTTATGTGAGACGTTATTCCACTGTTCTTCGGATTTAACATTTTGTTTATTGTGGACCAAAACTGGGCGCTGCTGTTTCCCTTAGAGTTGTGGTGAAGTTTCGCCCAGAAGTCGTCTTTGTTGGATATTGCTGGATCTCAATTAATAATGCTTCTGATAACGCTGAAATAGTATCACAGTGGATGCAAAAGGGTTGGTCTGAGGGAGGATGTGTTCACATTCGAAGATATAGACATACAAACCCGCCACACTAGGCGCGAATATGCTCCCCATTGAAGTACCTGTGGCTTGGAGGTAGATGTTACCTTCATATTCGAAAAAGTTTAGTTTCAAAGCCAATGTGGCACATTCCTCCTCAAAGGTACGTGAGGTGTTATATTCCCATGTAGACTGTTGTAACATGTCCGAAATCACTCTAATCGTCGCATCCTGAGGGATACAGGTATAAAGACTCTCGATGTCCAGAGTTACCAAAAAACAGGATTCAGCTGGTATTATGATTATCTTCAGCATAGCTAGCAAGCTTTTAATATCTTTATTATAGGTACTTGTAGTTTCGATGATAGGTCTTAAGAAGAAATCACAATATTTGGAAAGAGGCTCTAGCAATGAACCTAGGCCCGAGATGATCGGTCGCCCTGGGGGTGGAAGAGTGCTCTTGTGAGTTTTTGGAAGGGTATAAAAGTAGGGTATTTTTACTTCCGTAGTTGTTAGAAAATCAGCTTCTTGTTTACTGATCTGTCCCCCACATTCTGCTGTTGTGATTAGTTCAAAAATCTCATCTTTCAGGGATTCAGATGGATTCTCTCTCAGCAAAATGTAATTTGTTTGATTCTCCAAAAGGCGACGCCATTCCTGATCATAGTCCTCCACATTCTGTATGACTATTCCTCCCCCCTTGTCTGCACTTTTAATCACAATTTTAGTGTTGTTCTGCAGTGACTGTATTGCTTGGAACTCAATTAGGGTTTTGGAATGGCATTGGTTCTGACAAGGCTTCTACCTAATTTAAAACAGCTTTTTCAAAAGTTAATATTTCTGGAGGTATTGTGTGTGGAGGAGGAGTGAAAGTGGACTTTGATCTGAAACTATTATCACTTTGAACGGTCTGTGAAGGTTCTTATGTCTGTTTTTCAAAAAAACATTTCAATCTTAATTTGTGAAAGAAGTCTGTCAATTCGTAGTTTAACTTAAAGCGATCTAATCGTGGGGTAGGGACAAACCCGAGACCGTTCTCCAAAATGTTAGTCTCGGCTGGACTCAGAGTAACAGAGGATAGATTGGTAACTAGAGTCTCTTGTTGCTTGTGCCCGCTCTCTGTTCTTGTGTCTTGCTGCGGGTGTTGTTGCCTACAGCTCTGTTTGTTCCCAATGAATCTGACTGGGACCTCTCTGTTTGCCTCTGCCACCCCAGCCCCTCCCTAAAAAAGGCTGGGGACACATATTCGGGTAGTAATGAGGAAGTTGTGGGAGGCCAAAAGCAGGATTCCATCCCATCATTGGTGGAAAAGGCGGTGGTTGGTGAAAAACATTGGTAAAGTGTTGGTAATTAGTCTCACCTTGATATGGTTGCCAACCCTGATTGGGAAAACACCTAGTCCTGCCACGCCCTTTACCTCTTTTGCCAGTGCTACCCGAACTAGAGCCACTAGAGTTAGAATCCCCTGATGCATCAGAGTTATAATCGGTCGTGGTAGGTGGTATGAAATCTGGGCTGGCATAAGGGTTGGCTTTCACATAAGACCAGCGTTTGAACTTCTGTGCTTTTGATTGTACTACATTCTCTTTATATTCATTCATTTCTTTGTTCAGTTCATCTAGTCTTTTTTTATACCCCGTTAGGGTTGTCCTGAAATGGCTCTCAGTTTGTTGGATCTCAATTAATAATGCTTCTGATAAGCGGAGGGCGGTTTTTATAATCAGCACTGCCCAATCCCGGGTGCAGTGCCAAGCAATCTGGGCCCATTCTTTCCTGAACACTGTGTCATGGAGAAAAATTCTCGGTGCATTAGTAACCAATAGCCCCTTTGGTGCTGTGTTGTTAGTCAAATATTCTTTAAGCCCGTATGCGACTTCTCTATTGTTCTCCCAGTTTGTCCCATTCAGTCGTCTGAGCGATCGTCTAAGAAATAAGGGGATCTGAGAATAGTGATGTATCACCCAGGATAGCATCCACTTCTTCCACACTTCTTCCACATAAGCCAAGATTTTCCATTCTTAAAATGGGGTCGCTCTAAAAAGAGTCAAAACACTCTTGCAGCAATAAAATATGCCCATTATTTTTTTTTTTTATTTGAATTTTATATAGCGCATAGCTACCCTCGGGCATCCCAGTGCTTGTCCAGAATGGAAGCAAATGGCAGACCGGCAGATACAGCGGCATCAGATATGGAAGAGATGGGTTTTCAAAAGTTTACGAAACCTAACAATACACGGCTCTGAATGCAAATTCAGAGGAAGCGCATTCCAGAGAGTGGCAGTATTAACAGAGAACCTTCTCCCACCCGTGCGTGCCCTTGTGACTCTAGGAATTTGCAACAAATACTGTTGATCAGAGCGCAAAGCTCTGTTAGACTTATAGGGCACAACTAAATTCCTCAGAATGGGAGGCCCTTTATCCTGACGCGTTTTGTGCGCTATACAAAGCAACTTAAATTTAATCCTTTCCCGCACCGGGAGCCAATGCAGCGCCTTCAATGCGGGTTTGACTGACTGCATTCTAGGCGAGCTCGTAAGAAGCCTTGCAGCCGCATTTTGGATTTGCTGAAGTTTATTCAGCGTTGCTTCAGGGGAGCCCAGGAAGATGGTGTTACAGTAATCTAACCTAGATACAATAAGCCCCTGAATAAGCAGCTTATTCGATGTCAACGATGTCATGGGCCTTATTTATTATACAACCCCTCAAATTATGTTGAGGAACCAATTTGTCTGACCTAATCAACATCTCATCTCACCTAGAAAGTTCCTCACAAACTTTAAAGTACAGCTGAAGCATGTGAGATAACACGTTTTTCCTCTGCCATCCATGTGAAGCATGGTCCTTACTTAAAGAAACTCTCCATTCATCTTCAGGGTGCACACCCAGTTTGGGTACTTCTAAAGGTGCCACAAAACAATCCACAAAATCTTTATCCATGAGTTCAGATTTGAAGAGGCCATCTTCATCATAATGTCTATTTGGGAAATGGAAAAGAAAGTCAGCTAAGACATTCTTACCCCCAGCAATGTGAACGACTTCAAACTGGACCTGCAACAGTTTTTCACATAACCTCAGAAGCCTATGTTTTCTGCATTTGCCTCCACCACCACTCAATAAATCAAGAGGCTTGTTGTATGTCTTTAGAGAGAACCATTTACCCAAGATGTATCAGCGAAATATTTCAGTTGCCCATCAACACACGAGCAACTCTTTCTTGATAACAGAGTTTTAGAATTCTTCACCTCACAAAACCCTCAAGGTGAATGTAATGGTAAATGTCTCCCTTCTTTTGCAAAAGAAGTGATAAAACAAGGTAGAGGAAGGTCAAGTGGTTTGAGAGCTTTTCTCTCACTCATCTGAGGCTTGAACTGTGTACAAACTCTAGAGCACGCCTTGTCCGAATTGAACTTAGAAACTTTCCAGAGCAGACTACTAATGGGTCTCACTTTGAATGCATACTCAGGAATGAAACTTGAGTAGAATTCACATTGATCAAGAAAATGTCCTGAACCCACACTTATCAGTAAAAGGGTGGTGCTTCCACAATAGAATTTATCAACCTCAATCTGGATTTGATGCCTTCTTTGGATACATTGGATGATAATAAGTGTTAGTGGTACTGTAAAAAAAAACATAGTACAAACAATGAAAAATAATTGACTTGATCCATTGATCAAATATATTATCCATTGACAAATGCTCTACAAAAATATCTTCTAAGTGGAGAACGTCACCCAACATGGCGGCATAAATATCTCTAAAATGGCTGCACAAACAAGGAGGTTAGCTTACTAGCTTTATTTTTCCTCACAAATAACCAGAAACAAAGCACCATGAATAGCCATGGGCAGGAAATTTGGAGGAGTTCTTCTAAATAAATGAACACTAAGTCTGTGCTGAGGCAATCTTCACAATCCAAAATGGCAGAGGCAATGTGAGGAGGTTGCTGTTGCAGTCTTTATTTTCATGCACATGTGCAGCCAAGACCCACAACACAAGGCACACGGAGGGTCAGTAGAGATCCCACAAAAATGATAGAAGGCACAAGACAAACATGAGCCGGTGTCAGTAAAGCAGAACCCATAGTGGTGCCAGACCACAGCACTTTCAGAAATTCAGGTTAGTGCCTTTGCGCAGGACACAGCAATCTTGAAAGGAAGGCAACGTCCTGGGAGCCGCTTCCAATCAGCAGTTGATCTGGATATGCAATGCATACTCTAGGAAACACGATGAACAAAGCAGTCAGCGGGGCCTGTAGGACAGCTTCAGACAGCGCTAATACATCTGTAGTGAAGACTGCAGACATGGTAAGAGATTAAATAGTATATGTTTGTGTTGGAGCTGCCCAGGAAGTACATGCAGGTACTCTCCTAGGTTCCTCCAGTCCATCAAAACCCCAACCGTTTGATTCAAAACACAACATTCTAGAATGCCAGAACTCAGTGAGGCAAAACATTCCAGTTCAGGCTAAAGGGAGCCATAGGTGAGATAGGAAATAACAGCATTTCTTTACCAAAAACTGTCATTTGGCCCTGAGGACTTGGAGAATGATCTGTAATTGATTTCTTCTTACTTATTCCAAGACGACTTCGCCCACTTGCAAGATAAAGCCTCTTTCAAAGCCTCCTTCACCTCCTTGTTTCTCAGGCTGTAGATGAGGGGGTTGAGCATGGGGATCAGCACTGTGTAAAAGACTGAGACTACCTTGTCCTGCTCCTGGGAGTAGCTGGTTGAAGGTTGTACATACATTATGAGGCCTGTGCCAAAGAACAGACACACCACAGTGAGGTGCGAGGCACAAGTGGAAAATGCTTTGCTCCTTCCTGTCGCAGAGCGAATTCTCAGAATTGTAGAGAGGATGTAAACATAGGATATCAGTATGGCCGAGAATGAGATGAACCCCACCGATATCACAACTATCAGAAGACAGATGATTCTTCCTGTAGCATCATCGCAGGACAGCTGGATCAGAGGAAGACAATTGCAGAAGAAATGATTGATTTTATTGGGGCCACAAAATTTCAAGCTGAGTGTGTTTGTCGAAATCACCACAGAGGACAGAATGCTCCCAGCAAATGCAAGCAATACCAATCGAAAACAAACTCTGCTGTTTATGATGCTTGTATAGAGCAGAGGGTTGCATATAGCTACATAACGATCATAGGCCATGACTGCTAGGAGGAAGCACTCCAACACACCTAGTACAGAGAAAACGAACAACTGCACTGCACACTCTAGAAAGGAAATTGCTTTTATATCTGAGATAAATCCCACCAGCATCCTGGGTGTGGTGACCGTGGAGTAGCATAAGTCTGTAAATGACAGGTTAGTTAGGAAGTAATACATGGGGCTGTTGAGCCTGGAGTTGATTTGTATCAGTACTATCATGCTGATGTTTCCCAGCACGGAGGTGATGTAAACGAGAAGGAATATCACAAAGAGAACAATCTGGAGATAAGGACTTGTGGCGAATCCCAAGAGGATGAACTCAGTTACAGTTGTCTGGTTGCCTGCTTCCATGCTTGAAGCAGAAAGTACCTGGTGGGAGAAGATGTTTAAGTCAGTTATGGAACCCAGGTTGAGTGCTATGCTATGGTACAGTGGCTCTGCAAATCTGAAACACATCCTACTGGTGTGGGTCCTGAATAGCAAGTAGGAAATATCATTCTAGCTTAACATTGTAGACGACATATTGATGACAAAAATATCAACTAGTATGCACAGATTTTTACACCTACATCAATGTATATAATGTATACAAAACATATAACGTCAACAAAGAAAGATGTAGAGTGAAGAATACAAAATATATACTTCTATATCTGCATTTACCTTCTGATATTTTTTGTATTCGATACTCTGGCCAACAAATTAAGCTATAATGATATTCCCTGCTTGACATCAGACTACAATCATTCTAACACTGAAGTAAAACAAACTTTTATTGACCCAATTCTTGTCTTCTGAGTATGGGAACACAGATCATAGCTTTGTCCACCCAAATGAGTAGCTTAAATTTATTTTTTATTTTACTATTCATTTTTAGGCAGAGACAAAAGTGTAATCTGTAAAATAGAAAAAAAATCTGAGAATTTGCAAGAGTACATACATTTGGCGAGGGATGCTATGTAGTGAGCCTACCATCCATCAAGGAATAATCACTTTAAAACATTGAGTGAAGACAGTCCTAAACCACCTAAAAGTTGATCTACTGGAAGTTACCACTTATGTCTCAAGCTATTTATTCCCTTTGATTGTAGCGTACTTCATTCCCAGACCAATACTCTTCACTTAGCCTGGAACTTCTGTTGTAGGGTAAAGACAATAGTTACCACTGTTTTCCTTTGTGTGGAAAAATATGGCAACAATTTGTTCTGACCTCATATTTTGCCAAAACGTTAGTCAAGACTGTCACATCCTAGATTCACCTAGAATATGCAATACATTGCCTTAGGTTGGTGATGCCCTGAGAAGAATTTCAGAGTTGTAAAACTAACGTAAAATCATCTGCAGGGCAGTTCAACACACCTGTTTCTAAATCTATTTAAATGGTCTTGAGATAAATTAACCTCGTCCGTGCGGTGCAGATTTACCCCTGGTGCTGGGCCCTAATGTAAATGGGTGTGGTCATGACAGAACGGTTCCGTCATGAGCACAGTGCCACCGATGCTCATGACAGAACCATTCCGTCATGAGCATCGAAAGGGTTAAGAGAAATTCTTGAGAGGTTCTCCCCCATCTGGGCAGCAATATCACCTGTTCCTTAAGTAGTCTTGGAAGAAAACTAGTTGTATGATGCGCTAAATGTGATGCACTTTGAGTGGCAAATATTTCAATCACTTATATAAAAATAAAATTACCTGACGTGCGAAATGTGTTCAAACTGTACTCAACCTTTTAACGCCTAAAGGGTTCTGTTGACACAAGCCTATCCTCATAGTATCCTGCAGCTTTAAAATACTGTGGTGCAAACAGGGATGACTTAGTTGTACACTAAAGACTAAGGGAGATTTGTGTTACCTCTGCTGATCTTGCTTTGAAGCAGTATAATGACAAAATAAATAATTAAATATCACACCGGCACACATCCATATACACACACACACATACACATACACACACACACATATGTATATATATATATGTATATATATAAATTCAATGAAAAAACATTTTTCAGGTATGTTCTAGTTCTAGTTAGGAATTAGCATTTTAAAAGACTTAGAAATTCACTGAAAAAACAGGGGTGTTATAGTTAGCTGGACATTCCACTCATACAAAACCACTGAAATTCCTCCATTATAGTTAGTTGTACTAAATATAACTCGCGCGCCTGCAATCCACTGCTGATGATGTCACATATTACATCATTCATGACATTGTTAGTGACATCACTGATGAATTCATTAATGGCATCTCAAATGACATCACTGATGACATCATCCAGTGAATGTGGGTTGGTCCCGTATTTACATATGTATTATATATGTATGAATCTGCATTAAAGACTGAGTGAATTTTTAAGAATGTGGATGGAGGATATAGTAGCTCTGTGATTGACTGTGTAAGTGACTAATTTCAAGTGTCTCACTAAATATATGAGATAGTGATTAAACTGTGTGAATATCTGTAACACTCTGTCTCTTGTTGTGTAAACTACTGCATAAGTTGGGTACTAGCTATGTGAAACTCTATATTTATTTTTAATTAGTTAAGTGAGTATTTATTTGTATAGGAGAGTGTATGTGTGTGTAATTGGGTGGGAGGTGTGCGACTGTCCAAAGATGTTTAAATAGTTAATTTCGTAGGTATATGAGGTTAAGACTGCATGTGGAAACAGTTGTTTGGGTGGGTGAATCTCTTTATTGGTGTGTTGATGAGTAAATATATTTCTCAATGATACATGTCCAAGAAAGTAGAAATATAAAAGGCAGTGTATGTGACAGTTGTTGTATATAAATAAGTATACATAAGAGTCAGTGCGTCCTTGCATTACTGACTGTAAGGAAAACTGTATACTTGTAATAGTGATTTTATAACACACTAATTATGCGTTACTATCTATATGAACAAGGTGGTTTTTGTATAAGTGTGTAGCTGAGTAAATGTAAGAATGATGAATTATTTGCATAAGTGAGTGGAATGACTATATAAGTCAATAAAATGTGTGCTGTGTGTAATGTCAATATAGGTGTATAAGTATATTTAATAGTGTTCTATTGATCTTTGTCAGCATGTATGAGTAAAAGTATACATAAATGTTTAGATGTGTGTGTAGATCTACAAAGCAGTGAGTGAATTTCTATAAAGTTGTGTTGGTGTGTCATTGTTTTAAAGATGGTACTCTATATTTTTTAGTGAGTGATGAAAGGTTATACTAGTGTATGATGAGGTGTATCAGATTGTCACGATGGATGATGTCATCAGTGATGTCATTTGAGATGTCATTAGTGATGCCATCAGTGATGTCACTGACCATGTCATGAATGATGTAATATGTGACATCATCAGCAGTTATTGTATAACGGAGGAATTTCAATGGTTTTGTATGAGTGAAATGTCCAGCTAACTATAACACCCTTGAAACCTATGATTTTTTTCAGTAAATTTCTACGTTTTTTTTAAATGCTAATTCCTAACTATAACATACATGAAACCTATGGTTTTTTCAGTGAATTTCAAAGGTTTTTTAATTGCTAATTTATAATTATAATGTTCATTCAGCATATCTGGTTTTTCTGTCTTTTTTAATTATCATCCCATTCTCTACCTAGTAAAAACTGCAAATATCACCACTCTTCCATTGATTCATTCCGCCAACAAAATCGCCACAAACCAGAAACACACCTAACGCTAATGATATACAAAGTAGGTGTTCCCGTTGAAAAAAAACACAAAAACACCACATATTTTTAACAACTAGCTAAATCAGCAATGCTACCCAAAAACAGGCGATAGCCCCACTTACCAGGAACAAATTAACATCAACATTTAACAGCTGTAAGAAGGTTGACTATCTACTGCATGAATTACACCCAACTCACACTCATATCTAAAGATGAATATGTGGTAGAGGTACTAATCATGCAGCTCCGACACCCAACAAAGCGACAACACCCATGGCCACCACCACCAGAATCTCCCCCCGGACCACTCACCCACTACTACCTGAAAGACAGCGTAAAACAGGACAACAAGCCTTCCCAAAATACCATATACCCTCAACCGCACAATAGCTGAATGTTCAGAGATGTGGCAATTAACTATGTGTAAGGAATGCAACTCGCATATCGACAATAATTCACACAAATCCAAGTGTACCGCTGATATGCTGTACACATCTCACTATACAAACAACAAAACTTTCCATGTGGAGATATAGTATTGATATGTGCAGTGTACTGCACAGTGTTCGCAACCATATTATCCCAGACACTGGGGAATATCTTGGTCATGTAGCTGTGTTGTCCCCCCCACTTGAAGCGGAAGCGGAGAGGGCTGGTCCAACGTACGCAACTCAAGTATAAGAGTATAAATACATAGGCCACGCCCTGAGCGTGGTTCACTTGTGCGAACACAAAAGAATCTGCCAGAGCGATGGCTCTTACCCTGCCACATGGCTGCCGCCATGACAGCGAGCCTCCTCAACAAAGGCGCCTTGCAAACCCAGCTCACAGCACCACAGACTTATGTCTGTATCGACTACTGCCTTCAATCTACACTGCAGACAGCATGGTTCACAACTTGAGTTCAGATTTGGATCTATACTATGGATAGCATTGAAATTAGCCTTCATTTATTTAATGCAGAAACAATTGTACTCTATGTCCTCAGATTTTGTTAAAGGATGTGACAAAAAGCATTCCTCGATGTCTGTGCTGACTACTGCCTTCGATATACACTATGGAAAGCAGGGTTCACAACTTGAATTTAGCTTTGGATCTACACTACGGACAAAATTGAATTCAGCCTTGATTTAATTAATGCAGAGACAATTGTACTCTATGTCCTCAAATTTTGTTAAAGGATGTGACAAAAAGCATTCTTTGATGTCAGTGCTGACTACTGCCTTCGATATACACTATGGACAGCAGGGTTCACAACTTGAATTCAGCTTTGGATCTACACTATGGACAGCATTGAAATCAGCCTAGATTTATTTAATGCAGAGACAATTGTCATCTATGTCCTCAGATTTTGTTTAAGGATGTGCCAAAAAGCATTCTTCAAAGTCTGTGCTGACTACTGCCTTCAATCTACACTGCGGACAGCGGGGTTCATGATTCAGGTTGAATGACAATTGCACATGATACATTCCATTGGGCAAAAGACATTGTACCAGTGCGGCCTGCTCGGACCACGCATCATTGCAGGGTGTGCACACGCTGAGCGCCAGAGTTACCACTAACTCAGTGCACCATAAATCTTCGCCACGTCGCCTTATTAAGGCAGATTTCTCTGGGCAAAAAATATTGCTCCCAATGCAGCCTGCCAGGACCATGCATCATCGCAGGCTTCACACAAGCTAGTTGCTTCAGGTACCACTAACTCAGTGTACCACTTATCATCGCTGGCTGCACACACTCTGAATTGCAAATACTGTCCAGCTCTACTCAATGCCACTTTGCCGTGGGCCCTTGCTAACCACTGCCTCCTGCCTACACTGTGATCATCACGGCTCCTCACAATTAAATTGAATCTTTACTCATTAATTACAGAATGCAGTACGAAACTAAGTATAACGTGCCTCAAACCTACACAATATTCTTTTAGTATCCGTGCTTTCCGGGAGGGCTGGCACTCACACTCACCTAACATGCATCCAGCACAGACATCACTGGACATTTGACCCTGGTAATAAAATGGTGTTGAGTGTACGTGCCCGTGCCCAGTTCAACTATCTATCTGTGTCTGTGTATTCATTATGTTTGCAAAATGCTTCCCCTGGGCCCTACCACATTACATTGTGCTGTAAACAGCGTATGCAACCATCTTACCTCTGGCACTAGGAAAAACGATCATTAGAGGACTGCAAGCAAAGTGACTAGTAAATTTATAAGTGCCTGCAATTGCTGGAGTTTTGTTTTTTTTTAGCATATTTATATAGCGCAAACTCGACCCAAAAGTATTTCAGCATTTTACATGAGCACTGTATTTAAATTACACTTTCAGGCATGCCGAGATTACGTGATTTGCCTATAATAACAGGATGTGGACGGGACTCTGAGGCTCAAACATTAATTTCCAGCACCAAGTTTGACAGCGTACCCGATTGACCACATAAGTATATATGTTGATGCAGCCTAACTACGACCACTAGCCTTACTCTAATTAGTTTCTCTTTATGTGACAAAAACTGGAACCTAAAGTTTTCAGGGCCCTTTATTGCTACAGCTACAACACTCCACTGAATGTGTAATAAACATTTATATTCACAGAAATGCGTCATGTCCACCATCTGTTATGTGTGGAACTATGGATGAATATAGGGGTCAGTGATTCCCTGATATCTTCCATGTTGGCCATGTTGTGGGACTTCACTCACATAATGACACATTTGTGTTTAAGACCTGGGTGACGGCAGCACTACAACACAGACACCCGAATCAGTTGATTTCTCATATATCTCAAAACGGACCAACACCCATAGCTCCGGAGTCATTCTTCACAGCCTCACGCAGCACTGGCATACATCATACCAGCCCACTCCACTTACGCTTACAGGAAAAGACAATAACGCTACATGGCCCCGATTTTCATTGTAGTAATCTGCTAGTCACAGGTTTAGTTGTCAGAACGGCACAGACACTCTCTCATGGCTAGTATACACCCACACCACAAACATCCAGCACAGGCGTTGCAAGATACATGACCCTATCAATAAAAACAACTGGGGGCACGTGCTCTACACCATTTTAGAGTTGCTCCCATCCCATGCGCTGTTATGGCCCATCCTGGTGGTCCGGACACCTAATGTAGGCCTGAACTATCAAACAGGGGGGCCCACCACCATGTGCGTACCCACTTTGGTCACTGAGTTAGTGGTACCGCAAGGAATGAGCGGGTGAGTAATCTGCAATGATGATGGGTGCACAAGTATGTCCTTTGCAATAGTGATATCAAGACTCAGCACCAAATGTGAGACTTCTTGGTGGCAGAGAGGGACTGCATGATGTAGAACGTGCCCTGTCCACGAAAGGGTGAGCAGTGAGGCCTGGGTGCGCAGTGGAGGTAGTAGATGGGGTGCAGCAGACTGGATACAAAAAGGCGACACAGTGATTTAGGCATACGCAGTCCTATATACCCTGTCTTATTGCATTTTGATTTTTTTTCCACTAGAAGGACACTTTTTATAGTCGGTCAAATGTCCGTCACTCTCACATCTGTAGCAAAGTAGATGAGTATTTCCTTTTTCATACTATGTACCCTAAAATATACCATCTTATTTTGACAACCTTTCCTTTCTCAGTTCTTTTAGGGCTCGCGCCTGCATTGCTGTATGCAGTACGGCTCGTGCCCTCATTGCAGTGCGCAGTGTGAGATTTTTTGTAAGTGAAAAAATTGATATATGAACCTAACCTAGGAATCGCACACGGTTGTGCGTGTGCTTTTCCTTCCGTGCTACCCCATTGGCCTTTGCTTGCCTCTTATTGTAAAAGACTGCACGCAATTGGCCAGAGGCGGGCGCATTGCTCCGCCCTTGACATATTGGTGTCTATTACGTGCTTGCTGCGCGTAATAGACACCAATAGTATATGGGGTTTCAATTATTGTGTCTAGACATGGGCGTGATAATTGAAACATCGTGTGTGGCTGCGCACCACTTGTTTTCTATAACCGCATGGAAAACATTACTACTTATAGTAATTGATGATTCATTGAAGCCCATTAAAAATGTTGAACCGTGCAGATGCTTGTGTTTTTAATAGGGGTGTGGGGTGTGAGATGGCGGTGTAATTATACACCACATTAAGATAGTGGCACTTACCAGTCATATTATCTTCCTCTGTGTTATTTCTGTTAAGAATCTGTATCATACATATTGGTTTCTGCAGTATCACTTTAAATTCAACTCCATCATAGAAAAAGGATTTGCAATGCAATAGGTCTTGCATTATTAAAGTTTGAACTATTGGTGTTGCATTATTTAGCAATACCAATAGCTCAAATTTAATACTGCAAGAACTATTGCATTGCAAATGCTTGTTTTTAAGTAGGTATGGTATGTTGCGAGCATCGAAGTATGTAGACACGAGCGCGACATTTGTGTCATAGCTTGTGGCTACCTCACGTTGCTTTCCGAACGTTGTGTTTTGAATATGAGAAGGTTGAGAAGTAGAAATTAACGACTGTTCAGTCATTCTTGATTTAAATTTGGTGGATACAAGACATGTTCTGAAGATCAATTCACATCAACAAAATACCCGTCTCTGTCTTTTCATTCCTGCATACTGGACTTTTCTACAATTACTTTTTCTCTACTTTTTCTCTACTATCTTTTAGAAGTGGAGCTTCAGGGTGCACTATGTCCCGTCACATGGTGAGAGACACACCGGTGACAGAAAGGTGAGCTGTGAATATTCTCTTCAGTGTCATTCTCTCACTCTCTCTCTTCCTATCTCCTTTGATGAACGAATGACGCACAATCTTATTTTCCTTTTCATCTAACAGTTTGTGTTTCACGAATTGGAATTCCCCCCCACAACACCACCAGAGCTCAACGTTTGTTGAATCTGCAATGATGTGTGGCCATCCTAACAATGCCTGAAGGTTGCTTAGGCACATGGTGGACCCTCTTTGAAACACGCTAGTGACACAAGGTGAGCAGAGAAGCTTCTTTGATCAGTAGCGAAATATACAGCACCCTGGGAGCAAAAGAGTGCACAGACACCTACTTGCAGGGGGAGTAACACAGAAATATGCGTGTGCAGTTGTATGTACTCTACAATTTCTAATACTATACTATATTTCAGATCACTAAACTTGAGGGTGCGCCATGACCCGACATGCGGTTGGACACACACTGCTGCAGAAAGGTGAGCTGCAAAGATTTTCTCCTGGGTCAACACTCCCTCTCCTGTTCCATCTGTTCCTTTCTCTCTCTGACACTTTCTCTCTTTCTCAGTCTCTTCCTCTCTGTCTCTCATTCTTTCTTTATCTCTCTTCCTAACTCTCACACTGTTTCTCTTTCTCTTTTCAAGTTGTGAAACCTTCTATCTGCAATGCAGATTCATAAATCAAGGCTAAATTAAAAGCTGTCCGCAGTATAAATCTAAAGCAGAATTCAAGTTGTGAGCTCTGCTGCCTATAGTGTACCCCGGACTCGGAACTTGCACCAACACGTCGTGGGACACATCAGTGGTGGCAGGTGAGATGTGAAGCCTCATTGTGGAAGACCTTAAATTGAACACATTGTGGGGGAAGGGACTGGGGTGCAGCACTATGGGTCGACAGGTGAATACAGACAATTTTCCAGTAACTAATAATGCACAACTATATTATCAAAGAACAGCGATAACATTATCTCCACTTTACTGAAAGGAAACTGCAGCTAAAATGACAATAAAGAGTTGATAATATGCCCTTGTGAATTCCCACAGAATTCAAAGTTCACACCAAACCCTGTGCTTCTAAGAGAATTCACAACAGCATATTATGAACCCCTTATCGCCGTTTAGCAGCAGTTTCCTGCCGCTAAAACGGCGATAATGTTATCTTCCTTCGTTCATAATATGGCCCATAGTCTCTGGCTTCATGTATTTAATTTTAAGGACTTCTTAAACCACACTCTTTCCCGCAGATCCCCATGTCCTTGACAAACAGGTGACGGCGGATAAACAGTAAGGGCCCCATTAGGATGGCGGGAGGATTGCCCCCGCCAGGCTGGCGGTAGCCACCGCCAGACTGGCGGGGGAAATCCGCCTGCCATCCTTCCCTGTAATCCCCCCGCCATATTAGAATGGCGAGGGGGACCACGACGGAGGAAAACACTGCCCGCCACTTGCGGCCGGGGCGGAAAACAAGTAACATGCAGGCGGTGTCTGTCAGACACCGCCCGCAATATTACAATGGGCATTTTACAATGCCTTTCCGTGGCGGCATTACCGCCACGGAAAGGCATGCGGTGTTCACTCTGGGGGCCCCCTGTGGGCCCCCCGAGTGAAGGCCAAAGGTGGGTGGCACACGGGGGTACCTGTGGTACCCCCCTGCATTTACATGCCGCTTTGATTATGTAAATGCTGCACAATGCTGCACAATGCTGCACAATGCTGCACAATGCTGCTAAGCCCGCCCGCCATCCTAATGGGGCCCTAAGGGCTGAGTGCAATCGGCCAACGCTCTATCTCCTCCTGCCTCTCATTTTTGACTATCACTCCCCTTCTCACTTCCACCCACTGCCCCTTCCTTCCATTTTCACTATGGTCCTTTCATTCAAACTAGCTTTCTTTCACCTCTTCCACATAGCACACTTACTTCCACGGAAGTCCAACCCTGTTCTGTTAAAGTTACATTTCTGTTTTAATAAAGGTTAGTTTAAAAAAAAACTGAGTTTATAGGTCTTCTTTTTCTGACAACACTTGACTATTATGTATTGTGATAATCATCTGTTTACCACCACCGAGGCTTCAGGGACTGCCGAGGCGCACCTTGCATATTTAAATAAAGATCCTGAGTATGACGATCCCGGGACCTAAGTTGGTCTCAAACTCCTCCAACAATTACTAAATAATACCTGGGAAGGTGCCATTATCCTTGACTGTAAAACATCTCTGTACCCTTCCACGCCTAATTCACATGTGACATTAAGACAGTACTTAATTTGTAAAAGAATAAGTGCCGGGGCTCAAAGTTTAACTAATAAAATAATGTTTTTATGACTGTACGTGTAATACCCGGGCTGACTCTTTACCAGCTCTTCTACCTTTTCAGAGGGGCTGACTGTAGGGAAGCTGTCATTTATATCCAGGGGCCTCTACATGACAGAAGGGAAAGCAAACAGAGACAATGGACCACGGTGTACATTAGGAGCAAAAGGAGTACACAACTCTTTGATTTAACCTCAAGAGAGAGCGTGAGCAACAACCACTGGTACAATTTCCATGTACAATTTGCCTACTCTGTACTCAACAGTGGGCAATTCTTTATCGATCCCAATCAGATACTGCTGCTTCACGTCTTGTGAAATGCTTCACAGTGTGGGTTTCACTAAATACTTTGTGGCTATATAAGTCTGAGACGGGATTGTCGACATTCCAAAACTTAGACTTCTAATTTTACCATAAAAAAAAGTTACCACCTACCACACATTTTTATTCTCCCTGGAGACCCCAACCCCCGGTGCCTATATACAACGTTGGGGACAGAGAGGGGAGCCCCACTGCCCCCACAGTCCCAGCCGGCTCCCCACGTCCTTCGGAAGCCGACATTGCTTTTCCATGTGGGAAGCTGCTAACATGCAGCTCCCCGTGTGGAAAAGCAAAATGGTTTGCATTTTGAAAGAGAGAGCAGGTTTCCCTGCTCTCTCTTTCAAAATCCCAACCAAGTTTGCTATGGCCGGGCGGGAGTCTCGGCTCCCACTCTGCCATAGCAAACAGCAGTGTCCCGAGGTTGGACACCTGGAGACATCACAGGAGCTGCCCCTGGGGGACGGTGGTCCCCAGGGCCCTCACCGACTCCAGTCGGGGGGCCATGCAGCCCCCCTCCCACAACATAAAAACCCCAGGGGTGATCCTCCACACCCCTGGGAGTAGCGGTCCCTGGGGCTTAGAGGGTCCTTTGACCCCCCCACCCATGTATTTTACTGGTGAAATGGCCTTTTAGCCCTCCCCCGCCGATTTATTTTGTAGCCCCGAGGGATGGCAGTCCCCATCAAATTTAATATTTTAGCCCCCGGTATTTGGCCCCCGGTGGCTAATTTTTAAACAAGCGCGCATTTCGTTTTTATGTTTTTTTACCGGGGATCCGCGCACCCTGCACACATTTTTCTGTTTTTTCAGCAAAAAATGTGGGCCCTGGGGGACCTTGTGGGTCTAGAGGGTCAGGATATTTCTACCCTTCCCCCTTTATACGTTTTGCACACTTGTTCCAAACATTTCTCTAGCCTCACTTCTACTGAGGCACAAAATGGCGGCCAACACTTCCTGGTTTGGAATGTTAACAATTTTTTTAAACAAAAAATGAGTGTAATTGCTATAATTATAATAACAACCAAGAGAAAAAGAACACTGAACTACACAATCAACTAGGTCTGTATAGAAGGCCCTCACTCACCAACCTGGTTGGTGACATGCTTCATCACTGGGCCCCACCGGGAGAGGCCGAATGCCTCCCCAGTGTGCTACAACGCCAGATTTACTGCGGAGCAGGTTTTTTGTGAAGTTGTAAGTAAGTTGGTGGTGGTGATTTAAAATTAAAAATGTCTAAATTGTATCAAACTTTTTTTTATTGGTCGATCAATTAGACATATTAAAAACAATGTGTAGGAAGAGAGCCAAATAGATTGTTTGGCTGCATCCTTTTACTTATTACTGGGTCAACATGTTTCTGCCGTGTATGGTGTAAAATTACCAGGCATTCATCAGGACCATAAGTGAACTAAACCCCGGCGGTATGGGTGCGCTAAGGCCCACCCTAACCTGGGGACGTGTGTGTGAAAATTAGTGTAAAACGTGCAAGAGAAGAAAAAATTCCTTCTAAGGTAGCCTCAATCTCAGAGTAACCAAAAAATGCACCTGAAAGGGAAATGGCAAAGACACACAAAAAGGAGACATAACAAACAATTAGTTATTATTCTCTGCTCAAGAGCATTTCTACTGTCTATCTATCTAGTGATTCATTTCATATTGTGCACTGGTTGTTAAAAAACTACGGTCTCATAGTTTAGCGATATAGTTGACACCAAAATGATGTGACCTTGGTAAACTTCACCAAGGGATGTGAGTTCAAAGATACACTATGCATCTATGGTTTGAAAATTACATGCACTGCTCGATATAAGTTATGGCAAGGATCACATGCACTTGCTCAAACACAAGGGGATTAGGTATTTGGAAAGTGTGGTTGTCGGATCAATGGACCAAAATGGCCAGTGAGCCGAACAGGAGTTAAGGAAATAAAAACCACACACAAGAAAGGTTAACATTTCTCACTTGTAGGGTGAGAAAATATTGCAGGGGAGGGGATAGGTGCAGACCGGAGCGGGCCACCAGTTTCATAGAATGTTGCGGATTTCCTATGGATAATAGGTCCTAACTATAACTTCCTACTGGCGACCGCCAGTAGGTATACATATATATATATTCCTTTGCCGACTGCCAGCACGGTGGTCTGCTTTCCACAGCAGGAAATGCCTTGCCTATAATGCTGGCGACTTTTGGTGACTGGGCACTGTGGTAGCTGACGCTTAAGCGGTGAGGTGTGTTGGGCATACTGAACTTATTCACATCGGTCTCCTACTACCCTGTATATGTGCCTATGAACATGTTACGTTGTGCTGCCTGGCAACTGAGACATTTGCGTCGCCCTCTGCACTAATACCCTATAACTTTGGTTGCTTGGGACAATGTTTCCGGTAAGACTTTATGAAATTGTGGCAATTTGAACTCCCGTAATGATGTTTGATGAAACTCTGATATGTATAGCCGCCTGAGGGATTATGGGAGATGTTGTCCCATACGGAGTAACAGCCAACACCCATAGGCTGATATCGCCGTTGGAAATATGCACAGCATGTGTAACTCGAAGCCCCAAGACAGCGCTATTATTCCATATTGCCTTCACCAAGAGTGCGTGTTTTTGCGCACATTTGAAATACATTACTTGATGATCAGTCACTCGGCATGTCTTCTCCTATAATTGCAACGGACAAAATTTGTATTATTGGACCATGTGACAATGAAGTGGGAGCAAGCAGGCACTTTTTAATGCAGGCAGCACAACCTGCTATTTGTGCAGGTTTTTAAATCTCTTTATACACAGTAGATTTATCATCAGGAAGGCAGCGCTCGTGGAGAGCATTTGACGCCAGCATGTTGTTTTATTATGATAGTACCTCGACATGTTATCATGACTTTCAGGCTAAACAGACTGTTATGTATAATCGTCTCTGCTTATATTTCATGAATTAGTTCATGTACTATTGTTGACATTATTTGTCTGTAGTGGAATATGCAGTTATTTATAACTCTAATTGTCTTGCACGTTGCAAGGCACGCATATGTCAAAGGCTAGTTTGTCTTCTATCAATAATGTCTACCTTGCAGTCTATCCTTTATGTCTATGTATGCCTGAAGGAGGGAGGAGTGCTATATATATCAACAATGTCATGGCGCCATTTAGATTGATAAAGCCTGCTGCGCAGGCGAAACGCGTCTCTCTTTTTCTGCGGGGTCGTGGGAGACCCGGATACCAATAAAGAAGCCTGATCCATTCATGCCTCGTGTACGTGCCTCTTCTTCCTGGAAGTAGGATTGTTTTCTTTCATATATATATATATATATATATATATATATATATATATATATTACCTACTGGCGGTCGCCAGTAGGTATATATAGTTAGGATTTTTTTGAATAGGGATTTCTGAAAATTCTATGTTGAATAACTTTGGCGTTGATGGACGGAATTGGCTGAAATTTTCAGGAAAATGGCACATTTTGTTTCTGAGCGTCCCCTGAAAGATTGGAGGGGTTTCGTCAAGCGGGGGCTGAGAAAAAAAGGGGGGTCACAAAACATGTTTTTAACATTGAGTTTTCCGTAGGGCGGTTGGACTCACTTTTAGCCCGAACGGCTGAATGGATTTCCACCAAACTTGGCAAAATTGTAGGGACTGGAACCCCGATGTGCCTTTGCTATGTCTCAAGATATATGCTCCAGTGGTTTTTCCGAAAATTAACTTTGAAAAATATATATTGGGCTACATTGGGCTATATATATGTTAGAGCCGAAATGTAGCCCAATGTAGCCCAATGTAGCCCAATGTAGCCCAAAGATGGCCACCAGAGACAAAAAAAACAAATGTAGCCCAAATATCAGCCAGATGTAGCCCAACTATAGCCCAATGACAGAATGTCCCAGAGTGTCCTAAAGAACAACTAGAGTGCTAACTCCTTGGAAAATACTTATAAACTTTCAGACATACAGTGTAAAAGAGCTTATCCTAGGGCGATCCCTTACGAAAACAGATCTACGTTATAAGTCCAGTCCCTATCTCATCAGGTCGGACATTGGTGCAAAAACCGCGCAAAGACAATGGGAGCTGGGCACTAGAATGCCGGACTTAAGGTCATTGGGAGCACATGTCCAGATGAGATTTCCAGCTATGCTCAGGATTATGTGGAAAAACAAGACATATAGTTTTACACAGCCAGAAGAGGTTGACAATCTTTTAGACCGAATAAGAAGTGAGCAGGAGGAACAGGAATAGGTCCAGATAAATAAGAAGGGGAAAGAAAAAAAAAATAAAAATAAAAATAAAGGGAAGGAAAAAAAAAATAAGATAAAAAGAAAAGGGGAATGGTGGGGGAGAATTTGAAAAAGAAAAAATAATGGATTGTTTGAGTTAGCTGTATGATAAATAGGGGACACGAAGATTTATTTGTAATTTAATTGGTCTCATTCGAATACAGTAAATGGTGTGTGGGGAATTTGAAAAAGTAAATGACTGTATAAGTAGGCTGTATGATAAAAATGGGGGACATGAAGATTTATTTGTAATTTAATTTGTCTCGCTCGAACACAGTAAACCGGTCAAGGGCACCACATGGTTGCTCCGAAAGGCGAAGTCATCGCCAGGTATGTTGGGGGGGTTCCTCAGGGGGGAGGTGTTCAATGGGTGGGGGGAGTCAGGGGGGAAAATAAAAAAAATAAAAAAATCCTCATATATAAATAATTGTTTGATGTATAAAAAAATAGATTTGTGCATGCGTACATTAGAACTATGACCAATCCATATAAGCTTAAGGTCCTGTCATGGAGTATCAATGGTATAGGGGAAAAAATAAAACGGGCGGTCGCCAGTAGGTATATATAGTTAGGATTTTTTTGAATAGGGATTTCTGAAAATTCTATGTTGAACAACTTTGGCGTTGATGGACGGAATTGGCTGAAATTTTCAGGAAAATGGCACATTTTGTTTCTGAGCGTCCCCTGAAAGATTGGGGGGGTTTCGTCAAGCGGGGGCTGAGAAAAAAAGGGGGGTCACAAAACGTGTTTTTAACATTGAGTTTTCCGTAGGGCGGTTGGACTCACTTTTAGCCCGAACGGCTGAATGGATTTCCACCAAACTTGGCAAAATCGTAGGGACTGGTACCCCGATGTGCCTTTGCTATGTCTCAAGATATATGCTCCAGTGGTTTTTCCGAAAATTAACTTTGAAAAATATATATTGGGCTACATTGGGCTATATATATGTTAGAGCCGAAATGTAGCCCAATGTAGCCCAATGTAGCCCAATGTAGCCCAAAGATGGCCACCAGAGACAAAAAAAACAAATGTAGCCCAAATATCAGCCAGATGTAGCCCAACTTTAGCCCAATGACAGAATGTCCCAGAGTGTCCTAAAGAACAACTAGAGTGCTAACAGTCTTACTTATGACAAAAGTATGGCACACCTGAAGTCATCTTGATTGGAATAAAGTGTAACACTTAAAACATTTAATTTGCAAAGGAACAAAATGAGGGGGTTCATTTTGCCATAGAAATGATATATATATGGAGTTCTTTTGTTGTATATATATATATATATATACATATATATATATATATATATATATATATATATATATATATATATATATATATATATATATATATATATATATATATATATATATATATATTCACAGAAAAAACCATAGGTTATACTCGATATATAGTTAGGAATTTGCATTTACAAAACCTTGAATATTCAATGAAAAAACCATTGGTTTTAGGCCATATATAGTTAGGGATTTGCATTTAGAAAACCTTATTTTACTCGCATAAAACCATTGAAATTCCATATATAGTTATAAGCGCTAACTATATATCGCGCACCCGCAATCCACTGCTGATGATGTCACATATTACATCATTCATGACATGGTTAGTGACATCACTGATGACATCACTGATGACATCTCAAATGACATCACTGATGACATCACTGATGACAACATCCAGTGACTGTATGTTTCTGTAAAGTTAAAATATGTTTTACTTATTGAAGAATGAGTGGATATATAAGTGTCTGGATGAAGGATTTACTAGGTGCATGACTGACTGATTGAGTGAGTGATTAAATGTGTCTCACTGAGTGCATGGGTTAATGACTAAACTGTTTTAATTTGTGCATCATTATATCTGTTGTTCTACAAACTGCTGCATATGTTGATCAGTAGCTATATGAGTAACTGTATGGGTTATTGATTGGTTGTCCAAGTATTTGTATGGGAAACTGAGTGTGTGTGTATGGGTGGCTGGGAGGTGTGTGACTCTGTACATAGATGTGTGAGTAGTTGATTGACTATATGTATAGATTCAAAAGTGCATGTGCAAACAGCTGTATGGGCGGTTGACTGTGCATGAGTGTATTAGTGAGTGAATGGATATCTCAGTGCTACATGTCAAATTAAGTACATATGTAAAACACAGTACATGTGAGAGTTGACATCTATAAATAACTGTGCATAAGAGCCAGTGAATGTGTGAGTGGCTGTATGGATCATTGTGAACATGTATCAGAGATTGTATAAGAGAGTAAAGTAAATATGTGTTAGTATATGTTTGAATAAGTAAGGTGTGTATAACTGTATAGTTGAGAAAATGGAGGTGTGATTGATTTTTGGCATAACTGACTAGGTGTGTGAGTAACTCCATGGATGAGTGACTGTCTGTTTACACTGATTGTATCTAAGGTTATATTAGAGTCTGAAGAGGTTCATGGTATTATCACATGAATGATATCATCAGTGATGTGATCAGTCATGTCAAATGAGATGTTATCAGTGATGTCATCAGTGATGTCATTTGAGATGTCATCAGTGATGTCATCAGTGATGTCACTAACCATGTCATGAATGATGTAATATGTGACATCATCAGCAGTGGATTGCGGGTGCGCGATATATAGTTAGCGCTTATAACTATATATGGAATTTCAATGGTTTTATGCGAGTAAAATAAGGTTTTCTAAATGCAAATCCCTAACTATATATGGCCTAAAACCAATGGTTTTTTCATTGAATATTCAAGGTTTTGTAAATGCAAATTCCTAACTATATATCGAGTATAACCTATGGTTTTTTCTGTGAATTTCAATGGTTTTTTAATAGCAAACATCAAAAGCTGTCAAATGTCAAGTACGTGATAGGTAAAAACGTTTTCGTGTTTATGCACGCTGATGTGCTTTGAACGCTGCCCCCCCCCCACTCCCCTCTTTTCTCTTAGTAGTACTCTCTCTTTGCAGATAGTGAACGGTAGTTAACGCAGACCTTTACCCCTGTTGTAATCCGTCGTACCTGCTTGTCTCTCCATTTGATTGATTATTATCCAAGCATTTACTGTTTTACAATTGGTTCTCTTTGGATCATTCTCTATTTACAAACAAGCACAAAGTCGCAATACTCTGTTTAGTCTTTGCAGATAGTGAAAAATCGTGTAAAAAAATAAAAGTAATCGAGCAAAATCAGTAGACCACTAATTCGATCTCTTTTTAACCTCGGTAAAATACAAACATTAGGAATAACCCTTCATGAGAAATACGAAAATAGTGAAATGAATTGAGCTCCACACCATGAGGGCTGCAAAACAGCTCGACTCCGCCACCCACACCGCCAAAAATAACGGCAAACCCTATGCAAATATTATAAATATACACAACACACCACCAAAGAAACAGAATAAAACATTTTATTAAATAACTATTTACATAACTATTTTATACTTTTTATTGCCCGATCCGGCTAGCTCAATCGATCGAGCATGAAAGTCATGCACTGATAACAAGCGTTGAGAGTTTGTAGAATGATGTCTTCAGATTTTCCACATACAGTTTAGTGGCGCGAACTGGCAGGGGGCGTTTGGATTCTACCCCTTCTCCAAATAAGATTTTCATACGTGAATGTTCGTTCATGCTTTTTGTCCCAGAGTTGCTTCCATGTCACTGCCTTAAATAAATGGCATAAGTCCTGGTTATTGAGTGCCATACTTCAGAGTTCTAAGCAGTTCTTGTAACACTGTTTAAACCTTATTTGCACCTGCTGCAGCTTCACTATTCAAAGTAGTGGGGTCCATTTGTGGACCTGACTGCATTGGAAAACAATGTGATACGGTGCCTCCCTAAACCGCTTGACGGAGGCTCCCGAGGGGCGGTGAGATGGCGCGGACTGAGAGGGGGCGCTTGGCTCCTGCCCCCTCCCCAAGTCGTGTTGCCCTGGTGAGGCCTGAGATCGCCCCCGGCATAGGTGGCCGGCTCCCGGGGTCCGGCGGAATTTTTTCCCTTTTGAAGAATCTTTCATTCTGGACCTTGTCCCACAATCCGTTTCACCAGAAGACACGCTGTCGCAGGGCGCCCCTTTACCGTTTTAGTTGCCATTCCGCCCGCTTTTGGTACTCTGTGCCTCTTCCGCCATTCAGCTCTTTACCGCTCGCTCTTGCGACTACAACGTCTCGCTCACCATGTAGTTGAGGTGCTCCCGCTCTTAAGATTTGACCGAACTTTTTGGACTGCTGAAAGCGGTGGAATTCCGACCGCTGGTTGGTGGAGACATTTTGACTATATTCTGCACCTGCATTGTCGCGTAATGCGTCATATGACGCGACGCGTTAGCGCACCCGGATGTGCTCCGGTGCGCAAGGCGCAGCTTCCCGGAAACGATCCAGAGCGCGCCGCGCAGCGCGTAACGTAAGCATAACAGGTCATGTGACTTGTTAATAAAACTTTTCATTGGTTCATTTTACTTTTCTTTTCCTAATTATGTAAGACTAGGTCATGTGACCTAAAAATAACACTTTTCATTGGATTAAAACATTTTTTTTCCCCAAACGATAAAAGCCCCACCTTGTTTCTGGATGTTTCAGACTGAAGCTGGCGTCACCATGAGAGCACCACCATCTCGTAGCTCCGTCGTGGCCATTCCGCAAGCAATCATGGCAGCCGCTCCCCACCGGAAGCCTGCGGGAGTCGAGGGCCCCCAAGACTTTTGTACAATCTTCAAGGCTAAGGGGACGCTTTCGAGAATGGAACCCAAGCCCTGGCAGACAAGCGACCGAGTTCCAAGGTGTCCCAGGGCCATTTTACTGGACCAGGCCCAAATCCGAAGAGCCGGCCGCCATTTTAAGAGTCCTGTGGAAGCCGCCTACCGCTGCACCGCAAGAGTGGGAGCAACTCAACTACATGGTGAGCGAGACGCTGTAGCCGTAAGAGCGGGCGGTAAACAGCTGAATGGCGGATGAGGCACAGTGTAGCAAAAGCGGGCGGAATGGCGACTGAAACGATAAAGGGGCGCCCCACTACAGCAGACAAGCCTCCGCCATGTGCTTCAAAACTGCATATGTATCTCGTGATATCAAGGTTGGGCAACCAGTACACAACAAGCAGTTACGAGTCCCATTTACACCGGCGCCATTTTGGGCGCGGCCGGGCAGGTCCAGGATCTACTGAAACATAAAAAATGAGGCTGACGTCTCTGAAGCAGTTCACGAACAGCAGGACATAGCAAATAAACATGAACTCTCTAAAGCTGTTAACTCACTGCAGAACAAATCAAGTGAACCTGAAACCTCTGGAATAATTGTCGCTCAAAAGAACAACACACAAAACTCTGTAGAGCCTGAAGAAAAAAAACCAGAAGGGCACTGTAGTTTCAGACACACTTAACACTAATGACGAAACAAAGATATCGTCTGTTTATAAAGCAGTTATCATCTTGACAGAATTGACAAAGAAGTGTACAGACACCAATGCATCAGCATTCTCGGAGATAACATCTTAAGGAACAAAGAAAGACCTGTTCACTCTTGACACCCCAGGTGCTGTGTATATTGCACTATAGTGCTGCATCGACAAAACGGGCAACCCTATTGATGTGGATTTTTCATTATTGATTATTGTAAAGAAATGGCGACTCCCCCCTTTAGCAGATTAGCTAAATGTTTGCGTAATTTATACATAAAAGTTATATTATTGTTGTTGTTGTTGTTATCGTTATAGTTCTGGTTAATTTAAAAAAATGGTTAAATATATTTACAGTTTTTGTTGCGTTCGTTATATTTAAATATTAATAAAGTTTTAAAATGTAACTGTCTTGGAGTACTATATTTTTTTAAAAAATCGGGTGAATGGGGCCTTGAATCGGGTTATTGTCATGTGTGGGCTTTGCAAGTGTACTGCTACAAGATCGGACATTTCAAACTCAAATGCACGTTCATTTTCTTACCTTTCCGAAACATGGAGCGCAATAGCAGGCAGAGAAAGGGTGATGCACGTGTTGAACACTGCCTGGCCTGCAAATTGTGCCAGTGCCCCCCCCTGCCCCGAGTACTTCACAAATCTTTAAAAGACCATGCGCTTGTTCAATGGGAAGTGGATAACATGGCTAAGAGCATTTGCTGTCTAATGCATGAATATCGCTGACTTCTCAGCGATATTCATGCATTGCGGCCGTTTTTTATCGCATTTGCGATAAACCTTGCTAATAGCAAGGTTTATGTGCGATAAAATTCGCCTCTTCTCTAAACAAGTTAGAGACAAAAATTACCGCTAGTTGTTGGTAATATGCCCCCGCATTTTTCCTTGCAGGAATCGAGAAGCGAAAGACTAGCACTGAAATCAGTAGTCTCACACCTGAATCGGGAGGGTTGGCATGTCTGGATACTCTACAGCTGGAGCCATACACTACATCCGCAGGGCTAGGTGATAGCCTAGGTCCGGCCTGGACAATCGGACACAGAGGAAGAGAAGTGTCAGAGGGTGCGGTAGTGAATAGGGTGAAAGGGAGGTGTCGAACGGGCACAGGGTGTGATTCTCAGAGAAGAGCAGCGCAGATGGGGGAAGTATATGGCCCATGCATGAGAGAGAGAGAGCGGGGGTGACCATTGCGTGGGGGAGATGCGTGCGAGGGTGGGGAGCCATGCTGAGAATCGACGGCGTGCAGAGAGTGGGTCTGGTCAAGGCATCTAAAATAGCTGCCGTGCACGACAAAATTGTGGCATTGGACAAAAACGCAAGATGGCGCAGACAATGTTTATCAATAAGGATTCATTTATAACAAAATATTTACTCGCAGTGACAAAATGGTGTTCAACACTTCCTGATTTCCATCGAATCGAACGTTAACAAACGTCACGCAGCAAAAAAAAAAAAAAAAAAAAAAACCACGCACAGAGCGGTTTTTAGCCATGTTATCCAATGGAAGGTGGATAACATGGCTAAGAGCATTTGCTGGATAATGCATGAATATCGCTGACTTTTCAGCGATATTCATGCATTGTGGCCGATGTGCGGCGATAATTTTTGACTCTAAACAATTAAAACGAAGCACAAAATGGCAAATTCCCGTTTCGCTACCAGTTTGCGGCCCAGTTCGCGGCCCGAGAAGCGCTTCTACCGTGAAAAATAATTTTTTTTTTATTTTCCCCACGGGACCCTTTAATAACCTCAACAACATTCCTAGGGGGTCAAGAGGGGTATACCTTGCCCCCTTTCAATAAATTCCCCCTTCGTTTTTCACCTCTTCTTCTCTCTCGATCCTACCGAGAGATAAGATGGCGGCCGCTCCGGACTATTTAGAATGTTGACAGACACCGGAGAGCCAATCAGCTTTCTGTTATCCAATGGAAGGTGGATAACATGGCTAAGAGCATTTGCTCGATAATGCATGAATATCGCTGACTTTTCAACGATATTCATGCATTGTGGCCGATGTGCGGCGATAATTTTTGTCTCTAAACAATTAAAACGAAGCACAAAATGGCGAATTCCCGTTTCGCTACCAGTTTGCGGCCCAGTTCGCGGCCCGGGAAACGCTTCTACCGTGAAAAATCATTCTTTTTTATTTTCCCCACGGGACCCTTTAATAACCCCAACAACAATCCTAGGGGGTCAAGAGGGGTATACCTTGCACCCTTTCAATAAATTCCCCCTTCGTTTTTCACCTCTTCTCTCTCGATCCTACCGAGAGATAAGATGGCGGCCGCTCCGGACTGTTTAGAATGTTGACAGACACCGGAGAGCCAATCAGCTTTCTGCGCGCAAAGTTCCGTTTCGCGAAAAGTAAGCGGACCGGATCGCTGCCCGGAGCGCTGTTACAGATATATATCTTGGTTTGAACGTTAATTTCTCAAAAACTACTGGAGCACATATATTGAGACCTAGCAAAGGCACATCGGGCTAACAGTCCCTACAATTTTGCCAAGTTTCGTGCAAATCCATTCAGCCGTTCGAGCTAAAAGTGAGTCCAACCGCCCTATGGAAAAATGAATGGAAAAAACGCGTTTTGGGACCCCCCTTTTTTCTCAGCCCCCCCTTGACGAAACTCCACCAAATTTTCAGGGGCTGCTCAGAAACAAAATGTGCCATTTTCCTGAAAATTTCAGCCGATTCCGTCCTCAAACGCCAAAGTTATTAGGCATAGAATTTTCAGAAATCCCATAGGGAAAAAATCCTAACTATATATACCTACTGGCGATAGCCAGTAGGTAATATATATATATATATATATATATATATATGCAAAATTAGAATCCGATCCACTGAATTCAGACAAGCCCACAGTTCAACCGTAAAAGTTCTTTATTCGGCAGGCACAGAGGTCAAGATATATATATCTATATCACTGATAAAACCATAGGTTATAGACCATATACAGTTAGGAATTAGCATTTACAAAACCTTGAAAATTCACTGAAAAAAACCATAGGTTATAGACCATATATAGTTAGGAATTAGCATTTACAAAACCTTATTTTACTCACACAAAACCATTGAAATTCGCATATATAGTTAGTTGCACTAACTATATATCGCGCACCCGCAATCCACTGCTGATGATGTCACATATTACATCATTCATGACATGGTCAGTGACATCACTGATGACATCACTGATGACATCTCAAATGAAATCACTGATGACATCACTGAAGACAACATCCAGTGACTGTATGTTTCTGTAAAGTTAAAATATGTCTTACATATTGAAGAATGAGTGGATGTATAATTGTCTGGATGAAGGATTTAGTAGGTGCATGACTGACTGTATGAGTGAGTGATTAAATGTGTCTCACTGAGTGCATGGGTTAGTGGCTAAAGTGTCTTAATTTGTGCATCATTATGTCTGTTGTTCTGTAAACTGCTGCATGTGTTGATCAGTAGCTATATGAGTAACTATACGGGTTATTGATTGGTTGCCCAAGTATTTGTATGGGAGACTGAGTGTGTGTGTGGGTGGCTGGGAGGTGTATGACTCTGTGCATAGATGTGTGAGCAGTTGATTCACTAGATGTATGGGTTCAAAAGTGCATGTGGAAACAGCTGTATGGGCGGTTGACTGTGTGCATGAGTGTATTGGTGAGTGAATGGATATCTCAGTGCTACATGTCAAAGTAAGTACATTTGTAAAACACAGTACATGTGAGAGTTGACATAAATAAATAACTGTGCATAAGAGCCAGTGAATGTGTGTGTGGCTGTATGGATCATTGTGAACTTGTATCAGGGATTGTATAAGAGAGTAAATATGTGTTAGTAAATGTTTCAATAAGTAAGGTGTGTATAACTGTATAGTTGAGGAAATGGAGGTGTGATTGATTCTTTGCATGACTGACTAAGTGTGTGAGTAACTCCATGGATGAGTGACAGTCTGTGAGTGTCTGTTTACACTGATTGTATCTAAGGTTATATTAGAGTCTGAAAAGGTTCATCGTATTATTATCACCTGAATGATATCATCAGTGATGTGATCAGTAATGTCAAATGAGATGTCATCAGTGATGTGATCAGTGATGTAATTTGAGATGTCATCAGTGATGTCATCAGTGATGTCATTTGAGATGTCATCAGTGATGTCATCAGTGATGTCACTGACCATGTCATGAATGATGTAATATGTGACATCATCAGCAGTGGATTGCGGGTGCGCGATATATAGTAAAATAAGGTTTTGTAAATGCTAATTCCTAACTATATATGATCTATATCCTTTTCAGTGAATGTATATATATATATATATATATATATATGTATATATATATATTACCTACTGGCGGTCGCCAGTAGGTATATATAGTTAGGATTTTTTCCCTATGGGATTTCTGAAAATTCTATGTCTAATAACTTTGGCGTTTGTGGACGGAATCGGCTGAAATTTTCAGGAAAATGGCACATTTTGTTTCTGAGCAGCTCCTGGAAATTTGGCGGGGTTTCGTCAAGGGGGGTCTGAGAAAAAAGGGGGGTCCCAAAAATCGTTTTTAACATTGAGTTTTCCATAGGGCGGTTGGACTCACTTTTAGCTCGAACGGCTGAATGGATTTGCACGAAACTTGGCAAAATTGTAGGGACTGTTAGCCCGATGTGCCTTTGCTAGGTCTCAATATATGTGCTTCAGTGGATTTTGAGAAATTAACGTTTAAATCAAGATATATATCTGTAACAGCGCTCCGGGCAGCGATCCGGTTCGCGTACTTTTCGCTTATCGGAACTATGCGAAGCGAAGCTGATTGGCTCTCCGGTGTCTGTCAACATTCTAAACAGTCCGGTGCGGCCGCCATCTTGTCTCTCGGTAGGATCGAGAGATAAGAGGAGGCCAAAACAAAGGGGGAAATTTCGATAAGGGGGCATAGTAGATCCTCCCTGACCCCCTAGGTTTTATGTGGAGGTTGTAAAAGGTTTCTGCAGGGCAAAAAAAAAATTTTTTTTAATTATTTATGCGTGGTGAGCTCCTAGTACGCGAACCGGGAAGCGCTCTGGGCAGCGTACTATAAGGATAAAAGCTATAAGGATAAGAGAATGATAGACTTTTCTAATACTGTATGTTAATTATTTGTTGTTTTTGTTGGTTTTTTTTTGTTTTCTTTATTTTTAATTTTTTTTTTATTATGATTGTGTTTCATACTTTATTAAATTTTCTAACATTTCATTGTCAGAAATGTCATAATTTATTATAGGGTGTAATTTTTTTTCATTTTGAAGCAGGTTGTCCACTGCTTCAACACATTGTAGAAGTTCGTGGTCTCTAATGTCATCCATAAAGTCATCAATTTTGTCTTGGCTGCTCTCCTTCAGTTCAATTGAAAATGTAACTTGTTGTTCGCCTTCCATTTTGCCTGAAATTTTGAATAAAAAAATATATATTAGTAGAGATTGGGCACTGTTGGGATTAATTTTAGATAGGCAGTTTTTATCAGTGAATTTTTCTTTTGGCAGTGTATAGTATCAGAGTGGAAATATGACTATAAAAAAGTGTATGTAATTTAACGAAGAGAAGCCTAACTCCATTCCTAACTATAACAGAGAAGTCTATCTAAATCCATAACTACTACAGAGGGATAGTGTATATGTATCAGAAAAAGTCTACCATATCAAGTTATAGTGCACAATATACTTCATTTTTAAAAATAACAACTTACCTTCAGAAACAAGTTGAAGTCTTAGGTAAGTATTGAAATGTGATGTACAACAAGAAGTAGCAGTCAAAATGGCTGTGTTTTCTTCTCTTCCTTTATATATATTCAGGTATATAACCAATCAAATATCAGGTAATAAAAGTAGAAAATGAAAGTAACATTTTTATTGGTTGTCAATTCCAACACTTCAGATGTGTTTTGTGAAGTAATTTACCTCAAGGTATTTAGAGAGGTCTACAGGCTTAATGGCTAAATGGAATTTCAATCAAATTTGTGAAAATGAAAGGGATTGTTATGTAGTATGAGCTAATCTATATTTGGTGAGAGTGTCTCCAGTCCTTTTTCTGTGAATTACTTTCCCACCTTTTCTTTGGGCCGCTTCCCGGGAAGCAGTTTAGTCCGCGAACTAGAAGCGTAACGGGAGTCCACCATTTTGTGTTTCGGTCGAATTAACATATAAAATGGAGGTTAAATAATGTTCAGAAAGGGTAGAAGGGGACACGGTACAAGTATTTTGACCCCCCAGGTTTTCTGAGGGTGGCTGAGGAGGACCATATGTGCGGAGAAAAAACATTTTAAAAATAATTTTGGGCGGTTAGCTTCCAGTTCGCGTACCGGGTAGCGCTCTTTGAGCGTAGTTTGTTGAAAATTACAGAAATAAGTTAGAGAAAAGTATTAATTGTGAGTGATCAGATGAAGGGTAGCTCTGAGAAGAGCTTTTGGGTTTATGGTCCATTTAGGTACTTATAAGTAGGTACCAATGCACAGTCTTAAATTCAGAATGAAAATTCTGTTGCCCTCATCTGAGAAGTGAACTCCATCTCCTCTGTAGATATCTTGCATGTAGTAACGCAAGTTATTATTGTACAGGGAGCCCATTCCATTGTCTCTCATGAAAGCTGAAACAGATTTGTTTACATGCTTCCTCGCTTTCTCAATTTGTGGACCAAATTGGTTGGACCACCTCCATTTCTGTCTTTGGCATATATTGGAATATACCAAGGCAGTTTGAGGAAAAAGTGCCAATAATTGCTCAAAGGTGTCCTTTAAAAGCATTTCCAGACCTACTCCTGTTAAAGTGCCCAAATCATTACCTCCACAATGCACTATTAACAGGTCAGGTTTTGGCAAATGCATAAAGGTTTTCACCAATGGTATCAATTGGTGACATTTTAATCCTCTTTGGCCCAACCATTTAATTTCCACATCTTGTAAATTGAGGTTGTGTAAATTTCTGTTGTCAGCATACCTTTGAGCCCAGTGGATGTAACTATGTCCAACAATCCAGACGTTAAACATGGTGGGAGAAGATTGTGGTGCAGTCAGATGAAGTGTGGTAATGAAAGGGCAGTTGAAACAGTAGGAGTTTGTAAAGAAAAAAAACTGTGGATTTCCAATGCTAATGATTCATTAGCAGTGATTGGTGCATTTCCATTTCTGAAAACAGAAAGTTAGGGTGCATGGATGTGTTCTTGAAACATGTAATTTCAATGGTCAAGGAAGAAACTTTTAATGAAAGATTGCACTGGATACGCAGGTGCACTGAGAGTTCAGAGTTCAATTGAAACATTGTTGTGTGAATTTGCAAACATGAGAGGTCTTCCAGGAGGTCGTTGCTATGGAAAAAAGGCAGAGAGGGCAGAGGGGGGAAGGGTTTTGATTTGAAAAAAGTGAGGGAAGAGTTATGATTGGCTAATATGAGAGATATGTGAAATGAATATCTGTATTTCTGTGCTTTCAATAGCTGCAGCCTCTGGAGTGCATCCTTTTTCTTCTGCTGAAGACAATTTGGTGTATTTCTGAGACTGTTTTTAAAATCCAAAAAGTATTTGCTAAGGTGAGAAAAGATTTATTTATTTTAGATATAGAATAGAATGATTTAAGGAGAACATGATGAAGAAAGCTGTGTTTTAAAACTGTGGCTTTGTCTGTAGTGATATAGAAATAGATTTTGTTATTTTGAGAAATTGTATTTGCATATTCGGTGTAGGATTCTGGCATGTAGTAACTCAAGGTATTGTTGTATATGAAGCGCATTCCATGGTCTCTTATGTAAGCTGAAACAGATCTGTTGTTTTTAAAAACCATTTTGAAATCAATTACATTTCTGGATATGTACTGTTAGAGCTTCATAGGTTGTTTTGGGTCATATTTATAAGGCATTTGAGTGTCTTTGATGTTATTTTTTCATTTTTAAATGGAAAGCATTCCTCATAGGGCAAGTGTCTTGTAAATACGCTCTCACCTGCGCTTGGCAAATTTAGATTTTGATTATGGAAGTTACATAGCCATGTTAATAATGTCGGAAAAATGGTGCTAGGGCATTCCAGAAAACGCTTTTGTGTGTCTCAAGGACATTTTCAGTCATTTCCTCTTGAATGCAGGTATACAATTGATTTATATGCTGTGTTTAAAAACGATTCTTTTCTATGATGTTATTTTTTCTCTTTTAAATGGAAAGCGTTCCTCATGGGGCTCTGAGCAGTTCTTAGTCATGTTATCCAATGGGAGGTGGATAACATGGCTAAGAGCATTTGCTGAATAATGCATGAATATCGTTGACTTTTCAGCGTTATTCATGCATTGCGGCCGTTTTTTTCACATTTGCGAGCAGTTCTTAGCCATGTTATCCAATGGGAGGTGGATAACATGGCTAAGAGCATTTGCAGGATAATGCATGAATATCGCTGATTTTTCAGCGTGATATTCATGCATTGCTACCGCTTTTTATCGCTAAGGAGAAAATGATGAAGAAAGCTGTGTTTTTAAATTGTGGCTTTGTCTGTAGTGATATAGAAATAGATTTTGTTACTTTGCGAAATTGTAATTGCATATTCGGTGTAGCATTCTGGCATGCAGTAACACAAGTGTGCTTGGCAAATTTAAATTTTGATTATGGGAGTTACATAGCCATGTTAATAATGTCCAAACAATGGTGCTGAGTAGTTTTTAGCCATGTTATCCAACATGGGCTTCGATTGGATTTCCACAGAGCATATTATGAAGCCCATTATCGCCGCTTTATCAGCCGTTTTCGGCCGATAATGCGACGATAATTTTAGTGTTCAGGTTTGATAATATTTCCCCACATTCGCAGGGCTAGGTGATAGGCTGAGACCAGCCTGGCATGTAAAATGGCTGCCGTGCACGACAAAATTGTGGCATTGTAAAAAAGGCAAGTTGGCGCAGACATTGTGTCTCAATAAGGATTCATTTATAACAATGTGGTATTTTATCAAGCCTGTGCGCTTCAATTATCGCCGCTTTATCGGCCGAAAACGACCGATAAAGCGGCGATAATGGGCTTGATAATATGCTCTATGGATTTCCAATCGAAGCACATGCTAGATGTGAAGACATCTAAAATGGGCTTCGATTGGAATTCCACAGAGCATATTATCAAGCCCATTATCGCCGCTTTATCAGCGATAATTTTAGCGCACAGGCTTGATAAAATACCACATTGTTATAAATGAATCAACATATATGAGACTCCTCAGCCACTCTCAGAAAATATAAGGGATTAGGATACGTCTCCCGCATCTCCTTATTCCTAGTAATTTAATTAAAACGAAGCACAAAATGGCGTATTCTCGTGCAGTTTGCGGCCCAGTTCGGTGTTTGGGAAGCGGTTCTATCGTGAAAAATATATTTTTTTTATTTTCCCCAGGGGACCCTTTAAAAATTCCAACAACATTCCTAGGGGGTCAACAGGGGTATACTTTGCCCCCTTTCATTAAATTTCCCCTTCGTTTTTCACCTCTTCTTCTCTCTCGATCCTACCGAGAGATAAGATGGCGGCCGCTCCGGACTGTTCAGAATGTTGACAGACACCGGGGACCCAAGCAGCTTCGCATTGCAAAGTTCCGTTTCGCAGGTGGGAGCGTATTTACAAGAAACTTGCACCATGAAGAACGCTTTCCATTTAAAAAAGAAAAATAACATCATACACAGTCATATGCCTTGATTTGCTATGTTAAATAATAAGTAGGGCATTAAGTTTTTGATGACTGTTATTCATTTACTGTTTGGTAATAGTGGTTATTAACATTTTTTATTATATTTTTCAACAGATTCAACTGCAGATTCTTTCATAGTTTGGAAAATGCCTACAAAAAATAGAATTAGAAAGGCTCGAAAACGTCAAAGACAGCACGGTGATGTTTTATTGCAGCAGTCCTCTTCCCTAAATACTTATCAAAACACCAAGAAAGCTCCGGTAAGAGCACAAAATCTTTCTTAAAAAATATTTGTAGTAAAAAAATTATTTATCGCCAAAATGTTTCAGTTTAGAAAAAGAAGAGTAATTTAAATGGAAAGGAAAGACCCATGAAAAATGTTACTGGTAGAGGAAGAGATAACTCTGTGTATGATAGTAGAAGGAAAGAACAGTTTAGGGACATTCGACAACGAATGTTCCGTAATAGGATAATAGTTAATTTAATAAAAAATATTAAGAAATGCAAACAGAAAGCGGCATTTTATAAGAAGAAGAAAAATGTCGAGAAAATTATTGATCATGCTTTTGAAATTAAGCGAAAGTTGTTTATTTTGGTAATCAATAGAATTAGGAAACTAAGCAAGGTAATTTCTGATTTTAAAACAAACAGTAGATGGAAGAGAGTAGTAAATCGTAGCAACTTTTGTGAAGTTTTTTCCGGAGAATGGATGCATAGTTCAAGTTCTGAGGCATTTTTTAATGAGGAGAGTTATTTTCAGGATAATGATTTGGTGCATGCAGTTGACATCAGTGGTCGAGCTTATGAAGTGAAGGATGGTTGTCCAGTTGAAAAAGAAAAACTTGTGACAACAGAGACAGAAGAGGCGCTAAGTGATGAGGTTTTAGGAAGATGTCCTAAGGCTCCTGTGTACATATGGCCGAGATACCCGCCACCCCCTCTCAACACAATCCCCAAAAGGAGTGAAACCGGAAACAGTTCTTGAAGTTTTTGGAAGTGGGATGGAGTGACCATCCCGGCCGTATTTATTAAAACAAAATTAAAACATTAAACGTTTCATGTTATGTACAATTTCATTACCATATTGCGATGTTTGGCTAACCTTAACAGATTCTCTAATACAGAGGTTCTCCTAGCCGAACTAGCAACCTACAAAACATTTCTTGACATATTGAAATTGTACAACCTAACGTTTAAGGGCCAACGGCAAGGTCATAACCGGTGTCAAGATCCCTAACCAGACTTACCCCTCCCACTTGGGATGGGCGACAGCACGGAGGCGTACCTCAAGTGCAACTACTACCAATTTCCCTTGACTTGACGGGGGCACCTAAAACTCGACGCCAGTTAAAGGTCGTTCGAATACTCGTGTGAGGTATCTAGAAGGTATCGTGGCCCTTATCCCAACCCCACACAACTTACCGCATCTGCCGTCGCAGATGTCACTGGCCCCGGGAAATTCCCCAGGAGGGGGCTGTAACCCCTCCTACAAAGGAAGGGGCCTTGACCGCCTTTCCTTTACTTCCGGCGACCCATCCTTAGAAGGGACCGCCTCCCCATTGAGGGGCCAATGGCCACCTCTCCCGAGCGCTCCCATCCGTGTTGGGTGACGCCCACTCATAGGGATCTACTAATTAGTGCTCACCGATCATGACCTCACCGCCTACCAAAATAAATACGACAGTGCAAATTAACCTAAGAATACCTTGGCCACTATGACCGAAAGAGCATACATCAAAATTCAACACTAAACTGAATATCTTTAATGGCAAGCGTACTCAAAAACGACCATTCTTTATTAACTCAAAATCAACATGGCACTACAACCTGTAAACGAAAACAAAACAAAATTAATCAACTTTATTATACACAACTGGCTGTCTTCAGGGGCTGGTGGGTGGGTCAAAATTGGCTCTTCGTTCTGTCCCGAGCTCACGTGCAGCGAGGAGGTGCAGCTTCAGAGCACAAGAACAAGAGGATGTCTTCTGGTCTTGCGTCCCTTTTTATCCGTCTTCAGGGCGGGCGTATACCCGCCCCTGCCTGCCCCTGAGGGCGTGGCTGGCTGCGTCGGTGTCTAGGCCAGCCCACTCTAGGGCGGGAACGAGCGCGCCCCGGCTACGCCGCTTCGGGCATACCAGCTGAGACGCGCCTCCCGCCCAAAATGGCTTCCCGGGGGGATCGAGGCACTCGGCCATACGTTCGGGGGGACCGATTCGGTCGCCCCTTTCCATATGGCCGAGATACCCGCCACCCCCTCTCAACACAATCCCCAAAAGGAGTGAAACCGGAAACAGTTCTTGAAGTTTTTGGAAGTGGGATGGAGTGACCATCCCGGCCGTATTTATTAAAACAAAATTAAAACATTAAACGTTTCATGTTATGTACAATTTCATTACCATATTGCGATGTTTGGCTAACCTTAACAGATTCTCTAATACAGAGGTTCTCCTAGCCGAACTAGCAACCTACAAAACATTTCTTGACATATTGAAATTGTACAACCTAACGTTTAAGGGCCAACGGCAAGGTCATAACCGGTGTCAAGATCCCTAACCAGACTTACCCCTCCCACTTGGGATGGGCGACAGCACGGAGGCGTACCTCAAGTGCAACTACTACCAATATCCCTTGACTTGACGGGGGCACCTAAAACTCGACGCCAGTTAAAGGTCGTTCGAATACTCGTGTGAGGTATCTAGAAGGTATCGTGGCCCTTATCCCAACCCCACACAACTTACCGCATCTGCCGTCGCAGATGTCACTGGCCCCGGGAAATTCCCCAGGAGGGGGCTGTAACCCCTCCTACAAAGGAAGGGGCCTTGACCGCCTTTCCTTTACTTCCGGCGACCCATCCTTAGAAGGGACCGCCTCCCCATTGAGGGGCCAATGGCCACCTCTCCCGAGCGCTCCCATCCGTGTTGGGTGACGCCCACTCATAGGGATCTACTAATTAGTGCTCACCGATCATGACCTCACCGCCACAGGCCCGGATAGTTGACCGGCTATCCGGGCCCCCCACAAAACTCCTAGCTAAAGGTCATGTTCCAACGTTTTTAACCATGCTAAGAAGTCTCCTATGAGTAACTCATTTCCCACCCGAGACAAATGCACACCATCCCCCAGATACATACTGTCATCATTAATACAACCGTGCGAGATAGAATGCAATGTCCTGGAACGGAACAACCTACTCATTTTGTTATTAAGTTTCCTAACAGAATGGTTCAAAGCAGGGATCGAAATAGCCCCCCGCCACACTTTTCGTGGGATCATATGAGACCACGCAATTATGCACCCCGGAACTTTCCTCGCCAACCAACTTACAGTGGAAAGCATTGCCTCCAGGAGAAGTCGTCTACCGGTGGTGACCAAATCATTGCCCCCTAAATGTACTATGACTATAGACGGCGGTGACCTCATCCGCCCTAACAAACCCTCAAAGTAAGCCTGAAACTGGTCAATACAGAGACCGCCCCTTCCGTAGAAGGACATCCTGTACCCGTATTCCCCAGCTACGTGAATCATGTCACCTGCTTCGAATACGTCTGCGGCACGCCTCACGTATGAGTGGCCCACGACCCACACCTCCTTTCTCACAGCCGGTGATGTCTGACCGCTGGCCCGGTGTTGGGTCGACTGCATAGTCCGCCCCGCCTCGAAGGCTTGCGTAACTGAAAACCAAACAAAAGACAAGAAGCGTGAGTACATTATTACAGCTTCACAACATGTGCAACCGCACATACCTCTTATAACAATTGGAGGACCAACGCCCCACTCGTTTTACTTGTTCCACATTAAGACCCCTGGCTGCAGCTTCAGTGGCAGCCCCTATCCGAAAGGAATGGGTCCCAAACTCACCCGGGTCCAAGCCCGCTGCGGTAATTGACATCGCGAGCACCCGCTGAAACTGAAACTTCGTCAGTGGGGTGGCGTCCGCGTGTCTCAACATTGTCCCCCCCCATGATGCCACCCTTCGTGCTAGGTAATCCTCTAAACACTTCACCGGACACATGGAAGACCCTGGAATCCTGCGAATGACTATGCAGTCTCCCACCCCACTTTGATCGGTTTTTGACTTGACAAAGGATACCGTCATAGTCTCACCCCTGATCTGAACGTGTTCCCGGCACAAACCCCCCGCCACATCCCGCTTGCTCCTTGCCACCAGCTCACTTATCCTCATAGCCCCGTGAAATGCAAGCGTAAAAGCGGCTCGGAACAAACAGGCCTCGAACTGAGACGAGCATATGTCGGGGAGTGTGGCCAGCAACTGGGACAACCTATCCAGACCTATCGGGCGCCTCTCATCTACTCTGCGACCCTCAAGGCGTTGCCACCCACGCAGCGCTTTCTGTACAGCAAAAGACGCTGTCGGGTCCTGGATATTATGAGCCCTGGCAACAAAGGAGATGGCAGCACGATGCCTCTGGGCTGTAGCCACCGACTTCCCAGCCTTACGCAAGGACATCAGAAAATGTACTACCCAATCCTCATGCCCCCAAAGTCCCCCTCTCTCAGTCCCCAAAAAGACCAAATAAGCCCGAAACGCCCCTTCGTATGCCTTCCTCGTCCTTGGTGCTAGACTCTCTCCCACGAGGTAACGAAGTTCGGGGCACCGAGAGACCAGAGAGCTTCGGGAAAGGGTGCTGGCTCGGGGTCCGCTGAGGGAAGGAAACCCGAGAAAGCCTGCATTTGAAAACGAGACAGTGCATCAGCAGCCTGATTCATCACCCCCGGGACATGTTTTGCTCTGAATACCACGTTCAGTTGCATACACAGTAAGACAATTTCTTTAAGCAGCCTCAAAATCATTTTACAACGTGCTGCCTGACTATTGATGCATTCTACAACGGTCATATTGTCAGACCAAAATATGACAGAGTGATTTTTGAATCCATCGGGCCAGGATCTGAGGGCCACCAAAATGGGAAACAGCTCAAGGAAAGCAATATTACTCGTCAGCCCCTCTTCGTGCCACCATGTTGGCCACTTTTGTGCCGACCATTTTGTGCCGAAGATGGCGCCGAAACCCATGCTTCCCGCTGAATCCGTCCATAGACCAAGCTCTTCAGAGGACAAGGCCGGTTTGTTCCAGACGACTCGACCATTGAAATCCGCCAAAAATGCTAACCAAATACGCATGTCTTGGCGGACCTCGGCCGATAACCTCGTGCGATGGTGACCCTCCTTTAGGCCGACCATCGCCTGTGCAATCGAACGGGAGAAGGGGCGGGCCATCGGGATCACCCTTAAGGCAAAATTCAACTTCCCCACCAATTGCTGCAATTGATGCAGCGTAACTTTAGATGCAGTGATACACATTTGCAGGGCTGTCTTGAATTTCGATACTTTGGAAGCTGGTAAACGAAAACAACCCTCACTAGAGTCCAACTCGATCCCGAGGAACTCGAGGCAAGTCGTGGGACCCACAGTTTTACCTGGTGCCAACGGCACGCCAAATTGATTCATTAAAACACAAAATTCAGTCAAGGCCCGGGCACATTCATCATCCCCAGCGGCCCCAAGGAACAGAAAGTCATCGAGGTAATGCATCACATTCCGAAAACCTGTTTTCTTCGTGTAAACCCATTGTAGAAAACTACTGAATTTCTCGAAATAAGCACAAGATATCGAGCACCCCATCGGCATACACCTGTCCATGTAATACAAACCTTGAAACATGAATCCCAACAAACGTTGGTCTTCCGGGTATACCGGGAGCAAACGGAACGCTGACTCGATATCCGATTTCGCCATCAGCGTCCCGGGCCCCAGGCGATTCAAAATGGCTACGGCCTCATCGAATGATGCGTACCGCACCGAACACATTTCTGGATTAATTGCATCGTTTACAGAAAGGCCATGAGGGGCTGATAAATTGTGAATCAATCGAAACTCACCCGGGTCCTTCTTGGGGACCACCCCTAAAGGAGAACAAACAAAGTTCGGCACCGGGGGGACAGGAAACGGGCCGGCAACCCGACCTCAGGTAACCTCTTTCCGGATCTTATCCTGTACTACAGTAGTATGCTGCAAGAAGGAAAGTTGATTTTTGCACGTCCCGACACCCTGAAAGTTACCCACCGGGATGCGGAAACCATATGAAAAACCGTTTCGTAGCACCCCAGCAGAAGTACGATCTGGGTATTCGCTGAGCCAGGGAATCATCGCCAGGGTATCAATCGGGGTTGGTAAAGGCGCCCCTCGGACTATATTAGACCTGTTTAGCGCCTCCTCTACCCCCATTTTCACCCGATTTGGCTCTGCACGAGGACTCAGGATGGGGTGCCCCACAACCACTACATTCGTGTTTGAACTTACAAGATCCCGGGGGCCCAGTACATTTGCTTCTGTTGAAATTGAAACAGAAACCCCTCTTCCCTGTATTGCCGGCGGGTCTCGGGTAATCGTCTGTACCCGTACCCGACCGAAAGGGTGTCCCCCCATTTTGGCGGGAGGACTCACTAACTGCACTCCCCACCAACGGCACTTTCAACATCCCCGACTCTTTCATCTTATTCCATGTTAAAGAATCGTAACAGTCCCAGGTTAAACTTTTGTTATGCTCCATCGCTTTCCTGAAAAGGTTGTCATAACAGAACCATTGGTTACCTTGGTGTGATGTCGAGTACCCCATAATTCGTGACTGATATACTGGAAATTCAGGGAGCAAATCAGGCCTACGTTCCCCCAAAATTGCCGTAAAAATTCCCCAAGCATTACCCCAGTTACCAATGTTTTCATTCACTTTAAAGGCGGCCATTTTTGCGCGCCAAACACTCGGATGCATCAGATCCTTTTGACCCTTAACAGTTTCGACCTCATAGTGATCAACGAGCAGGGAGAAAATGTTAACGTATTCCCCCGCCCAAATCTTTTCCTTTATTGGCAAAGGAACATGTTGCCCCAATTTTTCTCTACGAGAGGGTGTTGACTCATCCCTTGCAATCGGCAATGGCCGCTTACCTGCACCGGACGCTGCTTCCGTCCCTCGTGGCTTGTCTATCGCCGCATCCGGCGCGGGCACCTTGGCTGTATCACGTTTCTCGCGCAACTGCTTTATGAGTGCTTGCGCCTCGGTAGCCGTGGCGCCCTCGCTACTGTCCCCCAACCACGCCGCTAACTGTGCCGCCAACTCGGGAGGCATATCTTCGGCAGACGTCGGGGTGACTACCACGGGAATCGGATTCCCCTCATCCGGTACCGGGGCCGGTACCGGGGCTGGCGCCTCGAGCGGGGAACAGGGAACCGGGACGTCTCCCCCGACCGGCCCCCTTCTCGGCCTCTTTGGCTTCCCACCGGCCGGTGGACGCCCCGATCCCTCCTCGCCGTCTCGCTCCGCCAACCGCTTCTTAATTTCGGACATGTCCTTCATGAGGGCCCGAACCAACTGGTCAGTCGACATTGTCTTCGCTCCTTTCTTGGGCATCTTTTCAGATGAAGTATCTAAAAGACAAAGAGAGAGATTAAAACGCTCAAAATTGGCTCTTCGTTCTGTCCCGAGCTCACGTGCAGCGAGGAGGTGCAGCTTCAGAGCACAAGAACAAGAGGATGTCTTCTGGTCTTGCGTCCCTTTTTATCCGTCTTCAGGGCGGGCGTATACCCGCCCCTGCCTGCCCCTGAGGGCGTGGCTGGCTGCGTCGGTGTCTAGGCCAGCCCACTCTAGGGCGGGAACGAGCGCGCCCCGGCTACGCCGCTTCGGGCATACCAGCTGAGACGCGCCTCCCGCCCAAAATGGCTTCCCGGGGGGATCGAGGCACTCGGCCATACGTTCGGGGGGACCGATTCGGTCGCCCCTTTCCATTTGGAAGTGTAGTTCTATTTGCAGTGTGCGACAGGTTTCCATCAATTTGCTTTGTGATTTTATACGGACATTTAATAAGAAAAGTTTGAAGCAGAAAATGAAGTTGTTGCAAGATTTAGATCCTTGCAGAGTGAGACAAATAACAGGTTTGCGTGGTCATTCACTGGCTTGTCTTTCCAGGAGAGTATGCCAGAGTGTTTTTCATCATTTCAGGATGCTAGCAGTGCATCATAATAAAGTGAGAAAATTAGTGAGAATGTTGTATTATGCAAAGAGTCCAGCAATTATGCTTAAACAATTATGTGCTGCTCTTTTGCATGGTTCTGAAATAGATGTGAAGAATATTTGTGAAGAAATTGAGTTTTGTTACTTTAGTAGTAAAGATGAGAATGTTCAAATTGACCCTGAAGTAGAGAGTAATGTGGAAGATAATGTACAGGTTTACAGTACAGATAATTTTCAGAAGGAAATTGCCACGTTTCAGATGAAATCAAGTGAGAGGCCTAATTTCACTTGTGTTTGTTGTCGACGCACTGATTATAAGAATCAGACTAAGGTAGTGGATTTATATGCAAAAAGTGAAAGGGAAAATAATAGTGAATGGAAGGATTTTGCCACATACTTGATGGTAGAAAATTATTTTGATTTGGGATCGGATCAACGTGTGTGTACTTATTGTTGTAATAAATTAAACCAAAACCAGATGCCTGCTAGGGCAGTTCATAATAATCTTGAATTGGTTGAGATTCCTTCTGAATTGAAGGATTTAAATACTTATGAATCTATTTTGATTCAAAGTATCCATCCCTTTCAGGCTATTGTAAGAATGGAGCCAAAGACAGGGAAGTTGCCTCCAGCAGATTTACAGAGAGGATTAAAGGGAAGAGTTGTTTATTTGCCTTTAGATTTGAATAAAAACATTAACCCAATTGGAGTAGAAGAAGTGGAAGAGGAACCTCTGGTTATCTTGGTTAATGGGGTTCCGACAAAGAATAAGAAAATATGGCAAGATTTAGTGGATGTTAGGAAAGTCAAAAAGGCAACAGTGTATTTGAAGAAAAATAATAAGTATTATAAGAATGTGTATGTTGCAGAAGAGGAAGTAAGTGATGAAGAGGATAGCGATTTGTGTGCTGGCCAAATTGAGAAAGTAGAGGCCTCTAAAAGTGAAGAAATATATGAACATTATAGTGTTCATCCTTTGCATTCCAAGGAAGTCATGGGGAATGCTATTGAGTTGTTTCAAATGAAACAAGCCAAAGGGAGTCCCATTAGTGTTTGGGAGGAACGTTTGGAAGCTCGGTGTTTCCCACAGCTATTTCCCACAGGTCGAGGAGGAAGATATGATGAGCGATCTCATCAAATTCCTGCGTCTGAATACCGGACTTTACGATTGTATGGAGAAGATCCTAGGTTTCGTCAATGCATTCCCTATTTGTTTCATCTCCTGTTTGAAAGCGATCTGTCTGGACTGTCATATGCAGTGAACCACATCTTAAAAAGTGGTATACAGATGCGAAATATCTCGGCAAGAGACTTTATGCATAAAGTCAATGTCCAAGATAGTATTTTGGATTCTCACTTAATTAATCTCATGGCGTGTCAGCGTGGTACTAATGAGTACTGGTATCGTCGTCATGGTGATTTAAAATGTATGCTGAGGAACTTAGGAACTCCGACATGGTTCCTCACTCTGAGCTGTGCCGAGTATGGCTGGGAAGACTTACTTGAATTTCTACGAGAAGCAAATGGAAATATTGAAAACATTGAATTCAAGACACCTGGAGAACTGTGTTCTTTGGATCCTGTGAATGTATGCAGGTACTTCAATCATAAATTTGAAGCTATGATGTCTTTCATCACAAATAAGAAGAATCCACCTCTTGGAGAGGTGTTGGATTTCTTCTGGAGAAAGGAGTACCAAGCAAGAGGTGCTCCTCATATACATATGTTGTTGTGGATCAAGGATGCGCCTAAATTTGGAACAGATCCCGATCACTTAGTGATGAATTTCATAGAACAGTATTCTACGTGTGCTGTTCCAAATGCAACGGAGAAGAAAAGCCTAAGAGAACAAGTTCTACGTTTCCAAAGCCATCGTTGTGGAAAGTACTGTCGTCGTAAATTCAGAAACAAGGACAAGTTCTACACCAAATGTCGTTTCAACTTTCCACGGCCGGTGATTTCTAAAGGAAAAGTGAACAGTTTGATGTCTTCACTACGACATAATGTGACGAGGAAATCACCAAAAAATACATACAATTTGAAAAGGAACGAAGAGTCCAAGTACATCAACGACTACAACCCAGTGATTTTGTCCATGTGGAATGCTAACATGGATATACAGTTTGTGGGTGACAACTGCATGGCTGTGGCTCGGTATGTGACATCTTACATCACCAAAAAAGAAAAGACAGAACTGAAGGATATGTGGGAGGACATTTCCCATGAAAAGAGCCTCAGCAAGAAGTTGTACAGTTTCAGTCTGAAGATGTTGTCGCATCGAGAAATCGGAGCTTACGAATGTTCAGATCGATTGTCTTCAGCAAGTCTCTATGCCAAATCTAGGAGTATCGTTTGGGCGAGTCTTGGTCTTGCTGCAACGCGAAATCGAGTTCTAAAACCTGTCCGGGAAATTGAGTATTTGGCGGAAAAGGAGCCAAACAGTACCGACATTTTGAAGACCAACATGTTGGATACATATTATCCAAATCGAAGCAGTCACCTTGAGAATGTTTGTCTATATGAGGTTCTCCAAAATTATATATTCAAGAGGAAAATCAAAGAAGATATTGAGAAAGGAGTGTATGCTGTAATTGGAAGTGAGGGATGCCTGGTCAAGCAAAGAAAATGCCAATTAGTAAACCATCGAAAATTGAGTGGTGAATCTCCAGAAAAAAAGGAGTTTTTCTATTTAGCACTTTTGCAACTTTTCAAGCCTTGGCGTGCAGAAGAGGAACTGCTTGGAGATTTCCTCTGTTACGAAGACTCTTTTAATGCAGCCAAGGAGTCCATAGAATGTCCTGCTTTTCCTAAATATCAAGAAATGCCAACTTTGGAAATTGAGCAGGAAGCAACGATTGCAGCCGAGATTGCCAGAGACAGTTCTCAGGACAGTCAGAGTTCTGTTTCATTGAGTCAAGATCCACTTGGAGGACCTATTATCGAAAATGAAGCTGCCACTGCTATGAATGAAGTGGAAAGAGCCATGGCACATGCTCAGGAGGATTCAGTTAACTTAGAAGACTTGGAAAAACAACTCAACGTTGAGCAGAGGAAAATATATGATGAAGTTACCAAGGAAATTGAGCACGGATTAAGTCATGAGAAGAAAGAGTGCTCATGTACGTCGTTGAAGCCTGTCCGACTGTACGTGAGTGGAGAAGCGGGAACTGGAAAGAGTTTCCTCATTAAAGCAATTTCTTGTTATTTGCAGGAAAGGACTGAGTCATCGCTGTCTTGTGTTGTCACCGCTCCTACTGGACTGGCAGCACATAACATTAAAGGTATTACTTTGCATCGTCTACTGATGCTGCCGGTGGAGCATGACAACAAATTACAATACAACAAGTTATCTGGAGATGCTTGCTGTGAAGTTTCAAGAGTCTTGAGGAAAATGAAACTACTTATCATTGACGAAGTAAGCATGGTTTCCAATGTCATGCTTGCCTTTGTGCATTTGAGAATGCAAGAAGTACTTAAAACTGAATATGATGTGTTATTTGGTGGCAAACACATCATTGTTTTCGGAGATCTTCTGCAGCTGACACCAGTAAAAGGTCAACCTGTGTTCAAAATACTCACGCATGAAGATACCAGGAAGTGCCTAGGGAGCATTGGCAACGTCAATATATGGTTAAACTTCAATTATGCTGAACTGCATGAAAATATGCGTCAGGCAAAGGATGAAGATTACAAGAATATTCTACAAGATATTAGAATTGGAAAAGTGACCGAGCATGGGAAAGAAGCTTTAAATGCACGATTACTGTCAAATTTATATCCCAAACAAGAGATTGTGCCTGAGAATATTTTTCAGAAAATTACTGAGAAGAAATCCGGGATATGTCTCATGCCAACTCTTGCAGAATGTGCCATGTTCAACAACAAAATGTTGAATTTAGAAAAGCAAGAGATTGTGAAACTTGAAGCTATCGACAAGTTAGAGCATATGGGATCAACAATTATTTTGTCAGACAATTTGAAATCAAAATTGGATTCATTAGAGAAGACTATATCTAAAACAGCGGGTTTTGAAAAGACTTTGAATGTGTGTTTAAATTGCCGAATCATTTTGAGAAGGAATTTACATGTAGAAAGAGGTCTGGTAAATGGATCAATGGGTAATGTTGTTGATTTTGAGAAATACAAAAATAGAGATGGAATAGAATTTTTAAGAATTAAATTTGATGGCATTGAGGAAGTACAGCAAATTGGTCGTTGTTCTGCTAGGTTTTTGCTTGTTAAAGACTTATATGTTCGCCGTAAACAGTTTCCTGTTTGCTTGGCATATGCGGTGACAATCCATAAATCGCAAGGTTTAAGTGTAGACTGTGCATTGGTGAATATTGGCAGTTCTGTGTTCAAGGAGGGTATGGCATATGTGGCATTGTCACGAGTTAGAACTTTATCGGGATTGTACTTGATTGACTGTGATGTCACAAACATTTGTGCGGATCTAGATTGTGTTAAGGAATACAATAGGTTAAGAACAGAGTATGCGCCACATTTGCCTCAATATCCTTTGTTTGAGAAACGTGTGGTAGGCCAGAAACGTAGAAATATCAGTAATAGTAGGGAGGTTGTTGCAAAAAGACTAAAAGTCAATGAACCGAAAATTGTTAGCAGAAAGAAAGTGGATTCTGTTGAAGATGTTGTCGGTTTTCAATTTGAAAACAGTTCTGGTGTCAACTGCTATGCAAATGTAGTGGTTAATGTTCTCTTTTCACTAGAGAGTTGAAAAGAACAGATTGTGTTCAATTCGGAACAAAGTTTATGCTGCTTGTTGAATTCTGTGTTAGAGAAATGTAGCACTGATCGAACAAAAGTAGAAAGTGTGTCTGAAGTTCGTTATCTGTTAGATGAATGTTCAGGTCAAACAGACTTCTCTGAAAATAATCAGCAAGATTGTCAGGAGTTTTTAATGTATATGCTTGATGTATTGCAAGATGAGGGTGTAGATGTAGATCACCTATTTGGGCTTTCTTATCAATGGCAGCATGACTGCGAGAACTGTATGGTATCAAGTACTACTAGTGTAGACTCAGAAAGATTTATATATTTAACTTTGCCAGACAGTAAATCAGTGTCCTTTAATAAGCTAGTAAATGCAGCGGATCACAACATGGAGTGTAGCCAATGTAAATGTGATATGATGTCAACATTATTTATACGTAGATATGGCCAGTATGTCATTTTAATGATCCAACGATGTAGGCCTGATGGATCAAAATTGTCAACTTTAATAAAAAAATTTGTGGCTTCTCAGCTGTCAATATCAGGGAGGACTTTTGTAACTGTAGCAATTATCTATCACGATGGTCCATCAACAACATCAGGACATTATACAGCTTACTTAAAGTCTGGAAACGGCTGGTCATTCTGTAATGATTCCGTTGTAACTTTCAAAAAAAAATTGCCGTTTGACCTTAAAAATTCTTACCTGGTGTTTTTAAAACCAAAATTTTAAGTAGAGGGAATGTAAGTCTGCAATGCTGTCTAGATTAAAAATCCAACTATATAAACCTGATGCAAGTAAGTCTGCTTCATAGTAAGCAGTATCAGTGTCATAGGAAAAGGAGAACATGAGTGACAAAGAAGAGTAAGATATTAGTAGTCCAGGATTGTGAAAATAATCTCAAATATTTTATTTTTGAAAGTTGCGAAAATAGAAAATGGCGGGATTTGATTGGAAGAATTACAAGACTTGCGAATCGCGGCAACATGATTTGGCCTAGTGGAAACATGTGATAGAATGAGAGAAGTCTTTTTTTCTATGTAACATATTTTACGTATCGATGGAGGTTTTCTTTCGGAAAGTGGCGGGCTGAAAATATTTATAGCACAACAGAGTGGATGCTGTTTATAGGAGATCCTTCGACGTCATTGAAAGTAAGTTAATTTTAAGGAGTTTTGAAATCAGATTTCTTAGGTTGTATGGGTTTTTTAAACACAGTCATTTTGATTGTGTTTTTTTTTCCCCGCTGTTACATGATGAATATCTTCAAGTCACTGATTTAAGTGAAATTTGATACATTCTGAGAACAGCAAAAATAAACCATTTAACATGTATAATTAATGTTATGCTTTTTGTACTTATGATATACATTTAGAAATGTGAGGTAGATATGGAGAAGCTGAGTCTTCTGTAAGTGTCAATTTTAATGCTTACAGTGCTGTACTTCTGGGTACAATTTTATGATGGTTTTACATCTCTTTTGCGCTGTTATTGCATCACTATTGTGAGACATAAGCAATGCAAAAGAAGCATCATATTTCAAAATAGGCCTCATTTCATCAGCATGAAGATACTGTTTGTTGAAAATAAATATATTTAGGATTGTGTAGGGGTCGTAGAGAAGTAGAGGTTTCTATAAGTGTCAAAGTTGTTTAAAAAGTGTTTCTTCTGGAAAGGGGCGACCGAATCGGTCCCCCCGAACGTATGGCCGAGTGCCTCGATCCCCCCGGGAAGCCATTTTGGGCGGGAGGCGCGTCTCAGCTGGTATGCCCGAAGCGGCGTAGCTGGGGCGCGCTCGTTCCCGCCCTAGAGTGGGCTGGCCTAGACACCGACGCAGCCAGCCACGCCCTCAGGGGCAGGCAGGGGCGGGTATACGCCCGCCCTGAAGACGGATAAAAAGGGACGCAAGACCAGAAGACATCCTCTTGTTCTTGTGCTCTGAAGCTGCACCTCCTCGCTGCACGTGAGCTCGGGACAGAACGAAGAGCCAATTTTGACCCACCCACCAGCCCCTGAAGACAGCCAGTTGTGTATAATAAAGTTGATTAATTTTGTTTTGTTTCCGTTTACAGGTTGTAGTGCCATGTTGATTTTGAGTTAATAAAGAATGTTCGTTTTGAGTATGTTTGCCATTAAAGATATTCAGTTTAGTGTTGAATTTTGATGTATGCTCTTTCGGTCATAGTGGCCAATGTATTCTCAGGTTAAATTGCACTGTCGTATTTATTTTGGTAGGCGGTAAGGTCATGATCGGTGAGCACTAATTAGTAGATCCCTATGAGTGGGCGTCACCCAACACGGATGGGAGCGCTCGGGAGAGGTGGCCATTGGCCCCTCAATGGGGAGGCGGTCCCTTCTAAGGATGGGTCGCCGGAAGTAAAGGAAAGGCGGTCAAGGCCCCTTCCTTTGTAGGAGGGGTTACAGCCCCCTCCTGGGGAATTTCCCGGGGCCAGTGACATCTGCGACGGCAGATGCGGTAAGTTGTGTGGGGTTGGGATAAGGGCCACGATACCTTCTAGATACCTCACACGAGTATTCGAACGACCTTTAACTGGCGTCGAGTTTTAGGTGCCCCCGTCAAGTCAAGGGAAATTGGTAGTAGTTGCACTTGAGGTACGCCTCCGTGCTGTCGCCCATCCCAAGTGGGAGGGGTAAGTCCGGTTAGGGATCTTGACACCGGTTATGACCTTGCCGTTGGCCCTTAAACGTTAGGTTGTACAATTTCAATATGTCAAGAAATATTTTGTAGGTTGCTAGTTCGGCTAGGAGAACCTCTGTATTAGAGAATCTGTTAAGGTTAGCCAAACATCGCAATATGGTAATGAAATTGTACATAACATGAAACGTTTAATGTTTTAATTTTGTTTTAATAAATACGGCCGGGATGGTCACTCCATCCCACTTCCAAAAACTTCAAGAACTGTTTCCGGTTTCACTCCTTTTGGGGATTGTGTTGAGAGGGGGTGGCGGGTATCTCGGCCATATTGAACCTTTTCCCTTCTTTTTTCTAATTTTTAAATACATGTTTTAATATTTTTGGAAATGTTTGTTCTCTCTTTTACAGATTGAATGTATGAAAAATTTTCTTTAAAAATTAACAAGAATTATAAGGTAAATGTTTTCTACTTTTTTAACCTGCATTCCACTGCTGATGATGTCACTGACTATGTTATGAATGATGTAATAAGTGGGCATGTTTTACTGCAATGGTAGGTCTTCACATCTATTATGTCGTTAAAAAAAGGAACAGTAAGTTTAAGGATAGGAAAAAGACAGTTATGTTACAAAAAAGACAGCTATAGGATGTAAACAAAAAAAACTGTTACTCGCAATCCACTGCTGATGATGTCACTGACCATGTCAAAAATAATGTAATATATGACATGATCAGAAGTGAATTGCGGGTCACAGTATCTTTTCTTTACTCCCTATAGCTGTCTTTTTTGTAACATAACTGTCTGTTTCCTTTCCTTATACTTACTGTTCGTTTTTAAAAAAAAAAAATTTTTGGTGCGCTCAAAGTTCGCGTACCGGAGTGCGAACTGGGAGCGAACTAATAGAAATAGAGCTTGGCAGAGTTCAAAGAATTCTACCAATTTTTTTTAATAATGGGGAGGTAGTTCTGAAAAGAACTTTTTTTTTCTTTTTGTTGTTTTAAATTTTTTTATTACTTTTCTGAACATTTTTTATATTTTTTTGTTTTTTTCTGAACATTTTGTATTTTTTTTACTTTTTGGGGGGGAGGGGGGAAACAAAAATGATTCATCGAAGAGGGCTCAACAGGAGCAACAAAAAAAAGATGAATTTATTTTTTGGGGCGTTTTGGGCACACATGATTGTTGATGGCTCTCATTATAAGGGTAATGCTACTTTCGCGGTAGCAAAGTGTCTGGTTGCACCACACACAGACTTGCTTCACTTCACCCATGTTGATTTGGATGTTCGGGATCACCTCCCTCGCCTCCGGTCCCGATACCTCCTGAACAACAGATCTTCTTGCCATTTCTGGGGGATTTTGTTGTTGGTCGCGAAGCTGGGCATTGCTGTAATTGTTAGGGTGCCACCGACTCATGTGCCTGTGCATTGTATAATTCCCATAGCTGTACTTTTTGTCAGTGCCCCTTGAAAGACGTTCGCCGCAAATACGGCAAAAGACGTATCTTGCATTGACTTTTTTTTGGTCAGCTGGAAATTTAAAAAATTGCCAGATGTAATTTTCTTTCCTGTTATATCTCCAGGGCTCTTCTGGCAAAAACTCAGAATGTGCTTCCTCTTCTTCCTCTTCTTGATTTTCCACCTCTTCCATAATTACTGAAGCAGGTGGTCCTTTCTTCCCATGAGGAGGTGGAGGAGGTGGTGGTGGCACACTGGCTGAAGCAACCATTGAAGCCATTGCTGATGAATCAAAAAGGGTCTTTCTCTCACCAAGATGAAAGTCAGAGTGAGGAAAGAAGGAGGGTTTTTCATCATTTGGGAGAAGGAAAAATTCTAAACCAATGAAAAGTGTTAATTTTTTATCACATGACCAATTATTACATCATTAGAAAACCAAAAGTGAAATGAACCAATGAAAAGTGTTATTATCGAGTCACATGACCTGCTGTGTTTACGTTTCGCGCTTTGCTTCGTTTTCCGGTCCACTTCCGGGTCCGCTAACTTGGCGCGTCCAATGACGTATTACGCGATAACGCAAAACGTCATGCGAACGTAACAGTTACGCTAAAGGAACGGTTACCGGTTCGCGTACTAAAACGCGGCTTTAAATTGAGCTACCCGGAAGCTGACCGGTTCGCGGACTGGCAGCGAAACAAAAAAAAATGTTTTTAAAAAATTGTGTAAAGAACATGAAAAATATATTTCAAGATTTAAAGAAGAATATATTTTACAGCTACAGATATTAGCTTTTAAAAAACCATTGAAATTCAATGAAAAAACCATAGGTTATAATCCATATATAGTTAGGAATTTGCATTTACAAAACCTTGAAAATTCAATGAAAAAACCATAGGTTATAGTCCATATATAGTTAGGGATTTGCATTTACAAAACCTTATTTTACTCGCATAATACCATTGAAATTCCATATATAGTTAGATGCGCTAACTATATATCGCGCACCCGCAATCCACTGCTGATGATGTCACATATTACATCATTCATGACATGATCAGTGACATCACTGATGACATCACTGATGACATCTCAAATGACATCACTGATGACATCACTGATGACAACTCAAATGACATCACTGATGACATCTCATTTGACATCACTGATCACATCACTCATGTGATAATACAATGAACCTCTTCAGACTCTAATATAACCTTACATACAATCAGTATAAACAGACACTCACAGACTGTCACTCATCCATGGAGTTACTCACACACCTAGTCAGTCATGCAAAGAATCAATCACACCTCCATTTCCTCAACTATACAGTTATACACATCTTACTTATTCAAACATATACTAACACATATTTACTCTCTTATATAATCGCTGATACAAGCTCACAGTGATCGATACAGCCACTCACACATTCACTGGCTCTTATCCACAATTATTTATATATGTCAACTCTCACATATATTGTGTTTTACATACGTACTTACTTGCACATGTAGCACTGAGAAATCCATTCACTCACCAACACACCCATGCACAGTCAACCGCCCATATAGCTGTTTCCACATGCACTCTTGAACTCATACTCCTAGTGAATCAACTGCTTACACATCTATGCACAGAGTCACACACCTCCCAGCCACCCACACACACACTCAGCCTCCCATTCAAATACTTGGGCAACCAATAAATAACCCATATAGCCACTCTTATAGCTACTGATCAACACATGCAGCAGCTTACACAACAACAAACATACTGAAGCACAAATTAAGACAGTTTAGTCACTAACCCATGCACTCAGTGAAACACATTTAATCACTCTTTCATACAGTCAGTCATGCACCTACTAAATCCTTCATCCAGACACTTATACATCCACTCATTCTGCAATATGTAAAACATATTTTAACTCTACAGAAACATACAGTCACTGGATGTTGACATCAGTGATGTCATCAGTGATGTCATTTGAGATGTCATCAGTGATGTCATCAGTGATGTCACTGATCATGTCATGAATGATGTAATATGTGACATCATCAGCAGTGGATTGCGGGTGCGCGATATATAGTTAGCGCATCTAACTATATATGGAATTTCAATGGTTTTATGCGAGTAAAATAAGGTTTTGTAAATGCAAATCCCTAACTATGTATGGACTATAACCTATGGTTTTTTCATTGAATTTTCAAGGTTTTGTAAATGCAAATTCCTAACTATATATGGATTATAACCTATGGTTTTTTCATTGAATATATATATATATATATATATATATATATATATATATATATATATATATATATATATATATATATATATATATATATATATATATATATATATATATATATATATATATATATATATATGTATATATATATATATGCAAAATTAGAATCCGATCCACTGAATTCAGACAAGCCCACAGTTCAACCGTAAAAGTTCTTTATTCGGCAGGCACAGAGGTCAAGATATATATATATATATCACTGATAAAACCATAGGTTATAGACCATATACAGTTAGGAATTAGCATTTACAAAACCTTGAAAATTCACTGAAAAAAACCATAGGTTATAGACCATATATAGTTAGGAATTAGCATTTACAAAACCTTATTTTACTCACACAAAACCATTGAAATTCGCATATATAGTTAGTTGCACTAACTATATATCGCGCACCTGCAATCCACTGCTGATGATGTCACATATTACATCATTCATGACATGGTCAGTGACATCACTGATGACATCACTGATGACATCTCAAATGAAATCACTGATGACATCACTGAAGACAACATCCAGTGACTGTATGTTTCTGTAAAGTTAAAATATGTCTTACATATTGAAGAATGAGTGGATGTATAATTGTCTGGATGAAGGATTTAGTAGGTGCATGACTGACTGTATGAGTGAGTGATTAAATGTGTCTCACTGAGTGCATGGGTTAGTGGCTAAAGTGTCTTAATTTGTGCATCATTATGTCTGTTGTTCTGTAAACTGCTGCATGTGTTGATCAGTAGCTATATGAGTAACTATACGGGTTATTGATTGGTTGCCCAAGTATTTGTATGGGAGACTGAGTGTGTGTGTGGGTGGCTGGGAGGTGTATGACTCTGTGCATAGATGTGTGAGCAGTTGATTCACTAGATGTATGGGTTCAAAAGTGCATGTGGAAACAGCTGTATGGGCGGTTGACTGTGTGCATGAGTGTATTGGTGAGTGAATGGATATCTCAGTGCTACATGTCAAAGTAAGTACATTTGTAAAACACAGTACATGTGAGAGTTGACATAAATAAATAACTGTGCATAAGAGCCAGTGAATGTGTGTGTGGCTGTATGGATCATTGTGAACTTGTATCAGGGATTGTATAAGAGAGTAAATATGTGTTAGTAAATGTTTCAATAAGTAAGGTGTGTATAACTGTATAGTTGAGGAAATGGAGGTGTGATTGATTCTTTGCATGACTGACTAAGTGTGTGAGTAACTCCATGGATGAGTGACAGTCTGTGAGTGTCTGTTTACACTGATTGTATCTAAGGTTATATTAGAGTCTGAAAAGGTTCATCGTATTATTATCACCTGAATGATATCATCAGTGATGTGATCAGTAATGTCAAATGAGATGTCATCAGTGATGTGATCAGTGATGTAATTTGAGATGTCATCAGTGATGTCATCAGTGATGTCATTTGAGATGTCATCAGTGATGTCATCAGTGATGTCACTGACCATGTCATGAATGATGTAATATGTGACATCATCAGCAGTGGATTGCGGGTGCGCGATATATAGTAAAATAAGGTTTTGTAAATGCTAATTCCTAACTATATATGATCTATATCCTTTTCAGTGAATGTATATATATATATATATATATATATATATATATATATATATATATATATATATATATATATATATATATATACCAACTCCAAGTTGCTCCGTGAAAGAGGCCACTTGCTCTATCAGGGCGGCTTCAATGTAGCAGGCACGGAACTCCTGCCTTCAATCCAACCAAACCTTTCTCTGCACCAGAAAAAGACGTTGATGCCGTGATTCTTGGTATTCAAAGCTCTTTATTTATGCAATATTCAAGCTGCTTGCAGTTCTTGTCTGTCCCAACGTGTTTCAGCTCCAGTATCAAGCCTTGCTCACGGGAAGTTGCTTTTAGAAATTACTGTGTCTTATAAACAGTTCCTTAATGGCTTGATTCACAATGCCTGTGTCATTTCGTTTGCGTCTGCGCAGTGAATTAAAATCAGCACTTTGACTTTTTCTGCAGCTCTTTGCTTTCAGATATATATATATATATATATATATATATATATATATATATATATATATATATATATATATATATATATATATATGCGCACTGAAGCGGCATGTAAAGAAATATCTGAAAGCAAAGAGCTGCAGAAAAAGTCAAAGTGCTGATTTTAATTCACTGCGCAGACGCAAACGAAATGACACAGGCATTGTGAATCAAGCCATTAAGGATATATTATATATATGTGTGTATATATATATATTACCTACTGATAATCACCAGTAGGTAGTTATAGTTGGGACCTTGTTTCTATTCTATTTGCCAGTATCTTTGGCACTGTTTGATGAATCTTCACGGAATTTCCACAAATAATGGACCATTCACTTTAGCTGCAGTGTTGAAAGTTTCAGGGTGATTCATCAACCATTGTGGGCCAGGCAAATGGGGGTCCCAAAACACTTTTTACCATGTTCATTTCCATAGGAAAATGTACACATGGCTACAGCCTGAACTGCTGAGCGGAATTACACCAAGTTTGGCAAAAAGGTAGCTGTTGGTCCAGAAACACCTCTTTTTGTTAAAACGCCTCTTTTTGTTAAATGGTGTGAATCCTTTCAGTAGTTCCTGAGACATATAAACGTTTTTCAGATATACGAATGTGGCCACGAAGGATCCGCAAAACCTCCCTATCTCACGCCTGAGATCTGCTTGGCTGCCAACACTTCAAACCAAGAAGTGTTGGCAGCCATCTTGTGTCTCGGTTGCACCAAATCACAAGGAAAAGGGTAAAGAAAATGTAACAAAAGGGGGCAGGGTAGAAACACCCTGCTCATGGACCCCCAGGAGTAAAAAAGCATTTGGCAGGGCTTGCTTTGGATCTTCAAATTCGAATGATGACTAATGAGATGCAGGGGCCCGAGTGGGCTCTGGGGACTGGCCACCTTCCTGGGGCTTAATTTATAATGAAAGTGCATAGGTATAAGGTAAATGTTTTCTACTTTTTTAACCTGCATTCCACTGCTGATGATGTCACTGACTATGTTATGAATGATGTAATAAGTGGGCATGTTTTACTGCAATGGTAGGTCTTCACATCTATTATGTCGTTAAAAAAAGGAACAGTAAGTTTAAGGATAGGAAAAAGACAGTTATGTTACAAAAAAGACAGCTATAGGATGTAAACAAAAAAAACTGTTACTCGCAATCCACTGCTGATGATGTCACTGACCATGTCAAAAATAATGTAATATATGACATGATCAGAAGTGAATTGCGGGTCACAGTATCTTTTCTTTACTCCCTATAGCTGTCTTTTTTGTAACATAACTGTCTGTTTCCTTTCCTTATACTTACTGTTCGTTTTTAAAAAAAAAAAAATTTTGGTGCGCTCAAAGTTCGCGTACCGGAGTGCGAACTGGGAGCGAACTAATAGAAATAGAGCTTGGCAGAGTTCAAAGAATTCTACCAATTTTTTTTAATAATGGGGAGGTAGTTCTAAAAAGAACTTTTTTTTTCTTTTTGTTGTTTTAAATTTTTTTATTACTTTTCTGAACATTTTTTATATTTTTTTGTTTTTTTCTGAACATTTTGTATTTTTTTTACTTTTTGGGGGGGAGGGGGGAAACAAAAATGATTCATCGAAGAGGGCTCAACAGGAGCAACAAAAAAAAGATGAATTTATTTTTTGGGGCGTTTTGGGCACACATGATTGTTGATGGCTCTCATTATAAGGGTAATGCTACTTTCGCGGTAGCAAAGTGTCTGGTTGCACCACACACAGACTTGCTTCACTTCACCCATGTTGATTTGGATGTTCGGGATCACCTCCCTCGCCTCCGGTCCCGATACCTCCTGAACAACAGATCTTCTTGCCATTTCTGGGGGATTTTGTTGTTGGTCGCGAAGCTGGGCATTGCTGTAATTGTTAGGGTGCCACCGACTCATGTGCCTGTGCATTGTATAATTCCCATAGCTGTACTTTTTGTCAGTGCCCCTTGAAAGACGTTCGCCGCAAATACGGCAAAAGACGTATCTTGCATTGACTTTTTTTTGGTCAGCTGGAAATTTAAAAAATTGCCAGATGTAATTTTCTTTCCTGTTATATCTCCAGGGCTCTTCTGGCAAAAACTCAGAATGTGCTTCCTCTTCTTCCTCTTCTTGATTTTCCACCTCTTCCATAATTACTGAAGCAGGTGGTCCTTTCTTCCCATGAGGAGGTGGAGGAGGTGGTGGTGGCACACTGGCTGAAGCAACCATTGAAGCCATTGCTGATGAATCAAAAAGGGTCTTTCTCTCACCAAGATGAAAGTCAGAGTGAGGAAAGAAGGAGGGGTTTTCATCATTTGGGAGAAGGAAAAATTCTAAACCAATGAAAAGTGTTAATTTTTTATCACATGACCAATTATTACATCATTAGAAAACCAAAAGTGAAATGAACCAATGAAAAGTGTTATTATCGAGTCACATGACCTGCTGTGTTTACGTTTCGCGCTTTGCTTCGTTTTCCGGTCCACTTCCGGGTCCGCTAACTTGGCGCGTCCAATGACGTATTACGCGATAACGCAAAACGTCATGCGAACGTAACAGTTACGCTAAAGGAACGGTTACCGGTTCGCGTACTAAAACGCGGCTTTAAATTGAGCTACCCGGAAGCTGACCGGTTCGCGGACTGGCAGCGAAACAAAAAAAAATGTTTTTAAAAAATTGTGTAAAGAACATGAAAAATATATTTCAAGATTTAAAGAAGAATATATTTTACAGCTACAGATATTAGCTTTTAAAAAACCATTGAAATTCAATGAAAAAACCATAGGTTATAATCCATGTCATCAGTGATGTCATTTGAGTTGTCATCAGTGATGTCATCAGTGATGTCATTTGAGATGTCATCAGTGATGTCATCAGTGATGTCACTGATCATGTCATGAATGATGTAATATGTGACATCATCAGCAGTGGATTGCGGGTGCGCGATATATAGTTAGCGCATCTAACTATATATGGAATTTCAATGGTTTTATGCGAGTAAAATAAGGTTTTGTAAATGCAAATCCCTAACTATGTATGGACTATAACCTATGGTTTTTTCATTGAATTTTCAAGGTTTTGTAAATGCAAATTCCTAACTATATATGGATTATAACCTATGGTCTTTTCATTGAATATATATATATATATATATATATATATATATATATATATATATATATATATATATATATATATATGCAAAATTAGAATCCGATCCACTGAATTCAGACAAGCCCACAGTTCAACCGTAAAAGTTCTTTATTCGGCAGGCACAGAGGTCAAGATATATATATATATATCACTGATAAAACCATAGGTTATAGACCATATACAGTTAGGAATTAGCATTTACAAAACCTTGAAAATTCACTGAAAAAAACCATAGGTTATAGACCATATATAGTTAGGAATTAGCATTTACAAAACCTTATTTTACTCACACAAAACCATTGAAATTCGCATATATAGTTAGTTGCACTAACTATATATCGCGCACCTGCAATCCACTGCTGATGATGTCACATATTACATCATTCATGACATGGTCAGTGACATCACTGATGACATCACTGATGACATCTCAAATGAAATCACTGATGACATCACTGAAGACAACATCCAGTGACTGTATGTTTCTGTAAAGTTAAAATATGTCTTACATATTGAAGAATGAGTGGATGTATAATTGTCTGGATGAAGGATTTAGTAGGTGCATGACTGACTGTATGAGTGAGTGATTAAATGTGTCTCACTGAGTGCATGGGTTAGTGGCTAAAGTGTCTTAATTTGTGCATCATTATGTCTGTTGTTCTGTAAACTGCTGCATGTGTTGATCAGTAGCTATATGAGTAACTATACGGGTTATTGATTGGTTGCCCAAGTATTTGTATGGGAGACTGAGTGTGTGTGTGGGTGGCTGGGAGGTGTATGACTCTGTGCATAGATGTGTGAGCAGTTGATTCACTAGATGTATGGGTTCAAAAGTGCATGTGGAAACAGCTGTATGGGCGGTTGACTGTGTGCATGAGTGTATTGGTGAGTGAATGGATATCTCAGTGCTACATGTCAAAGTAAGTACATTTGTAAAACACAGTACATGTGAGAGTTGACATAAATAAATAACTGTGCATAAGAGCCAGTGAATGTGTGTGTGGCTGTATGGATCATTGTGAACTTGTATCAGGGATTGTATAAGAGAGTAAATATGTGTTAGTAAATGTTTCAATAAGTAAGGTGTGTATAACTGTATAGTTGAGGAAATGGAGGTGTGATTGATTCTTTGCATGACTGACTAAGTGTGTGAGTAACTCCATGGATGAGTGACAGTCTGTGAGTGTCTGTTTACACTGATTGTATCTAAGGTTATATTAGAGTCTGAAAAGGTTCATCGTATTATTATCACCTGAATGATATCATCAGTGATGTGATCAGTAATGTCAAATGAGATGTCATCAGTGATGTGATCAGTGATGTAATTTGAGATGTCATCAGTGATGTCATCAGTGATGTCATTTGAGACGTCATCAGTGATGTCATCAGTGATGTCACTGACCATGTCATGAATGATGTAATATGTGACATCATCAGCAGTGGATTGCGGGTGCGCGATATATAGTAAAATAAGGTTTTGTAAATGCTAATTCCTAACTATATATGATCTATATCCTTTTCAGTGAATGTATATATATATATATATATATATATATATATATATATATATATATATATATATATATATACCAACTCCAAGTTGCTCCGTGAAAGAGGCCACTTGCTCTATCAGGGCGGCTTCAATGTAGCAGGCACGGAACTCCTGCCTTCAATCCAACCAAACCTTTCTCTGCACCAGAAAAAGACGTTGATGCCGTGATTCTTGGTATTCAAAGCTCTTTATTTATGCAATATTCAAGCTGCTTGCAGTTCTTGTCTGTCCCAACGTGTTTCAGCTCCAGTATCAAGCCTTGCTCACGGGAAGTTGCTTTTAGAAATTACTGTGTCTTATAAACAGTTCCTTAATGGCTTGATTCACAATGCCTGTGTCATTTCGTTTGCGTCTGCGCAGTGAATTAAAATCAGCACTTTGACTTTTTCTGCAGCTCTTTGCTTTCAGATATATATATATATATATATATATATATATATATATATATATATATATATATATATATATATATATATATATATATATATATATATATATATATATATATATATATATGCGCACTGAAGCGGCATGTAAAGAAATATCTGAAAGCAAAGAGCTGCAGAAAAAGTCAAAGTGCTGATTTTAATTCACTGCGCAGACGCAAACGAAATGACACAGGCATTGTGAATCAAGCCATTAAGGATATATTATATATATGTGTGTATATATATATATTACCTACTGATAATCACCAGTAGGTAGTTATAGTTGGGACCTTGTTTCTATTCTATTTGCCAGTATCTTTGGCACTGTTTGATGAATCTTCACGGAATTTCCACAAATAATGGACCATTCACTTTAGCTGCAGTGTTGAAAGTTTCAGGGTGATTCATCAACCATTGTGGGCCAGGCAAATGGGGGTCCCAAAACACTTTTTACCATGTTCATTTCCATAGGAAAATGTACACATGGCTACAGCCTGAACTGCTGAGCGGAATTACACCAAGTTTGGCAAAAAGGTAGCTGTTGGTCCAGAAACACCTCTTTTTGTTAAAACGCCTCTTTTTGTTAAATGGTGTGAATCCTTTCAGTAGTTCCTGAGACATATAAACGTTTTTCAGATATACGAATGTGGCCACGAAGGATCCGCAAAACCTCCCTATCTCACGCCTGAGATCTGCTTGGCTGCCAACACTTCAAACCAAGAAGTGTTGGCAGCCATCTTGTGTCTCGGTTGCACCAAATCACAAGGAAAAGGGTAAAGAAAATGTAACAAAAGGGGGCAGGGTAGAAACACCCTGCTCATGGACCCCCAGGAGTAAAAAAGCATTTGGCAGGGCTTGCTTTGGATCTTCAAATTCGAATGATGACTAATGAGATGCAGGGGCCCGAGTGGGCTCTGGGGACTGGCCACCTTCCTGGGGCTTAATTTATAATGAAAGTGCATAGGGGAGCTGCTGTCCTATATGGAGTCCTGATGACCGCCACCTCCCCGGGGTGCTGTTTGTGAAATGTGGGTGGACCATCGAGCCCCCCACAACCCTAAGGACTGCCACCTCCCCAGGGGCTTCCTTTTTAAAATGAATGTGTGGTGGAAGGCTCCTGCCCCACCAAAAAGCCCCATGGACCGCTATTTTCAATAAAATGCAGGGGGCTGTGCCCCCACTGGCCCGGGGACCACCACCTCCCTGAGGCTACATATGAAAAAGAATGGGGGGGCTCCAGCCCTCCCACTGCCCCAGGACCACCACCTCCCTGAGGCACAAATCAACCTGGGTGCTTGGCACAACCACCTCACTGGGACTACAGAGAAGATGGGAGGGGAGCTGCACTGCCTTCCTCCAGGAGCCCTCCATGGCCCTGATGACCACCACCTCCAGGGCCAGCTCAGGCAATGTCCCAGGGTGCCCTTTGCTGGGACATTGCAGTTTGCTATGGCAGGGAGGGAGCACTGCTCCCACCAAGCCTTGGCAAACTCTGCTTCACTTCAATAGAAGCGAGAGCAGGAAAAATGTTCTTGCTTCCATGAAGCGAAGCAGAATTGCTTTTGGGCAGAGGATCAGCATTTTTGCCAGCTCCCGCAGGAGGTCGGAAGCCGGCAGGGTCCCCCACGGTCCCCAAGGATGTGGCCAAGCCCTGGGGGATTTGGCCATACCCCAGGGGATGGGGACCCAAGGGTAATATCGGCCATAGGAGGGGGGCCGCACAACCCCTCCAAAAAATAAAATGTAAATGGTAGGCCCCTGGGGCCCAAACTGGTCCCAAGACGGTGGGCCAAGCAGCAACCTGCCTTAATTTATTAAATATATGACGGTGGGCCAAGCAGCACCCGCCTTAATTTATTTAATATATATACATGTAATATATCACCATAAAATTAATTGCAAGCAATATGACGATAATATTGAGTTCATATATGTTAATACGTAATGGTTTTCTGTGATTAATGAAGTCTGTTCGCACTGTCTATTATACAACAACAACATGTGTTTATTTAAATTGCAGTGTGCTGCAATTATGTTACTCATTCCCTGAAACGCGTTGGGTTACATTGGCTGAATAAACTAGCGTGAAAGCATTTTGGGGCTGTGGTGTGCTGTTTTGAGAATGGAGTATACGCTGTGGTTTCTGATTTTGAAGGGCTTGTTATATTAAACAAAAATAAATCACATTCATATGTCATTCCATGTCGCAACCGTATTTAATTTCTTATTTCATATCTGGTTGGGATTATTAATTTTCTAACATAAATTCAACAAACAATTTACATATACATTAGACATATATTGCAAAAACAGTGTCCGTATACAAGACTCTGTCGCGGTCCACTGTGATGTAACCCTACTGTACAGATGAGATAAACACAGCTCCTCCTCAACAAATTGCTTTTGTCTGTACAGAACCAAATATAAGCCACTTTGAGTGGCTTATATTTGGTTCTGTACAGTTCCTCCTTTTTCTGTAGTCTACGCGTTTCAACTTCTTTATTTGGGTCTCATTAGGACGGGGTATTAGGAAGGACCTATAATACAATTATAACAATATATACATTGGTTACTATACAACTGATACCTGCAGATTAACATCAAAACAAATAGATGGTGACTAAGGACAGTAGTTTCCATGCACAAACACCAAAATGTGGTTTAAAATCCTGTGAAAAGTGCGAAACCCGAAACATCAATAGACCCGCATTCACACGTGTCTGAAAAGTCACATCGTGCTGCTTTTATATTATTCAAAAAAACAATCAAAAGATCTACTTGTGATCAAGCACCTAAAACATGCATTCCATATGTGTGTATTATAAAACACATAATGCATGCCACAAGACACTATTACGAGCATAAGGGTAAAGCAAAACAATATAAACACTTACAATTAGAGCTGCGGGCCCAAGCAAAATTCACAACAAAGGCTGCTCATGGCAACAGAAAACAAATCATTGTTCTAACTCTCGATCCAGTTAATACCTTAGGGCCATGTGTAGGTAATTGCCAAATACCAAATTCTTAATACCGAATTTTAGCGATTCAGTATTAAGAATTTGGTATTTGTGATGTAGGTAAATATTCAGTAAAAAATACTGAATCATTAATATTCCTTATTACCAATTCGGTAATACCGTTTCGGGAATAAGGAATACCTACCCATTCATTCCTATGGGATTGGTGGCCCATAGGAATGAATGTGAAGACATTCAGTATTACCGATTCGGTATTACTGAATCTGTAATATTGGGAGGAATTTCAAGGGTGCCTGGGTGTCCAAAGAGTGCCTAGCAAACTGCAGGCCTGTGAGTGGGTGTGACGAAATGACAGAGGCGTACCACACAGCTCAAAACAAAATCCTCCAAGGCAAAGGAAGTCATCACTACCCTCCCCATCCATCATGTACACCTTGTCATCCACCAACTCCCCCACCATTCATTCCGTCCCTCCATCTGTGCCCCATCCACATCCAAACCACTTCAACCACTTGCAAACCCATCCACCATCCATCCCTCCATCCATCATCTCACCCATCCATCCCTCCATCCACCCCCTCACCCATCCATCCATCATCCATCCATCCCTTTACCCAATCCATCCTCTCACCAATCCATCCACTCTTCCACCCATCCATCCACCCACTCATCCATCCAACCACTCACCCCTTCACCCAAGCTATCCTCCCACTCGTCCGTCCACTCCTCCATTCATCCATTCACTCTTCCACCCATCCATCCACTCCTCCACCCATCCATCCACTCACTCATCCATCCAACCACCCACCCTCTCACCCATCCAGCCATCCCCCTACCCACTCATCCATCCACCCAGTCACTCATCCGTCCACCCACTCAACCCCCACTCATCCATCCACCCACCCATCTATCCCTCCCGCTCTCCACCCTCCCCCCACGCATGCATGCACTCTCTGATCCATCCATTTCCATGCTCCTCTCCTCACCCATCCATGCACACACCTGCCCATCCACTCTGCCAATCATTCATCCATGTCCTCACTCATCCATCCATCCTCCCCCTCTCTATCCATTCCCCCCTCACCCAGCCACCCATCCCTCCATCCACCCTTCACCCACCCACCCATTCATCCATCCACTCATACACTCATGAATCGATCCATTGACCTCTCACCCACCCCTTCACTCATCCACCATTCCCCCGTCCATCCACCCTTCTCAATCACCCATCCATCCCCACATCCACCCCTTCACTCATCCATCCATCCATTCATTCATTCATTCACCCCTTCACCCATCAATACATCAATCCATCCATCACCTCTCTCATCCATCCACCCACTGACTCGTCCACCATCCACCCCCCATCAATCCATCCACCATTTCACTGATCCATCCATCCCGCCACCCATCCATCTACCCTTCCAACCATACACACATCCATCCACTCCCTTCCATCCCTCCACTCATGCATCCATCCTCTCTCCCACCATTTATCCACCCCTTCACCCATCCATCCATCCCCTCACTCATCCATCCACCCCCCCACAAATACATCCACCATGTCACCCACACATCCACCATTCCACCCATCACTCCACCCATACATCCACCACTCCACCCATACATCTATTCACCCACATGGCAACATAATGGACGTCTGGTGGCCGGCTCCACCCGACATCCCTCACACATTTTATGATTCAAATTTGAATCTGCAGACCAACATCCCTGAACACAGACACTTCGGTGCCCCACACAAAGATCCTCATGAGTTGATGACCGCAGACCAGAGCCCACCGTCCCGATTCAAGGCCCAAACCCGGATTGCAACCTCTGCCTCCCTTCCCAAAATAACTGAAGGACTCCCGCCCCCCCCCTCCCCCTCACTCCCACCCACCTTGAAAGGCTGGGGCCCTGGGCCAGAGCCCACCCCGCCCGAGCCTCAAACCCTCTCCGGAAACCACCTCTCCCTTCTGGGAAGAGCTAACTCTCCCAGGAGGGGGCTAATTCACGGAGTCGCCAGCTTCAGCTGCAAAGGGAGGCATGGAGTCTCCTCTGCTAAAGCTGAAAGCGTGTCTGTTTGTTTGCTTTTATTTTGAGCAGAGGAAACTCCTTGCCTGCACTGCATCCGAAGCTGTCGACTCCATGAATTGGCCCCCTCCTGGGAGAATCACCCAGACAAAGGAACGGGCACAAAGGGAAGATCGGAGTGGAGCGCGCGTGCCCCCTGGGATGGTGCCGCGCCCCCCCAGGGGGCGTGCCCCACAGTTTGAAGAACCCTGCCCTAAGAGCATGGATGTATGCCACATGGCACTTTTATAAAAGCAAAAATGTGCTTTTTTAAAGGAATTCGGTAATTACTACCAACTTGAAGTTGGTGGCAATTAACAAATTCCTAAGGCCCAAAAGCACTCTTAAAAGTGCTTCCTACATTGTATTTAAGGAATCTGTATTACCAATTCCTTAAATGCAAGGCCGATTAGGAATCGGTATTAAGAAATCAGTATTTGTCGATTCTTTAATACTGAATCCTTCCCTACATCACGAATGCCTAAATACTGGTCGTTAACAGTGAAATTTACCAAATTGCCGACTGGTATTTGGGCCACCTATATCGGGCCCTGATATTTGTAAAATGACAAAAAATCACAAAACATGACCAAATACCTAGAGAGCATAACTACACTCAGGCAATAATGCAGGCTGGGTAAATACCTTAAAGTCACATTTTCATGTAAGTAAATCAAGGGAGTCACATTTCAGTGGGGTGTTCCACATAGCTGCACTGAAATGCATTGTCACACATTTTGCCACCTGCCAGCGCACGCCACCAGCGGCCCCTGTGTACTGGGCTCTGCGGCTCGCAGAGATGTGCTGCGTTGCTGGGGTGAGTTTCTAAATAGATTAATCCCTCTGCTACCCGCTCTGGAGTGGCTGAGAGCGCTGTAATGTATCAAACATGCAGACTGTGTCACCTGGCAACAATGCAGCAAATATTCTGGCTGTGAAGCTGTGGCACAGCTTTAATTGACACACTTGTCTCACTCACTTGCCAATTAAGGGGGAGGGCTGCACACTATGGCACACCATGGGGGCTGAGATTAATATCCGGATGTGCCTGGAAGTGCCATTACGTCCGAATGTGAGGCAGAAGCAGCAGGATACTCAATCTGAGTCAGTCGAGACTAGAGTCTGATCTCAATGATGGCCCCCGCTGCGCAAGAGGCATGATCAATCACATTGTGGCGTGTGACCCGTGGGCGCAAAACTACTACTCCGGCTCAGACTGGCCAGTAGTGCCAACAGCTGAGACGAGTGAGTCAGCAGTCTGAATTGAGAAGAAGAAGACTGCTGCTGCTGCAGAGTGCATCAACTCATGCAGCGGGGAAGCGACTCTGAACTCTACAAGTAAGTGTTTTAATACTTCTTACTAACTACATGAGTCGTGATCTGAAAAAAATCTTTTCACACCAAAATATCATTGATCTTCAGGGTTGCTCTGTCTGATCATCCTTCCGGAGTCAGTGAGCCTGAGTCCTGGTTTTAGTTTATCTTGATGTCTCACATGATTTATCACAGTTGCAGGCGCGGGCTGCAGCCAGGCAGATGCTCTGTCCGAGTCTCATCTAGGGCACCACACAGAGTAGTTGGGTACTCTGTTCTATATACTGGCTGAATTTGGATTCCTCTCTCCACTGATCGATGTAATTTCTAAATTCTATGAGGAGGACACGGGCTAAATATTCATAAATGCCAATCAGGCTGGCACTTGCAGAGTAGTAAGAGGGACAAGACAGGGCTACCCTCTATCTTCTCTACTTTTTGCGTGCTTTATAGAGCATTTTTCTGTAGCCCTCCATTCAATCAACAGTTCAACATCTCCAATGTCTGATATGACAAACATCAAACTTTATGCTGATGAAATTGCCCTCTTTAAAGACCTAACATTGAAGTTCAAATGTAATATTTAATACTTTTCAGGAATTTCAATCCACTGGGGGATATAATAAACAAATGTAAGACAGAGATACTGCTCTGCAACTGTATGCCGGATTCCTAATAAGCAGAATTGTCTCCACTGGTAAATACTCAGCCATATGAGGTATTTAGACATGTACGTTTAAACATAGTAAAATAATCTTATAATGGTCTTACGTTAAGGTCACACTTTTTACAGGAAATTAATCTAACACATATCAATGAGGCCAGTGAACTATGAGGGCAACTATTAGATCATAAAAACCATATATTGATTATTGTCTGGGCCTCCCTCTACCGAGCTCGAGTGGCAGGTGAATTCTATCAGAAAGTAAAGAGTAAATTGGAAACCAGGAAAGGGCTGCAGATCTCTACTATAGCATGAAGTTAGATAAAAAAAGTTCAGCTGCTCTTTTTCGGAAAGCGATCAATTTAAAGCATATACAATATTACTGCTATAGTGGCTGTTAGGTCTAACGCCAGATTTTCTGCATAAAATAAATCCCCAGATCTCTGCAAATTGCTTTCATTGAAATATGGGGCTAGCAGTGAATTTGACACATATCATTTGTGGGTGTCCCAAGTTAAATAGATTCTGGAGAATTAATAATGTGTACTGTTTTAAGATTGTAAAGGTACAGCAGGTGTTAGATTCCCAAACAGTGGTTCTAGGCTACTCTCCCAACTTAATAGCTTCTCCACTTCAGAAAAAGCAGATACACATTTTGGTTCTGGTATCCCGGTCATTGATTCTTCAAAGGTGGAGGTCTAAGGATATCCAACTTTTCAACAGGTAGTCTGTAAACTAGATAGGATTGGGGTATGTGAAAGAAAATATACTCTGAGATCAGGCTCACATAGGAAGTTCCAGATTTTATGGGAAAAGATGAGCTAAGACATTAAAGGATCTTGTTATGCCGCTGGATTAGAGATACAATAATCATGTTTTCGAAACTGTTATATGAGCTTTGCTCTAAAATGGTGTCCAATTTACATTTTGTTGTTTTTACTGTATATTGTTCTTACATTTTAATCATGTGGAAAGGTATGAGGCTGCAATATTCTTTTATTGTATTGGGTCTTGATGAACTATCCCTAAATACAAATATATATATTAAAAAAGATTGATGGATGCTAGTATGGATTATGTAGGATGTATGAAGTGAATTACAAGAGCTCTGCTAACTAGTGACCATTTTTTACGCCACTCAGCCTTGCCCTCACAATTTCTGTGTGTTTTTTGTTCAAAACATTAATGTTGTCAGTAAACTTTTCACTTAACTCCAAAAGTTACCTTAATCTCGTAAAACTCTGCTCTGCTTGCTAAGTTTGTGGATTTTGGCAACTCCGTTTTCTGCATAGAATGTGGTGTTACAGGAAAAATCCGCACTCTGCAACAGAGCTTAGTGTTACTGGATTAAAGTAAATTTATAGTTAGGTGAAAAAGTCACTGCATGCAGGATGTTACCGGGTGCCTGGGATCGCTGACAGGATTTCCCAAACCGTTCGTGAGCACCACGAGATTAGCTGGGTGGCAGCATGGTCCCGCAAGAGTTTGCGATTGGGAACACATCATTCAGACGTGCCATCAGATTTCTGGCAGAAGTTTTGCGAAGATCGATCCTGAACACGCAGAATCTGCAATCTGGATAAGTTTATCTCCTGAGCAGCACCAAAACCTTCTCTAAATGACGGTTTGGATTAAAAACTCCTCAGATTGACATTTGGCTGTACTTATATGTGCAAGTCCGTTTTCTAATTCTTCTTTTTTTAAGAGGAAGGTAGTGTCCCAGAGTCTCCAACTTCCTCTTCCTGTCCAGCAGACTCCTTCCAGTGCTTTGTCCATCTCCTGTTCACTTTTCATATGGATTTGAAGCTGGAAGGATCACTCTGTGCCTTTTGCACCATATTTCATTGGATTTGAGGACTTTTGAATTTGATATTTCACAAGTAAGTTGAAAAATTAGCATTTTTTGCTGTATTCAGGCAATGCATCTAGATTTATAAGTACATTTCATAGTTATTTTTATTGTGGTGGGTGGTCTGTCATTTTAGTAGGAGCCTAGTTGCTTCTTTGTAAGTATGTTTTCTTCTTTTATAAAGGAATCATGTTGCACAGTTCACTACATTTTATCCAACTTTTGAAATCATCAATTTGCAATATTTAATTAATTAAATATCTAGTCTGCCATAGGCCTTTCAGCTAGTAGGCCCATAGCTACGCATGGGTGCAAGAAACAACTGTTTCTATGGTGTCTGTTGAATTTAATCTTCATTTGGTCATGGATGGCATTGGACTGAAATGCAAAATGTGTTTTTTGGAATATTTCACTTTTTCATGTGCCTTTCTCAGATGTGTGTGGTAACTTGCAAAGTCTTTTCTAGCCCTGCGGTTTTTGGCAATTTTGCATCAACGATGTGTTGTTAGCATCCATCCTTTGTCTGGCCAGTGTTTGAGTGTGCTTGTTTAAAATAGTGGGCTATCATTTGACTTGGTTAAACCTCCCCATGTGGGCAGAGGACATTTTGTAAAGTCTGTGTCGTTATAGGCCTGCTTGAGTTTATTGTTTATTTTTACCCAGGTCTCCTGCTTGTTGTTTTGACTTCGTGACCATGTGGCTGGTGGCTTATTGTTCTGGTTGTGGTAGCCTGGTAATGTGAATTGTGGCCATTTCGTGAAGGTATCCAGTGTCCTTTTGACATAGGCCTGCATTGTCCATCTACCCTTTCTTGTTGTTGTGGCCTGGCCATGTGGATGGTGGCCTTTTTATGAAGGCAGCCAGTGTCATTTTGCCATAGGCCTGCAGTGTCTGTCTTCTCTTTCTTGTTGTTTGGGCCTGGCCATGTGGAAGGTGGCCATTTTGTGAAGGCAGCCATGATTCCTTTTGCCATAGGCCTGCATTGTCTGTCTTCCCTTTCTTGTATTTGTGGCCTGACATATGGCTGGTAGCCATTTTGTGAAGGGGCAGCCATTGTGCTTCTGCATTAGGTCTGCATGCCTTCTATGCATTGGCCATGCCTTCTTGCTAGTTGATGTTTTGCATGCAATTTTTTTTCTTTTACCCAGCAAAAAATGTCGAACAGTTCACTACATTTTCTAATAAATTTGCAATATTATTGATTTGTATTGATTCACTATATGGCCTAGTCCATCAATGTTTTTTTTCCAACCAATAGGCCCATAGCTACTCTTGGGTACATGAAACAACAGTTTCTGTGGTATATGTTGAATTTAATCATCATTTAGGGCATGGATGGCATTGGCTTGAAATAAAAAAATATTTTTTGGGGGGTATTTCACTTTTTTGTTTCATGTGCCTTTGTTGGATGTGTGTGGTAACTTGCAAAAATGTTTTAAAGCCCTGTGGATTTTCATTTTCGGCTTTGTTGCATAAGAGATGTTTTTTTAGCATGCCTCCATTATCTGCTCAGTGTCTGAGTGTGTTTGTAATAGGGGCCATTTTGTAAAGTCTGTGTCCATATAGGTTGGCTTGAGTTCATTGTTTTCCAGGCCTTCTGATTTTTGCTGTTGTGAGTGACCATGTGGCTGGCGGCAATTTTGTGGTGGCAGTTAGTGTGTTTTTGCCTTAGTCCCATTTGTCTTTCCTTTGTTCCTCTTGGATTATTGCTTCAATCCATTGTCAGCTGTATGCAGGTGTGGAGGGAAAAAAATAAGCATATGAGTTGATGGAGAGCTTAACCTTTCTCTTATCTGAAAATACAAGGGTGCAAAGAGGCATTGTGTAATCCAAGCATTACATTGTTCCCACAATTCTTGATCCATGGTAAAAACCATTACTGTACACTATCATTCCTTTTTTCAGACCTGGATGTTGCCAGCTACAAATCTTGGATAGCTGTGCCAGCCAGTCAGCTAGAAGAAGAACGGCCAGGAATTGGAGGCCCACTCCTCCAGGGCATAAAAAGTTCTTCTGATCTACCTTCAATTTTAACTTCAGAGCCTGAGGGCAGTGTGGTTGGCCCACAGCAACCAAAATCACCAACAACACCAAGAACAACATCAACATTTCTCGCTAATGTGAACATCCTGATCGAGCACTCTATTGCAAGCTCTGATTACTTAATTTTAGGTGATTTTAATTTTGACCTAGAGAATGATAACAACCGGGTTACTATACAGATGTCAGAACTCATGGAGACCATAGGCCTTGACCAAAGAATTGAAGCTGCAACCCACTCAGTGGGCCACACATTGGATGGATTTTCTCAAATATTCCCTCACTAGCAGTCATACATAATCTTCCCCTAGCATGGTCTGATCATAAAGCTGTATTCTTTTCTATTAGCCCCTCCTTTCAACCCCCCCAGTCACAAAAATTGGCTAGAATGCCACTATCTGAGATCCTCAAGGTTAGATCAGGGAGCAAGATAAATTCACATGACCTCAATGCAACCTTGTTAGACACACATTCGTGAATTAATACATTGGATGACGATGCAGAGATAGCTGCCTGAGAATACACTATTTGGATAAACGAAACCATGGACCTCCTAGCACTGGAAAAAAAAGCATAAACTCTGGCACAGCACCCCTTCTGCACCCTGGTTCTCAGAGACCTTAAGGTCACAGAAGCAAACTTTTAGTAGACTAGAGTGAAATTGAAGATCCAACTATAATTCGGGAAACAGAGTGACATACATAAAAGCTATTGGGGAGTATACATTTCCGATACATAGGGGGAAAATCAAATACTTGACTGAAAAGATGTTTTTAAACGACAACAATAGTATCAAAAATGGCAACAAAAAATGCCAGCATGTCGAATAAAACTCTCTGTGACACCCTCGCCAGCTTCTTTCAAGATATATTCACGGAGGTCTTTGATTCCTTCAATCGAAACCATAAGGAAGTACCCGTTGCCCCAGTGGATAATTCTCCACAATCCTCAATAGGTTCTCCCCCCATGATAGAGTGCAGGTTATGATACTCATTACAGCTTGTAAATCAGGATCCCCACTAGACCCCTGTCCCCCCAAAATCATACATCTAGGTCCTAAAATGTTCAATTAACAACTTGCGCAAATTCTAAATAAAGTGCTGAACACAGGACGTATTCCCACTGATTGAAAGATGACATGTATCCTCCCTATGCTGAAAGAAAATAACCTGGACCCCTTGGAGCCTAGTACCTATAGACCCATCTCCAAGGTTCCCTTCCCAGCCAAGATACTTGTAAAGGCACTGAACACTGAGTTGATGGCCTGTATTTGAGAACAATAATCTGCTGGACCCTTCACAATACAGTTTTGGAAAGGCGCATAGCACCGAAACTGCTTTGCTTGCCGCCGCCGAAGAGATCAGATGGGCTTGGATAAAGGTGATCGAGCCATCCTGATATTACTTGATCTCTCTGCGGCATTAGACATGGTTAACCACACTATATTGATTAAGGTGTTATATGGTTGTGGGGTTCATTGTCCACATTGCTAAAGTAGCATGAGCTTTGATTCCATGACACTGCTTTTGCGTACGTTATTACACGCTCTTTATTTTGCAAGACTCTGTTTATGCTTTTCACTTCTCTGCAAAGTTCCTGGAGTTTAGTCTGAACACGATGTGCAAGGTCGATAAACGATGCCCCTTGCTATTCTCTTCTGGTCAGTCCATAGCACCTAGGCAAAACACAGCTGCACTGCTGGAGACTCGTGCTTTGATATTACGGGATGCATGTTATTTTAACAGACACTTGGAGAGAGCCCTTTCCATGGAGAAGAGCTATGCTTTTCCTATGAAAGTAAACTTTCCATCTAGGCTTTAAGGTATGGGGTCAATCAATCAATCAATCAGTGACACTTATAAAGCGCGCTACATACCCGTAGGGTCTCAAGGCGCTGGGGGGGGGGGGGGAGGGAGCCGCTACTGCTCGAACAGCCAGGTCTTCAGCTTCTTCCTGAAGGAGAGGTGGTCTTGGGTCAGGCGCAGGTCGGGAGGGAGGGAGTTCCAGGTCTTGGCGGCCAGGTAGGAGAAGGACCTTCCTTCTGCTGACAAAGCCCTGAGATCTTCTTTTAAATAATACACTTCTTCCAGTCAAGGGGAGGGTGGTTAGGCCTTATTGTCTTTTTTCCACTGCATGTAATGACATGCCCCTTCATATTTTATGGAATTGTAACAATGCTAATTGTTCTGAGTTTATGCATTTTTGCTGCTGGTAATGGCTTGTATACTGTATTATAGAGCACGATAGTTAAAATAGATATTTTAAACTAATACATTGATTTTGTCAATACTCATTGTGGACAAGTACGAGTGAGCAGGGCAAAGGGTAAATCTTGGTACAGGGATTCCTGAGAGAGTTAGGAGTGTTGTGCTCTGGGTTATCTAATCGTTTGTAGCTTCGTGATTTTGAAGGAGAATGAATGAGACACTATTGCTAGTTGGTTTTGGGATTTTGGGTAATACGTTGATAGGTTGTTACACCACTAAACACAACGTCCTGTTTTCCTGCGCATAGTTCTGTGTAGGTGCAGAATCCCTGCAATACCAGCTAAGGGACATAGGAATTATAGGAGTTGCCCTGACCCTACTGTAAGATTTCTTAACCAACAGAAGCATTGGACAACTTTACATCTGAGCTCTTTAGTTTGCCAACCCATTTCAACTTGTTCATTGCTCCCCTGGGGTTTTCGGTAGTTTCCTATGCAGATGACACACAAATAGTGGTGTCAATCCCCAAAGACTCTAAAGAGGCAAGCCATAGGTTCAGCTCTTGTATGATGCAAGTTGATCATTGGATGAAAACTAATTGCCTAAAGCCAAACTCTGGCAAAGCAGAGGTGGTCCTTTTTGGAAAATGATAGATCCGTTTGGTCTCCTAGTTGGTGGCTTCTGAATATGGGACCCCTGCCTACACCATCTCAAAAAGGAAGAAACTTGGGAGTAATTTTTGATGATAAGCTCCACTTTGATCATTAAGTAAAAGCTCTATCCTCCTCAGTATTTTATACACTAAAACTGATGAAGAAAATCAGACCTTTTATCCTGAATGAACTTCAAAGATTGGTGTCACCTCCCTTGTCCTGCCAACGCTGGAAAATGGAAATGCGCTGTTTATTGGTATCTACAAGAAGTCTCTACAGAAACTACAAACATTACAAAACACAGCAGCCAGACTTCTTTCTGGAATTACCAAGCATAGGTCATCGGCTCAAACTTCGATTAACCTACCCTGGCTACCTATAGCAAAATGTCTAGAGTTTAAATCACTGTGCATCACTTTTAAGGCATTGCATAACTCTGGACCTAGCTATTTTGGTAATAAGTTAGCCTGGTACCCGCCAAGCAAAAAGCGCAGATCCTCGGAAGCGAGGATACTAACCACCCCTAGAGCAAAGCGCATGGCATGGGGTGACCGAAGGCAGCTACACTTTCGAATGCACTACCTCTAGCCATTAAATGATGTTCTGACTTCCTTTGTTTCTTGAAGCTGTTCTCTCACCAATAACTTGTAATTACCTCTGTCCAAGCCTCGCATCTCCTGTCTGCTTCAGCGCCAAGACGGCCCTGGGCATTCAAGCGTTATGTAGGCCCTATAATCAAATAAAAAATCAAACAAGAATTAGAGCATCAGCCTCAAAGTCTGCAGGGTAATGGTTTCCACAAACAGGGCTTAAGACCAGTGCTGAGGCAAAGGCAAAGGAGGCTAAGCAAAGGGGAGCACCCATGAGCATTGAGCGGATGATCAAGGGATATCTAGATGACCCAACAGAGGTCTACATTGATCAAAACCCATTGCTGTATTTATACGGGAAAAGGTGCCAATGGCCAGTGCCCAGCAGGCCGGCAAAATCCTATCTGGCTTGCTCTGTTGCAAATGTCCCTTTTGAGCATGTTTTCTGTGAGAAGGACCAGTGGAGAGGTTAACCATGATCAAAATGAATTAGCACTTTATACCAGCGGATTACACCATACCTGAAGTAGCACAGCAGGAAGAAGATGAGGGTGACTCAGGTCATGGAAGTACTGTGTTAGGTGACCTACTTCTGGGTGAACCACTAGAGTTTAAGTACAATCTCTACTTCCCTGACAACTAGGCTTTCAAGTTATTTTCCTTCTTCCTTTGATGCCCCCCCAAAAAATCCTTCGAAAAAGATATAGGTAATGAATAATATTTACTTCATTATTTGTGTGTGTCACTGACTTTCTGGCTCGAATCACAACAAATGGATCACCCCGTTTTTTCTCTTTTAGGCCTGATTGGAGTTGCAACTTTGTGCAGCCAGTGAAGAAGTAAGTCCACTCCTCCGAGTACTGACTCACCCTAAATCATTTCCCTCAAGCCAGACATTGGATGGAGAAAAGTAGAACAAAAGTGAAATGTGTGCCTGCCTCGAGTCCCTCCAAATCTGACTATATATCTATCCCACATTCAGAGCCTAGCGGGACTGCCCCGGAGCAGTAGGATAGGTAAATGATGGCATGCATTGCATGATGACTCTGAGTGATTGGTGTTTGTTGTGCATGATGGCAACTAGTATTTTAATCTACACACAAAAAAAGAGACTCAAGACAATGCTTCCCTTCTTATTTGTTAACAAAATTGTGCTACTGCAGGCTTATCCATTGTATTTTGAGTCTGGGTTCACTCGGGAAACTACAGAGTTGGACACCATGACCCTGACCATACCTAAAAGGTAAACAACAATACCAGACCCACATGTGTGTGTAGTGGTGGAGGTGAGTGTGGTGGTGTGACTGGCAGTGGGGCATTAATTTTGTTACTTAATTTGGAAAATGCTATATTGCTGTGTGTGTATGTGTGCTCAGTGCTGTTTGGCTCAAAGTCTAGGGTAATGGAGGTTGGGTGGGCAGGCCTGCTCCCATTGTTGGAGGTGACTGTTGGAAACAGACATGATTTTGCAATGCCACCTCTGAAAGTCTTCTTGTTGCACTCCCCCATAATTTATGCATTTTAACTTTTCTCCTTGATTTTTCACCCTCCTTTTTGTTTTTCCAGCTACAGGCTGGTCTTTATTCTGTGCTATACTGGGAAATACAACTCACACTTACCTTACCAAACTGCATCCACCAGGCAGGCACCAAAGATTGAAGGACGGACAGGTAGGACAAAGAGGAATGCGAACATGCAACTCTCAATTTGCCAATAATTATAGTACCATTTTCATTAGATTCATTGTTTCTCTTCCATCATTACCAGTGTGTGTGTTGTTAGTTATGTTTGCTTATATAATTGACTCCTACAGCTTTTTTTTCAATTTTCTTTGCTATCTGTCAAATGAAGTCCAGTATAACAATGCAACATAAAATGTATGTAACTTGGGTCTCTCTTGGGGTAGACAGGCAAGGCAATTGCATAATAATTGATAATATACTGTCCTGTACTAGTCTAGTACTACACTCATCAAGTCATCATCAGCATTTATGCATTTCCTTTTTCTTCCTTAACAGATTTATATGAATGTCGGCTGCCAAGATTTTGTGTGTTGTCCATGTGTAGTGTTTGTCTTTGTCAAACCGTTCCCTCAAATACCCCTTCCCAACCATTCATCAAACCCTAACCCTCTTCCTCCGAGATGTGTAATTTATAGAGAGGTGTGACTAAATATAATTTACACCAATTATTGATCACACACTTGCTGGGGCGGATGTGGTGAAAGCAACACTTACTCAAGGCAGGGCAAGTATCTTCTTCTGCTCTAAGTATATATACATTAGCCCACTCTAGTAATATTAGATATCCCACCCATGCACAGTATTCAATATTCATTTTCTTTTCCAGAGGAACATTATCCATCACATTAATATAATTGGTTGCCATCATTGAATTATCAATCATCCTAGTTCCAGCACTAAAGGTTGAGAAGCTGCTTGTCCGCTTTATATATTGAGCCGACTTCAGTATGTAACATGTACTAGGCTAGCCCTCCTGGCATTTTGTTTTATTTTACTGTAATATTGCTTATTGCCTTCATGTTTTCTTGCTTGGCAGTCTTCTTGTGTACTGTATTACTACTAGTCCTTCCCCAGTCTCCCTTAGCTAACTGACTGTCTCATTTTCTTTTTTTATAAATGACACTCTCAGTTTCTACTATTACTACCACCATGGCACCTTGGGAAACTAAACCATCACCATGCAGCCATCGTTTTGCCTAAGTGTAAACATCAATAACAGGTAAGAGAAGAAGTTTGGGGAAGGCATAATGTATATAGTATAGGAATGAATTAATTTACACACTCACACCGTTCCGAGTCCTTAGGGGTTTTAGTTGCAGGCTGCATAGACTAGGTGGAGAGACTGACATACTAATAGGACAAGTGAGGGTACTGCATCCATCTGTTGGTGTGTTAAACTATCGGCAGCTTGTAATCAAAAACTGGCTGCATCCCTGCAGTAAAGGAACCAGTGTGAAGTAAAAGAGTAACTCCCCCACAAAAGATTTACATTAAATGTAAACTACAAATAATGTATTCCCCAAACAAATAAAATAACACACATGAAATAAAAAAACACCTGAACCACCCCTCTCTCTAACCCCAACCAATGTCTGTCTTTAAGAGCCCAATGTCCATAAATTAAAATGTCCATTAAAAATACTAGCTTTCCCCAATGTCCAATTCCCACCCACCAAAGAAAAGATTAGAAACGGGGCAAGGCGATAGAGTTCTAGCGGCGGGCTTGCTGGATCTTGCTCTCCAGGATGTTTATCCACTCTCTAGGTGCACCAACTGGAGGAACATTCAGCGCTGAAATGTCTTACAGTTGCCTGAACAGGGGAGGGCAGCAGTGTTTAAAGAAATGCGGCGGGCAGCTGCCAGACCATGGCACCATACCAGTGTAGGCACTGGGGGGACCTGGCTGAGGCCCGGGCATTGGCGGAGGCTGCAGCTGCTGCTGCCGCCTTCACCTCCTCTGCCTGAATCGCCAGCCGCTGATATTTATCACAGATGGCCGCCAGCATCCGTTGCTGGGCCTTGGCTGTTAACTCCTTCCTGTTGGGTGGTTGTTTCCGTTGAGAAGGAATAGCTATATCAAGAAAGAAAAAATACAATAATAACCAATACTCTTAGCAAGACAGTACCACAAAATTAATTATACACATAAAATTATTTAGTGGCACAGTAGCACTTGCAAGCAAAGTAAATAACATTTGTGGTATCCTTCCACTTCCTCGGCCTCTAACATTTGTTGGAGTTTCAGGCATTACTAGGCACTATGAAGTAGACAAGTCCTATTCTTCTCACTCTTGTTTAGCTAAATTAACCTAATAGGCATGCCAGCTCAGTCAGCTTGCACCCTAGACAGACATACATGTGTCGCAGTTGCACCTATATTTAATTAGTGGCAAGTACACTTTGGCTAGAAATGGAACATTAAACATGGCCTTTATGGACCTTTCATCGGCCTTGGATTGCGTTAATAGAAATAAACTCTGGGATGTTTTATCAAAAATGAGGGTTGAAAAAAATCTGATTAACTTCTTAGCCGACCTCCATAGTGATACGCGAGCAAACGTTCGATATACTAAAGACCTGAAAGTTACCAGAGACTTCAAAATAAATCGGGGGGTTAGGCAGGGCTGCATTTTAGCGCCATTTCTTTTTAATTTATATATAAACGGTCTTGAGGAGCATCTTTTAAAAACAAATACTGATTACCCATATATAGGGAGAAAGGGCGTTCCTGTTCTGCTCTATGCAGACGACGCCGTCCTTATTTCCAGAACTGCACTAGGCCTTCAAATACTACTTGACTCTTTTTTCCAATTTATGGAATCACGGGGCCTGTGTATCAACAATACTAAGTCATTTGTTATGAAGGTAGGATCTGGTTCCAAAAGGTCCTACCCCTTCTCTGTTAACGGGGAAAAAATACCAATACTAAAAAACTTTCTCATACCTTGGTGTATTGTTTGACCATAAACTCACATGGGGTCCCGCAATAAGAAAGAAGAAAGGAGAAATAACAAGGACCAATGCTGCAATAATCGATTTTACGCACAAAATGGGAAATATGCCAGTGGTTGCTCTGATGAAATTATATCAAGCTAAAAGCACCGCTGTGGCCTGTTATGGGAGTGATCCTTGGGGCTTTGTCCCAGTGGGCGACCTTGTAACCACCGAAAACAATTTTTTAAAACAAGTTTTGTGTCTACCAAAAAGCACAGCTAATTTTTCTACTCATGAGGAACTGGGCATGCCACACCTAGGGGACAAGATTGCTGTAAACCCCCTATTGTGTTGGCTAAACTGCTGGCTGAACGATGAAATACCATTCACCCAAAACATTCTCCTTGAAGCACTCAGCTGGAAAGGGAAATTCAAGATACCCTGGTTAAAATATATCAGAAACTGTCTTCAAGATCTGGGTCGGCTGTAACTTTTCCTGACACCACAGCAAGTATCCAAGCACGACGTAACATATGTAAAGGACACTTTTCTGTTGACTCGACAGCTTGATAGGGAAGAGTTAGAGCTGAAAAAGGGTAGTGTGATGAAACATGTTTTAACCAAATCATGTCTACAAATTGAACCATACCTATCCTGGCCCATCTCCAGATATGAGCGCTTCCTGTTGACCAGATTTCGTTTCGATCTATTTCATTTGATGCTAGCTATGCCCAGTGGGGCCCACAGGGGACAAGTGTTGCCAGCTTGCGGCTGCGACAGTAAGTCTCCGCAAGATCTGGCACACTATTTATTTGTATGCTCCTATTATACGCTACCACGGAAAATGTTTTGAAAACCCCTTTTTAAACAACTGAACTTTGTGAAAATAAGGCCAGCACTACTTTATCTTCAAATGCTGCACTGTGAAAGCACTTTGTTTATATGTAATTTTTTAAAAACAACCCTGAAATTTAGAATAAGCATGGAAGGTTAATCCCCATTTGAATCATTCTCCCCCTGTAAATACGTTTCTGATAAATAGTATACTTATATCTGTTTGAGAAATTATATGCTATTTTGTGATATCTTGCTCCTGATGAACTGTCTTTTTTAATATTTGTTCTGAATATATATGTATTTTATTGTACTTTTATGACTGTATTGCACACAGTCGAATAAAGGAATTTTGAATTGAATTGAATTGACTCATGTTACTTTATTACTGTCTGCAATAATCTGTTAAATCAATGGCAACTACTCAATTTTACTTTCACTACAAGGCGGATGATATCTGATATGAATTATTATATATGGGACAACGTGAGGTACTACCATTGTTTTATTGTGTAACCATGCAGCCGATAGGCCACCTATGCCTGACACGGTCAAAATGGCATAGGTAGAGAGTAGGCCTCGGAATCGGAAGGAGGCTATTGATATTGGGTATGGGTACATACTTACAACAATATATATGTTGTGATTGCAAACTACTGTGAGTCAAGGGAGTATTCCGAGGTACCCCCCCTTCGTTCACCCATGCATCCTTCTCTGCCAGTCATATATTACATGTCACCCGTCATTCCTCCTTCTATCCTGAATTACCGATTCCTTAAAATACTGATTCGGTAAATTACAGAATCCTTAATGTAGGGAGCACTCAAATGAGTGCTTTTCCCATTTCAGGATTTGTTATTTACCACCAACTACAAGTTGGTGGTAAATATCGAAAACGCTGAAAAACAAACAAACTTTTGCAAATTATACCAGTGCCATGTGGCAGACATACATGCCCACAGGGCATGTATGTGTGCCACATGTGCCACATGTGCACTCATGCACTATTCAGGGGTGCGACAGGGTGTCAAAGTGACACCCTGCCACCCTTGAATGTGTTCCCCATTTTACCAAATCTGTATTTACCGATTCAGTAATTCCCATTCATTGCTGTGGGCCTGGAGGCCCATAGGGATGAATGGGAAATCCCGAATCAGTAAATACCGATTCGGTATTTACTGAATCTTAAGGATTCTGCAAAATTTACCGAATGAATACCTACATCCCATTTACCGATTCTAAAATACGGTAAATCTGGATTACCTACATCTGGCCCCTAGACTTCTTCATAAAACTTTCCCAGCTGAGTTGAAGTCAGATAGAAGAGGCCATTAGTTACTCATCTCCTGCATTATGCTATTGCTAATGCTAAGTAAAGGTTGTCTTCTTCAACCATTGTTCACAATAACTTAGTCTCTCTCAACAGTACAGTGTACACCCTTGAAGCGAGTGTGTATTATGAATAAGTAAGGAATCTAACTTACCATAACCCGCTACTGCTGCTGGCTTATCTCCTGAAGCTGCCGTATCTGCTCCCTCCTGTCAGGCGTCGCCTTCCACGCTGGCCCCAGCACTGGTGGTCGGTACACCTAGAAAAAACAGTACACATTTTTGGATGCCATATACACCACACCCTATTTTTTTCACTAGCAAGATTGAAAATATAATACATAAATACACCACACACATCACTAGTAGAAATAGAGCACTAGAGTAGAGTAGACAGTATGTTCTATCCTGTCAAAAATAATAAAATATATGGTTGGGCATTTTGTTACTGCAAATTTTTGATGGAAATTTGGTCCTAACTATAAATACCTACTGGTGACCACCAGTAGGTTTTATATATATATATATATTACCTACTGGCCGTCGCCAATAGATACTTATAGTTAGGACCTATTTTCCATAGGAAATCTGCAACATTCTTTTCCCAATACTTTGGCGCCGATTGATAAATCTTTGCGAAATTTTCAAGACTTATGGTCCGCTCTTATCCTGAAAGTTTCATGGCGATTTATCAAGCGGGGGTCGAATAAAAAGGGGGTCCCAAAACGCGTTTTCCCTATTCAATTTTCCATAGGAAACTTTAGCTACAGCTGCAACCCGAACTGCTGAACGGAATTACACTAAATTTGGCAAAAAGGTAGCCCTTGGTTCAGAAAGGTGCCTTTTTGTTAAATGGTGTAAATCCATTCAGTAGTTGCTGAGAAATTCAAATATATAGCTAGGGCCACGTATCCTCCCGAGCAATAGCTTTATGCTAATTGGCTGTCAACACTTCAAACCAGGAAGTGTTGGCAGCCATCTTCTGCCTCTGTAGAACCTACGCACAAGAAAGCAGTGAAACAAACCATGCAAAACATGCAAAGGGGGCAGGGTAGAAACACTCTGACTACTAGGCCTGCTCAGGGGGGTCCCACAAGGACCCCCAAGAACAAAAAATAATATATTTTTTTAATTGCGGGATAAGCTTAGGATCCGTGCATCCTGCCTCAAAAAAAAATGGAGCGCTGCCTCCGGCACTTTGTGTCTGATTAGCCCCGGGGGGCAAAGTCCCGGGGGCAATATACAATAGTATTGGGGTGCCCAGAGGGGCTCTGGGGACTGCCACCCCCCAGGGCTTTTCTGAAATATGTGGGGGGGTTCTCAGCCCCCCCTGCCCAGGGGACCCCCACCCCCGGAGCTTTAAAAAACATGGGTGGGGCCCAAAGGCCTTCCCAAGCCCCCCGGGGATTCTGTTTTTAAAGAAAAGAAAAAAAACTGTGTGCGGGGGCTCAAGTCCCCCCAGCCCCAGGGACCATTACCCCCTGGGGCTTTGGAAATGGTGAGGGGGAAGACTTTATCTCCCAACTTAAAACGCCCACAGGGTGTGTTTACAGAGTAGTGAAGGGAGGGGATAGGGCCTGATGTGACGTGTGAAAACACTCCCTGTGGTGCGTTTTAAGTTGGGGAAATAATTCCACTTCAATCCTGAGGGCCCCTGGGGGCTAACTAGCCCACCAGGTGCTTCCAGTAATCGCCACTGCGCTGTATTTCAGAGATGTGGCCCAGGCCGTGCCCATTTTTACACCTCTCTACACACGTCACCTCAGGCCCCATCCCCTCCCTTCACTACTGTGTAAACGAACCCTGTGGGCGTTTTAAGTTGGGAGATAAAGTCCCCTTGAATCCTGAGGGTCCCTTGGGTCCAACTAGCAAACTAGCCCACTAGGTACCACTAGGTAGCTCCAGTACGTGCCACGGAGCAATGAAAGAGAATAAATTCTGCAACTTACAACTCGCCACAGGGCGAGTTTGCACAATGGTGAAGGAAGGGGGCATGGCCTGAAGAGACATGACTGAAAATGCACCCTGTGGCACGTTTTAAGTTGGAGAATTAATTCCTCTTCAATCCTGAGGGTCCCTGGGGGCCAACTAGCCCACCAGGTGCTTCCAGTAATCGCCACTGCGCTGTATTTCGGAGATGTGGCCCAGGCCGTGCCCATTTTTACACCTCTCTACACACGTCACCTCAGGCCCCATCCCCTCCCTTCACTACTGTGTAAACGAACCCTGTGGGCGTTTTAAGTTGGGAGATAAAGTCCCCTTGAATCCTGAGGGTCCCTTGGGTCCAACTAGCAAACTAGCCCACTAGGTACCACTAGGTACCTCCAGTACGTGCCACGGAGCAATGAAAGAGAATACATTCTGCAACTTACAACTCGCCACAGGGCGAGTTTGCACAATGGTGAAGGAAGGGGGCATGGCCTGAAGAGACATGTCTGCAAACACACCCTGTGGCACAATTTAAGTTGTAGAATTAATTCCTCTTCAATCCTGAGGGTCCCTGGGGGCCAACTAGCCCACCAGGTGCTTCCAGTAATCGCCACTGCGCTATATTTCAGAGATGTGGCCCAGGCAGTGCCCCTTTTTACACCTCTCTTCAATGCAGCTCTGTGGCGCTTAATGGAGATACCTAGTGGGCTACTTGGACCTTGGGGACACTCAGGATTCAAGGGGACTTAATCTCCCAAATTAAAATGGACACAGGGCGCATTTACACAGTGGTGAAGGGAGGCGATGGGGCCTGAGGTGAAGTGTGAAAACACTCCATGTGGCACGATTTAAGTTGGGGAAATAATACCCCTTTAATCCTGAGAGCACCAGGGGGCCAAATAGCCCACCAGGTGCTTCCAGTAAGCGCCACTGCGCTGTTTCAGAGAGGTGGCCCAGGCCATGTCCCTTTTTACACATCTCTGCAACACAGCTCTGTGGCACTTACTGGAGGTGCCTAGTGGGCTAGTTTGCTAGTTGGACCCAAGGGACTCTCAGGATTCAAGGGGACTTTATCTCCCAACTTAAAACGGCCACTAGGCGTGTTTACACAGTGGTGAAGGGAGGGGATGGGGCCTGAGGTGACCTGTGCAAACATGCCCTGTGGGGCGTTTTAAGATGGGGAAATAGTTTGCCTTCAAAACTGAGGACCCCTGGGGGCCAACTAGTCCACCAAGTGCTTCCAGTAAGCGCCACTGCGCTGCATTGCAGAGAGGTGGTCCAGGCCGTGCGACTTTTTACACCTCTCTGCAATGCAGCACTGTTGCACTAACTGGAGGGAAACTCAGGATGCAAGGGGACTTTATACCCCAAATTAAAATGGCCACAGGGCATGTTTGTACATGTCAGCTCAGCCCCCCTCCCTTCACCAGTGTGCAACCGTGCCCTGTAGTGCATTTTAAGAGGTAGTTTTAATCCCCCTGCCCTATTATGTACAGAGGAGGTCATTCTAATCACAGGGATACCCCAACACATCATGTTCCGTAATGTATGTAGGTGTTTTAACTGTATTCTAAGTGTCTTTTAGCATAGCACTGGCCCGAGGACTGGTTAGTTACCACCTGTACCCATCTGATTTATTTTTAAACTGCACCAAAACCCAAACACTTATACATTCACAAAGGCACTCTCCTTGCAGTACTCTAATCATTCAGTCACTACCCAAGTACTCATGCACAGAGCCATGCCTTAGCACATGGGCTCTTTCAAACACCTATCCACTATGCATGCAGTACTCATTCCACCTACACACTTGTCTCTCACACCATCAATTCCCCAGTCAGTATCCATACACTTTCAGGAAACACTCTGTCACTCCCCTTGCACTCCTCCAGTGACCCATTACGAACCTTGTACAATTCCATTCACTGCCCCAAAACCAAAACACTTATAAATGCACCCAGGCACTCTCCTTGCAGTGCTCTAATCATTCAGTCAGTACCCAAGTACTTATGTAGTGAGCCAGGCCATAGCACATTGACTATTTCAAATGTCTATCCAACATGCATGCAGTCCTCTAACCACCTACACACTTGTCTTTCACACCTCCGATTCCTGAAATGCCAGTCTCGGGCCCAGCGGTATGGTTCTGGAGGCAGCTCATCCGGAGCTACACCCACGGAGGTTTCCACATGATAGCCAGCCTCTCACACTCGTACTGGCAATCTATCACTCGGTATCTGCTGTCAGCCACCCAGAGAAGGACTGAATCGAGCTCCAAGCTGGGGTTGCCTAGCAATGGCAAGAAGGCAGTAAATCCCGGAACAGAGGCGATGGCTGCGGATGTATGTCATTACAACGTATACCTTTACAACGCATTTTTTACACCGCAACATCCATTATAACACATTCCATTACAATGCATGCCATTACAATAAATTATTTGAAACTACCTTTACAACGCATTCCACTACAACGCATACTACATTACAATGCATACCATTACAACGCATACCATTACTTTGCATGTGTGGTAAGTATTGGATAGTGTAGGGGTAAAAATTACTATTCTAACTCCAGGGGTTGCAACAGTAGGGTAAGTATTGGATAGTGTAGGGGTAGAAATTACTATTCTAACTCCAGGGGGTGCAACAGTAGGGCAAGTATTGGATAGTGTATGGGTAAAAATTACTATTCTAACTCCAGGGGGTGCAACAGTAGGGTAAGTGTTGGATAGTGTAGGTATGCGTTGTAATGGTATGCGTTGTAATGACTGCGTTGTAATGACATGCGTTTTAGTGGTATGCATTGTAGTGACATGCGTTGTAATGGCTGCGTTGTAATAGCATGCATTGTAATGGATGTTGCGTTGTAAAAGTTTTGTTGTAAAGGTAGTGCGTTGTAAAAGTTGCATTGTAAGTGTTTCCCGATGGCTGCACGAGGAGGACACGGCAGAACAAAGGCACACACATTTTCTGACCCACGGAGGGAAATTGACAGCAAGGGCAAAAACAAGGATATCCAGGAGGCTAGACTGGAGCCCAAACTATTGGATAACTGAGCTGGGAAAGGAGCCAAGGTGGACTAGGGGAGAGAAAAAACGGACTTGGTCAAAAGCACCAAAAAAAGTGAAAAAAGCGAGACTAATGGTATGTTACAGAGCGGGCAAGGGGGGCAAGGGGAGTAAAAAAAACAATTGCCGATTACAAGCTTGTTTCCCCCCCCCCCCGTGAGGCTAATAAGGAACGTGGGACTCCAGAACTGGCAGGGGCTATATGAGATTTTTTGTGCCCAGAGAGCTCCCAAAATTCACCCGCTGACCTCTCCCCAGGACAGATACAGGAAGGGAGGTCCTCTTGGGGGTCATGTGGTGAGAGGACCATGATAGAAAGCCCCAAAGCCCCCCTTGGTGAACCCCAAGCTAGCATCCAGACTACCCCAGACAAGGGAGAATCGGAGGGGAATCCAGACCTAGAAACCCATGACAATTTACCAAGCGCATACACACAATCTACCGTGGAAGTGGAAGGGGCAATCCCGAAAAGAAAGGCCCACAACTCAGGGTATCTATCCCCGACTCTATGGAGCACTTTTACTCCCTGAACTAGGATTGGGCTGACTTGGGGTCAGAGCTCTCTTCCAACAGTGAAGAAGATGATAATACCTCCACGAGCAGTCATAGCCAGCAGGAGGAGACAAGGAAGTGTCGGATCAGAGAGGTGGGAAAAACAAAACTAGGAGAAACATTGATGAGCCAGACAATGAAGATGAACTGGGGTGGGAATACTCGGCCACACAGCTAGTGGGTTCCGGTGGCCCAAACCAAGTCGATCTAACTCCCAAAACCCATCAGGGGGGTGCAGGAAGAGTCAAAATAACAACACTAGCAACACCCGGAGCCCTCCCTAACTTTGATATTACAATCGTTAAAAATCATTCAGGATGATATTAAAAGCGAGAATTGACAATCCAGACTGGCCACAAAAAAACTCCAGGGCAGCATGCGGAAAATTGGCAAAATCTGCACAGAAACTGCGGACAGGTTAGGCATGATGGAGCAGTGCACAGAGGACTTAGAAATCACAGTGGATACACTAAAGGAGCAAGCATCCTCTCGAGATAAAACCCTAAAAGATGTAATGTGGAAGCTGGAGGAGGCCGAAAATAGGCAAAGACGGAATAACCTAAGACTGCTCGGAATTACAGCGAATATCGAGGGAGACGACATAAGGGGTTTACACTGAATCTTCTGAAAAACTCACTACCAGAATTAACACATTGGGACTGGGATAAGGAAGTGAAAAGGGTACACAGATTCCCTCTCTCAATTCCAAAGTGACAAACAAATACACAAGGCTACCCACAGGTGATTTTAATTTATTTTGGGAACTTCCTCCTCCGACAGTCTGTCTATGACCTGGCCAGACGAAACATTAAAAGAAAAGGTAAAAAATGTACGTACTTTGCCGAGCCAGTCGTTGTGCATGCCACAGTCGAAAGAAGATGGAGGCTTAAGCAACTCATCACCCCCTTTCAAAAAGCCTGGGCAGCAGCTTATTTATAAAACCATGCAAAATTGAAAATTATTATATCAAGGGCAAACTAATAACTTTTCTTTGGAAATACAAGCCCAGAAACTTCTCGACGAAATCCTAGCAGGCGGAGAGAAACCCAACTAGGCTATTTAGGCTAACTGTATAAACTAAGGGACTATGAAACATTCATGAGGAGGTGGTTGGGGTATGAAGAGGCATCCGGATCTGGACAAACCAATGGCCTTAGTGAATTCAACTAATGGACCAGGAACTGTATTTTTGATAAATGTATTCCAAATTTCACGAAGGGGTTCGAAAATAGGAGTGAGGACCAGGGTGTCAGGGTGTCGGGGCACAGAGGGGGGTGGAGGGAGAATGGATAATCCAGACGCCGTCACGCAGGCTCAGGATTGAGCCTGATTGCCACAGTAGGGAGGGGGGAGGGGTTGGGGGGGCAGAACAAACAGGCACGGGTTAAGGATGGAAATCATCGTCCGGACCAATAATATAAACTATAATCAGGCTTTGGATAGGACATGTAAAAAGGAAGATATATCAGAAAGGGCGAAGCACCTAACTTACGTGGGGTAGGCTCTAAGCTTATGAATGGCTAAGTTAAGAATATTAACCATGAATATATGTGGTCTTAACGATCCAAATAAAAGGCAGAGAAGTGCAATAGGTCTTAGATCAATTGGGATAATATTATATGTCTTCAGGAGACCCATGTGGAGGGGTCTCAAGTGCATCTCCTGAAAACTCTTGGATATAGATTGGTCACTGCCACAATTCAGGCAACTATAACACGAGGGGTGGCGGGCAATAGCCGAATGTCAACACGGCGCTGGGAAAAAAATAACTATCTGCTCTGTACATGGCTGCATTACGGATGATCCAGATCTGCTGGAATTTATCTCCGACGAATTAGTACACTGGTCGCTTCCAATGATTGTATGCGGTGACATTAACCTGAATTTGCCATCTGACTGGTAGCTAGGGCATAATTTTGTATACCAGGGTAGGCAAACAAAAGTATTTAGAGCACTCCAGGGATTATGTAATACACATGGGATATCCGACTGCTGGTAGTCTAAACACCCCAATAATCCAGGCTTTACTTTCTTCTCTCACCCACACGCTAAGCTTGCCAGACTTGACTACATATTTGCTTCCCACACTATCACAACCAGCAGTTTTATAGATAGATTACCCAGGGTCCTATCAGACCATAATTCCCTAATTCTAAGCATTGACACCGAGGGGATACAACAGGACCACACTAGATGGACATTAGAGAGGGCTCTATTAGTTAATGAAAAATATATTGCCATCTCATGGATAAATGGATACCAGAATTTCTAGAGGATAACCTGGGTAGTGCGCCATTGGAAGTGGTATGGGCGACACTCAAGGCGGGAATTAGGGGAGAATACTCAGATTCTCAATCGAAAGTAATCAAGAGCCGAAACAAAACTTAAAAATATTGCAGGAGAAACTAGCAACAGTGGAGGAAGGACTTTTAAGAGCAGTTAGGGGGTGCCTGGATATTGAAGGCAACTAAAACACGAAGGGTCAAGTCAAGTCAAGTCATGAAATTTGTATAGTGCACTACATACCCAGAGGGTTTCAAGGCGCTTAGGAAGGGGAGGAAGATTATTTGTCAAATATCCATGTTTTGAGCTGCTTTCTGAACGCTAGGTGGTTCTGGGTGAGGCGAAGGTAAGCGGGGAGTGAGTTCCATGTTTTAGCAGCCAGGTAAGAAAAGGATCTGCCTCCCATGGTGGTCTTGTTGATGCGAGGTACAGTGGCGAGGGCTTGGCTGGAAGAACGTAGGTGGCGGGCAATAGCCGAATGTCAATACGGCACTGGGAAAAAAATAACTATCTGCTCTGTATATGGCTGCATTACGGATGATCCAGATCTGCTGGAATGTATCTCCGACGAATTAGTACACTGGTCGCTTCCAATGATTGTATGTGGTGACATTAACCTGAAGTTGCCATCTGACTGGTAGCTAGGGCATAATTTTGTACACCAGGGGAGGCAACCAAAAGTATTTAGAGCACTCCACGAATTATGTAATACACATGGGATATCCGACTGCTGGTAGTCTAAACACCCCAATAATCCAGGCTTTACTTTCTTCTCTCACCCACACGCTAAGCTTGCCAGACTTGACTACATATTTGCTTCCCACACTATCACAACCAGCAGTTTTATAGATAGATTACCCAGGGTCCTATCAGACCATAATTCCCTAATTCTAAGCATTGACACCGAGGGGATACAACAGGACCACACTAGATGGACATTAGAGAGGGCTCTATTAGTTAATGAAAAATATATTGCCATCTCATGGATAAATGGATACCAGAATTTCTAGAGGATAACCTGGGTAGTGCGCCATTGGAAGTGGTATGGGCGACACTCAAGGCGGGAATTAGGGGAGAATACTCAGATTCTCAATCGAAAGTAATCAAGAGCCGAAACAAAACTTAAAAATATTGCAGGAGAAACTAGCAACAGTGGAGGAAGGACTTTTAAGAGCAGTTAGGGGGGGCCTGGATATTGAAGGCAACTAAAACACGAAGGGTCAAGTCAAGTCAAGTCATGAAATTTGTATAGCGTACTACATACCCAGAGGGTTTCAAGGCGCTTAGGAAGGGGAGGAAGATTATTTGTCAAATATCCATGTTTTGAGCTGCTTTCTGAACGCTAGGTGGTTCTGGGTGAGGCGAAGGTAAGCGGGGAGTGAGTTCCATGTTTTAGCAGCCAGGTAAGAAAAGGATCTGCCTCCCATGGTGGTCTTGTTGATGCGAGGTACAGTGGCGAGGGCTTGGCTGGAAGAACGTAGGTGGCGGGCAATAGCCGAATGTCAATACGGCACTGGGAAAAAAATAACTATCTGCTCTGTATATGGCTGCATTACGGATGATCCAGCTCTGCTGGAATGTATCTCCGACGAATTAGTACACTGGTCGCTTCCAATGATTGTATGTGGTGACATTAACCTGAAGTTGCCATCTGACTGGTAGCTAGGGCATAATTTTGTACACCAGGGGAGGCAACCAAAAGTATTTAGAGCACTCCACGAATTATGTAATACACATGGGATATCCGACTGCTGGTAGTCTAAACACCACAATAATCCTGGCTTTATTTTCTTCTCTCATCCATACTCTAAGCTTGCCAGACTTGACTACATATTTGCCTCCCACACTATCACGACCAGCAGTTTTATAGATAGATTACCCAGGGTCCTATCAGACCATAATCCCCTAATTCTAAGCATTGACACCGAGGGGATACAAGAGGACCACACTAGATGGACATTCGAGAGGGCTCTACTAGTTAATGAAAAATATTGCCATCTCATGGATAAATGGATACCAGAATTTCTAGAGGACAACTTGGGTAGTGCGCCATTGGAAGTGGTATGGGCCACACTCAAGGCGGAAATTAGGGGAGAAACACTGAGATTCTCAATCAAAAGTAATCAAGAGCCGAAACAAAACTTAAAAATATTGCAGGAGAAACTAGCAACAGTGGAGGAAGGACTTATAAGAGCAGTTAGGAGGGCCTGGATATTGAAGGGCTCTCACGAGAGGTAGCCATTGCAAGGAACAATATAGTGGAGATCTTCACTACAAAAGCAATATGCAAAGCCACATTGAATAAAAAGAAAGTCTACGAGTTAAGCGAGCAGGTAGGACATCACTTGGCAATCCGAACAAGACAGCAGAGTACGGCAAATATGATTAAAGAGATCAAAGACCCCAAACATGACCTTAGGCAAGATCCAAAGAGATTAGGGAAGCGTTCCAGAATTATTACCAGGATCTGTACACTTAATCTGCCAAAAACCAGGAAAAAATTGAGGAATATCTAGATCTGGCAATGGGGATGCAGCTCCCACAACCCGATCGAGACAACCTCTCCGAAATACCTAAATGGGTGAAATTCTTCTATCAATCAACAGCTAATCCCATGGAAAAGCAGCCGGGTTAGATGGAATACATATAGAGTTCTATGCTAGATTCCATAAGCCATTGAAGGGAATTTTAACTGATTTAATGACTCTCGTTTTCCAATGAGTGCGGCCACCGGGATCTTGGGCTTGCGCTAAAATTGTTGTGTTTCCAAAGATAAATGAAGACCGCCCAATCACTCTAATAAATAGTGATTCTAAAGTGTATTCCAAATTGCTGGCTAGTCGACTTGCACCAGTAATACATCAGTTTATCTCAACCCGGCAGCATGGATTTGTGCTTGGCAGATCAACCACTGACCATGTCTAGAGGGTTATCACTCTCTTTGACATAGCAGAAGTAGCAGGAGACCCTATGGCACTCATATTATTAGACGCAGAGAAGACCTTCAATAGGGTCTCATGGCAATATCTATGGACTGCTATGTCAAAGAGGGGAATCGGGGAACGATTCATTAAAGCTGATCATATGCTATATGTCAACCCGGAAGCTGCAGTTGTAATCAACGGGGAAATGTCAGGAAACATCAAGGTGACTAGAGGGACAAGGCAGGGCTGTGTATGTTACCCCTATTATTCGCCATATTTATAGACCCTTTTATCCGTAGGCTAGAAGCTAATTTAACCATAACACCGATCAAAACCCCAAACGGAGAAACTAAGACCTTAGCGTATGTGGACGATATCACAATTACAAAAAACAATCCAGGTGAAGCAGTTAAAGCAATGGAAGAGGAAGCCAGGTATTTTTAGGAAATCTCTGGCTATAAACTAAATCAATATAAAACCCAGATAACAATTAATAATAAATGCACCTATAATGACCCTAGGATAGTGGGAAACGCAGTGTATCTTGGAGTTAACATTACCTCAAATCTAGATAACCTGGTAAAATCAATATGATCTCACTCATGAAACAGATGGAAAAAAGTCTTAGTAGATTGCATAACTTACATCTAACTATAATAGGGAGAAACAACGTCATTAAAATTTTATTTTTCCCCAAATTTGTATATTTTAAGAACTATTTGTCTAAACTTTGACTCACAGATTTTTAAAGAGGTAGATAATATTTTCTCCCGCTTCATTTGGGGTTATCAAAGATAAAGAAGAGCTTACAGATACATTACTCTCCCAAAGGAAAGAGGAGGCCTCGCCGTACCGAATTTTAAAGCTTACTGGTGGGCTACAATACTAAAATATAGTAGGGTACTTTTGGGCCCAAATAGAGACCCCGAACAGGAGGGGGGGTTCCAACTCCACAGGAACTTATACTCGGGAATGAAGCGTGAGAACATCTATGGCGTCTGACATACGACTGTCATTTCAAGAAAGTTCGCTTTAAAACTCTGAAGGGTATCTATACTGCATAGAATCACATACGTAAACTCCTCGGGATCAGAAGGTTCTCTTACTATACGACTCTTCTTAGAAATAACAATCTTCCAGAGATTTTCACGGATGCATGTATGAATACATGGGTTAGAGTGGGTATCACCCGATGTGGCTCCTTTTACACGTCAATGGGTTTTATTTCATTCAAAGAGCTAAAAAGAGAATTTGGTTTAGAACATTGGGATTTCTTTAAATATTTACAAATTAGAGATTTCTTAATGAAAAAGGGGGGCAGTAGAGCTGCATTCCAGAGAATTCAAACAATCGATCTAGCGGCTCAAAACAGTTTTAATTGTGGAAATATGTACTAATTTACTTTCCGAATTTCCTGATGATTTGGACAAAATCATTCAAAAATGGCAGAACAAACTAAGTACACCAGATAGCTCAATCCAGAGGGTATTTGAACTCTCCCAAGTATCACTAATGTCAACTAAATTACAAGCCCAGTATTATAGGACATTGTTTCAATTGCAATATACACCTAATAGAATAGCCAAATGGAGCGCGGGCAAAGGCACGGCGTGCCCACGATGCACCCTACATGAAGCAGACATACTACACATGTTCGCTACATCCTGCAAACATTAAACGGGAAATCTCTATCAGCCTGATTCATGAAGCAAAAATGCGCCCGCAATAGCTGCGAAAAAGCTATTGCAGGCGCAATTTCCAAAATCGGAATTCACCATATAAAAAGCGAATTCGCAAACACAGATTTGCGAAATCGCTAAAACATTCCCAGAATTCCGGCAGGATACCAATAGCGAATCAGAAATAGCGAGAATGCACGGAATCAGCGAAAATAATAGCGATTTCGCACTTTACTCGCAATCAGAATTCATGAAAAATCGCTATTAGCGAAAAAGCCAAAAATCGCATTTTGCGAGGCGCTATTTAAGGAGAACCCAAAGCAGGTGGTAACCATCAAACTCATTGGAATTTTTTTTTTTTAAAACCGTTGGCCAATCAGTAACTGGTGCAGGCCTGACCAAAGACACTTAAGGGGAAGCAGCAACAGCAGAAGGAGTCTCACAATGCCAGGAATGTACATGGTGGTCAGGCAGCGAAGGCTACAGCGAGCAGCAAGGAGGAGACGCAGAATCCAGGAGAGGATATTCCGTCAGCGGGTCACCCTGCTGGGCCAGACCAGAGAGCAAATATACGCAAAGTACAGGCTCAATGGGGCTATGATCATCAAGCTCATACAGGACCTTGACCCCCTGATGCAGCACCCAACAAGGCGGACCAATGCATGTCCAGGTATTGTGTAGCCTGCACCTCCTGGCCTCTGGGAGCTTCCAGGGGATAGTTGCGGAAGCTGGGGGGACATCCCAGCCCACCATGTCCCGCTGCCTACGTAGTTTCCTTGACGCAATGCTGACCCAGCTACACCAGCACATCAAATTTCCCACCAGCCAACAGGAATTGGATGAGACCAAGCTACAATTCTACAATGTTGCCCGTTTCCCACACGTGATTGGATGCATTGACTGTACCCACGTCCATATTTGCCCATCTGCTGGAACGGAGTACATGTACCGCAATCGCAAGTCCTATCACTCCCTCAACATCCAGATGGTCTGCAATGCAAAGACATACATCACCGACATAGTGGCACAGTACCCGGGGAGTACACATGACTCATTCATATTCTGCCACAGCGGCCTCCACACACGACTGGTCAGGGGAGACTTCGGGGAAGGACACCTACTTGGTAAGTACACTTTGCCCACAATGTCACATTGCGAATGACTAGCTGCGCTGCACAGGCACTCACCCTCTGCTCCTCTCATTCAGGTGACAGTGGCTATGCCCTGCGTGAATAGCTCCTCACCCCATACCTCAACCCTGCTACACCACAGCAACGGCGTTACAACGTATCACACATACGCACAAGGAATTGCAGAGAGAGAACATTTGGGCTACTGAAGAGCAGATTCCGCATACTTCACAAGACAGGTGGGGCCATGTACTAAAGTCCTGAAGTGTGCTGCCGCATTGTGGCTGTGTGTGCTATCCTACACAACATCGCTACCAAGCGCAGGATTCCTGTCGACATCTCTGGCAGTGAATTGGAAGGGGATGACCGGCCACCTGCACATGCGCGCCATGCACGCGGCGAGAACCCAGCTGAAGGCCACAGACGCCACAACCACATCACAATGAACAGTTTCTAGTGCACCCTCTACCCTCACCCCACAAATCACAAATGCATGCAAAATGTAAAAATGACACAAAGCCAATGTGTGCTGCAAAATAAATGATTATTGTTACATTCACAATAATGCTACCACTATAAATGTTGTCATTGGTAACAGTATTTTGCCATACTGCTGTGTGAAAGGACAGGGCAGGCTTATACTCAGCCTGTGCCACAAATAGTCATATGAAGTCAATTGCGCCTCCTGCGCGTACCACCCAAGCGCCTCTGAGGCTCATCATCTTCCAAGGCACGTGTACCTGCGTGGGCCTGGTGCTGCGCCTGAGTGACCTTACTTGTGAGACAGAGTGGCTGCTCATGCAGGATGTCCCCTCACTGACATCATCACCCCCAACAGTGGCAGGTAGAGCATGAGGGTGTAGTGCTGTCACAGCAGTGGTCAGTTGCTTGAGGACCCTGGCCACATCCTCGCAGCACTGTATGAGCTGCTGCTGCTGTGCAAGGGACCGGCGCGACAACTGTGATGTTGCATTGCCTACAACTGGTGTAGGCCATTAGCCGGGTCAATAGCTGACGGTGGCGCCGGCGTGCTGCGTTGCGCTGTGATGTGATAGCTGCAGTGTTGGCCTCCATGGCCACCGTCATGCGGTCCATGCGATCCCCCACTCCGGCCACATGCCGCCCAATATTGTACAGCTGTAGCTGTATGGCACCTTGCCGGCGTGCCTGAAGCTGATGAATACGCAACATGCGTCTCTCAACGCTCATTCGTACCTGCTGCTGTCCATTCCCCCTCCTGCTGATAGCTGCATTTGACTGCTGGCGAGACCTGCCACGCCTGCTCTGCTGGCCTGACACAGTGGCTGGCCGCTGTGTTGCCGCTGTCGCAGGCCCTGATGTAGAAGCACCAGCTGCTGGTGGTGTCACAGCAGGCGTTGCTGGTGCGGCAGGGGCTGGAGGCACACTGGTAGTGGGCCTGGCTGCGGCTGTAGTTGTTGGTGTTGAGGCTGGGGGCGCGCTAGTTGTGGGCCTGGCTGCGGCGGGTGTTGTTGTGGTTGAGGCTGGGGGCGCGCTAGTTGTGGGCCTGGCTGCGGCGGTGGTTGCTGCGCCAGACGCAGGAGGCGCACTGCTGGAGGACCTGGCTGCTGGTGTTGTTGCTGCGGCAGGGGCTGGTGCCTGTGTTAGTGGCGGCACCTCCTCCTCATCCTGGGCCTCCTCATCTATTAGCAGCCTCTCGCTGTCGCTGCTGTCTGCGCCACCTGTGAGGGTAAGTGGATGTTCATTATTTGCATGTATCTGTCACACGTGCAGTTGCTACTTGCATGCTGGGTGACATTCGCTGACTGGCTATGGCTTTGCGTACTTTGGAACCTGTCTGGCTGCATTGTGGTAGTACTACATTGTGGCCACACTACATGTCCCACAATGCTTCAGGGCATTACCTGATGTGCAACAATGGCATGACTATGGAACATTATGGGAGCCTATATGGTCATGGACATTCATAGGGGACAGGGTCGCAGTCGCATGCCACTTACCTTGGATGTCTTGGGTGGGGCGGGATGAGTCCAGACGCGTTACTCCAGTGCACGCCTCCCTCTAAAGCGTGTTTTCCACTTGGTCCTCCAAGGCTGTGTTTGGAGGGACTGTAGGTCCTCCCCCTCCAGTGCCCGATGCCTCTCCAAGGCGCTCTGCCACCTTTTCTTTGGCACGACCTCGGAGGTCATACCATCTTTTTTTTAATTCGTCCAGTGACCTATCAGCCACACCCACGGAGTTCACCGTGGACGCAATTTCCTGCCAGATCCTCCTTTTTTCCTGCTCCGGCACCCTCCTAGAGTCCTTGCCAAACAGTTTGGAATGGTTGGCCACCACCCTTTCTATCAAATGCTCCAGCTCCTGTTCTGAAATTTTCAACTTCCTCTTCCGCCCTGTGGTGTTGCTGGGCCCAGAAACAGCTTCCTCAGACATGGCAGCACTGTTGTTGTACAGTAGGAATCCAAAAAGATTAGCAGGAGCTCTCTCAGTTGCTGACTCGAGGTCTGCCTCACTGTGGTGAATGGGGGTGGGAACTGGCTGCTTCCTGGTTGTGATCTCATCACTGTGCTCGAAATGCGACTTCCCGTTTTCCCGATCTCGTGATTTTTGCGATCTCGCAATTTGCGATATCGCTATTTGCGATATCGCAATTCCAACACAGATGTAGCCGGAAATAGCGATTTTTCTGCGATTATCGATAATCGCTAACGGAATTTGCGATCGCGTGCGAATTGCATTTTGTTGTCGCAAAACATCATGAATTCCGATCTACGATTTCTCAATTGCGATTCACAATTTTTCGCAATTTGAGAATCGCAGATGCCGGTTTTCATGAATCAGGCTGTATATATTTTCAGGAATCTTTGGATCTAGAACAGAGATCTCATTAACTGAAATAATCGACCAAATAGTATGAAAGGGCTTATATTCATCTCTATGGCAGTGCTCAGAATTTGCCTCGAATCGGCATGGCTAGATCCAAACCCGCCAACCTTCCAACAATGGCGAGCATGACTACTAGCAACACATACCCTAGAGATAGCTATGTACAGTAGGAGGGGAATGAAAAAGAAAAAGAAAGGATTAGAAATCTGGGATCCTCTTACAAGATGGATAGGAAACTCATGATAAAAATGATGAACTAGGATACAGTGTCAAATATGATTGATTTTCTATGTTACATGCTTAAAACTATGCTTATACCTGACTGTGTATGTATATATAAAATGACATGCCTGTAGTGGAGTGTGGGGAGGGGGGGCTCGGGGGGATGGTTGGTTAAAACTTTAAAATCTCAATAAAGAATTGTTTAAAAAAAAATAGTTTAATATCTTAGCCCTGTGAGTGCACTCAAATATATGTACATTGGTGGCCATTTCGACATCTGACCGGAAAGGCCTCTCTTAGAACCAAGAAAATATGGGGAATATTAGCAAGGGCAATATAGCTTCTTTAGCAGGACTTTTTCCCACTAAAGCAGCGATAGTTTTATCGCCCTATTAGCAAGCTGTCACTAACAGCAGTTAGCGACAGCTTTTAGGCGATAGCGACCGGTTTGGGACCCACTTTGCATGTCAGCGATATTTATCGCTAATGGCATGCAAAGTGGGTGTACCCAACCTGTTAGAGACTGAAGGCAGTCACTAACACAGCAATCTCCTATTAGCAAGTCAGGCTGTGCGATTAAAAAAGTTACGGTAAACGTGATTATCGCCAGAACCCTAACGCCTGCACAGACCGTGACTAAACCTGTTTATCCAATAGGAGGTGAATATTCAGGTTAAGTCCCCATTATCGTTAATTTTTTTTTTTTTTTTTTTTTTTTTTTTGAAGACGTTTATTAATGTTCAAAGGTACAGTACACATAGCAAAGCCTACAACCCTGCGGGCCGGCTGCAAATGAACGGTAAATCGTGGGTGTGTGGGCCATCACAAAAAGGGCATGTCATTGCGTCCCTTGTGTCCCCGGTGTGCTAGGACATGGAGAAGATAATCACAATTTCTTAGGTCAAGAAAGGGAAAGTCCATAAATGACGCCTCATTTTTCATTTTTCCTAGAACTGAGCCATAAAATTGGCAAACTAAACAAAACAGTTCGTATCGGTGCGTCCCAATGTTCCTATCGCGGCTTCCCCACTCGAAGTCTGTCCCACAGGCACGGTGTTAGTAGGTGCCACCTCTGTACGGTGTGTTGTTTGCCGATGCTGTTACAGTGCAACTGGAGGTCAGAGGTGTGCGCGCGCAAGTGTGCCTGAACTTGGAGTGGGATAGCCCCTGCGGGCCATGATGTGCCATCGGTCGCCGGTCCCCATTATCGTTAATGCCTGAATATCGCTGGATTTCCAGCGATATTCACGCATTGAACCGCTATCGCTGGATATTTTATCACAATAGAGATAAACGTTGCTAATAGCATGTTATCTCTGCAATAATATCCGGCGATAGGCAGCGATAAAAAAAAGGCGCTAAGCACATTTAGCGATAGATTTGCTAATATGCCCCTAAGGGCCAGATGTAGGTAAAATAGATTTACCGATTTTTAATTACCGAATTTTACCGATTCGGTGATTAAAAATCGGTAAATCTAAGGGGTGAATATGTAGGTATTCCAGATGTGCTGGAATACCGATTCGGAAGAATTCGGTATTTACTGATTCGGTAAATACCGAATCGGTAATGCCCATTCATTCCTATGGGCTTTGAAGCCCATAGGAATGAATGGACATTACCGATTCGGTATTTACCGAATCGGTAAATACCGATTTTCACAAGGGTGCAGGGGGTGTCACTTTGACACCCTCTGGCACCCCCAAAACAGGCTCGGGTGCCATGTGGCAGGCATACATGCCCTAAGGGCAGGTCTGCCTGTCACATGGCATAGGTTTGCATGCACACATGTGCATGCATACCGGAATCGGTATTTTACCATCAAATTGGATTTGATGGTAAAATACCGATTTGTTAAGGCCTCTGGGACTCTGAAGAGTCCCACGTACATCTGGGTGCCTCACAATCGGTAATTTTTATTTTACCAAATCGGTAAAATTACCGAATCAGTAATTTTACCGATTTGGTAAAATAATGCCCTCTACATACCTGTCACCCATTTACCGATCTGTAACGGCCAAAATCGGTAGTTACTGCTCTGTAAATGGCCACCTACATCTGGCCCTATGTTGCCAAATATTCTTTTAATCTCTAAACAAAATAAAAAAATTCTCGCATTTGTGTCTTAATTGTGTTAGTTAGACCCATGTAGCTATTTTAGTGAGAATGTGCTATGCTGTGAATGTTCTTTGGATATTGTAGGCTATATTTTTTAAATGCTTTCATATCTAAATAAATGCTATATTAAAAAAATTACTTCAAATTATAATGATTGCAGGTGGAGAGAAAGTGATTACAAACGGTTAAGGTGCAATCATCCGCTACATCAAAGATGAATCTCCAGAATACCTTGCCCTAAAACAGGCCACCTTTCATTCTCATTAGCCACAGTTGCAATAGAGTTTGCCTTTCTCCTGCATTGTTCGTGGTCCTCAACAATAAATCTAGAGGTAGCATTGAATGTGGTGTAAAAGTGAATAAAATCGATTTTTGTAAACACTCAGACTGAAATGAATACAACACAAATAGAAAAAAGCCTCTTAGTGACACATTTGTGATGTTCCACCCCAATTTAATCTGACACTGGAATCGGGCCCTGACTGTATGAAAGAATTGTGGAAATACATATGAGTGTGCCGCAGCCAGGGACTTGTACTCATGTTAAGTGTTTACTCTCTTCTGACCTGACTGTGATCTTGGGAAGTTGGTGTGTTTCACAGTGCACCACATACCATGCTTTAGTCCTTCTGTATCTTGCCAGTGAATAATTGAAGGTGTGGAGTTATTTTTACTTAGGATGTAGACAACATTTATATAAAACAAAATATATGACATTGCTCTACTAACACAGGAAGCCCTTCAGTTTTCCCTCAGTAACCATGATTGCCTTTCAGCAGATTAAATAATCCCCATGCATTACGTTCCAGCAACTAAAATGCATGGTAGTGATTAGAAAGGACACTCACTGTAGGTGCTCTGTTACCATTTCTAGTCACATGGCCTTCAGGTGAAAGGTCAGTTCTGCACATGTATTCAAGAACATTTACTACTATATCACACAATTGAGCACAGCAACCAAAATGGTTGCCCTGTAGTGTGCTGGTCTGCGTTACACAAAAGGCAGACAGCAGGACAGCGCCACATCTGCAAAGATTTGGGGAGATACGAGAATTGTGGTGCAGGGACATGCATCATATGCAAAAGGGCAGTAGTGTAACATATTTATAGAATATGGCGCATTCCTGTGTTTTCCCCCTGTGCTGGTGCTGTTTTGGAATTCTAGCCTTGTTGGACTTGAACCTTTTTGCAGGGTGAACTTTTTGCCTTCCTCCTATATTTTGTCTGACCTGTTGTGGGCTGTTTTATGACTATGGGCACTTTACCACTGCTGTCCAGTGCTAAAGTGCATATGCTCTCCCTATTGTAAATTGATGTATGGATTAGTGATTGCATGATTGGCTGATTTGGTTTACTGGTCAGACCATAGCACCATGCACTCGGAGTGCCCAGGGCTTGTAATCCAAATGCTTTATAATATCAGACACCCCTATGGTAGTCCCAAGTGCAAGGTGCATTGTGAGTATAAGGTAGGACATGCCCTGGTGTGTGTGGCATGTCCTAATAGTGAATTACAGCCATTTTCGTTTTTCCCTATTGCAAGGCTACCTGTTCTCCGAGGCCAGAATGGGTAGTTAGATTATTACATTTTATAATCCTAACTGACTGTCAGGTCCTTGAATCCTCTGAGACGTACGATGCTATGTGCGCTCCAGCTGCTGATATCTCTCAGGTCTGATTATAACCACAGACTCTTTTGAGCGATCAGGTGAGGGAAGGAAAGGGAGGGAACAGCAGGGAAGTAGATCTGTAACGAGACAAATACACAAATGTAACTATTGTCTTCTGTGACAGTTTTCTAATTCTCAACATCAAACAGTTATGGGATATATCCTTCCTTAATACCTGAAAAGGAAAATAACTGTTCTCTAATCCATGGTAGCAACACTTAAGCCACTGTCTATACTAGATCTGGAGAAAGAAGAACAACATTACAATTGTCCTGCAATAACCCTGAATACATATGAAAGCAAGATCATACATAGGGCATATCTAGAGTTTCTTAGTGGCTAATGTCAGGGGCGAAGAGCTATCTTCCACGGAGCTCGGATTGCCCCTGCTAGATAAACTATGAGCAGATAGAAACAGCAATAAGCTTAGCCCAAATAACGTGTACAGTACTGTAGCATTCGGTATTCATTGGCAATCAGCAAGTCTTGGCATAACCATAAAACATAAGCAGTCTGTAACAGTTTACCATGTATCCACTTCGAGAGAAATGCACGAAAATACCCAAAAGGAAGTTCCAGTCCTCCCGGTGTTAAGTCATACCAATCAAGGACGTAACAAAATCATGATTGCCATAATCTCCATTAAGCTCCAAGCACAGCCGAGCTTAAAGTAGGGAAAACAAGTGAGAAACTCGCACCTAAGGTTAAAGCGCAAACTGTAACCTCGCAAGAGTCAACAGACTAGTCCAATGAGGCTATGCGGGAAAAATGCTCTAACCTAGAGTGCTTCCAAACGTTCTCTAAACACGAAGTGTATCCCAGCAATGAGTCATGGACACTGACTCTTCCAACGGGGATACCATATGATTACCAAAATACTCTCAGTCCCGCAAGAGTCACGGAACGGACTCAGCCAACGGGGCTGATCAAAGGATCATGAATCCGCTCGAGAAGAAATGCGGAATTCCTAGCCAGGGATCAAGGCGAGAACCAGAAATAAAGTGGTGCAAGGCACCTCTACCGGAATACTGAAGACTCAGATGTATCTCAGGAACATACAGTAATTAGCGGCAGAGACGGGAGTTCCAGGAAGCACTTTATCCAGCTTCCAACATGCTCCCAACGTCATCGACGGAACGTCTCCCACGGCCTCTTGGGAATTGTAGTTCCGTTATAGACGCCTCCATCTACATGGAGCTGGAAGAAGTGTCAATGTTCTTTTGGGGCGCGGGGTGTGCGCCGTGACAGTACATCCCTTCCCTCGAAGAACACTGACAGAGACAAGGCTTAGAAGGAAATTTCCTGTGAAAAATGTCAGTGAACCTGCGAGCATCGACCCCAGATTCCGGTTACCAGGAATTCTCCTTGTTACCATAACCTTTCCAGGCAACCAAATACCACAGTGTCAGAGTCCACTTTCTTACCAACTTTTCCTCTCGAAGACTTGCACAGGAACAGAAGATGCTAGCTTTCCGACTCCCTCTTCCAACAAATCAGAATCAGAATATATCTTGACTCTAACTGATTAGATAGAGGGAAGGGGAAAATTGGATTAAATAACGAAATAAATAAAACAGAGAAGAGACTGGTCCTGATCCTCTGGAGTTCCGTGGAATCTTCAATCAGCTTGCAAATCAGCTTCTCAAAGAACCCTAGGAATACTAAACACATACAAGATAATAAATCACTGTACCTGAGCTACTCTGGTCTTCCTATTACTGTTTCTAAGAACACCTACCCAGGAATCAGTAACGACCTGCCGCTCTTCTATACTGAAGTGTAGCTTGGTGAATGATCTGCCTAATTTGGAATTTCAGATGACAGCTCTTCCTCCTACTTCTGCAAATGACATTAGGGTTATTACTTTCTGCTCACTGCTCTGTGTTTGCTCTATATAATGCTGCTTGTTTTCCCACCTACCAGTGTAGTCTAAAATGTTGTCCTTATATTGTTTTCTTCTTGTACAGAGACCTTCTCCTGAATAGGTGAATTAACTTCATTCAATTCTCCAGGTAAGTTTCCTATTCTTCTGCTTGTAAATTCTTTCACAGTACTCAAACAACCTCTCTAACACTGTCCCTATTCTTTTCTAGATAACGTGAAGTCTTTTGTCTTGCACTGGTTAAAAGGACGAAATTCAGCACTGGTGAGTTTGATTCACTCAGTTAATGTTCATTAATCTTTCCATGCATTGATAAAGTTGAAATACAATATTTACACAGTCTCATGAACTTGCACAGAATACAGGAAACATTCCACTTAGCTCTATGTTTCTCCGCTACTTTGAATGAGTCTCTCTCCTTCAGCTTCCGAGAATAAATGACAGGAATTCTCTGCTTGGAAAGATTCTTCTCTGACACGCTGTTCAAAAGGCTCCGGTTTCTTTTCTGAAAACACGAACTCTGCTTGAACACTCTGAAAACTCTGGACTGCGTGAACCCAAGGTCAAGGCAATGAATGTTGAAAAAACTCTTCACTGGCTGAAATCATTTCTTAGCTTATTTTCCGAAGGCACACTCTAACGCGACCACTGTGACTGGATTCCTCGATGAGGTGCGCAGTTCCAAAGGAACGCGCGCTGCACCTGGACTCTCGATCTCGCGCTGGGAAGGCTAGACTGCTAACCTAGCATTCCGCGCATTCCACAGCTCGGACCAAGTGAAGTCTCGGCTGGCGCGCCATTTTCTTGTCTTTAAGCACATTGAATCTGCATTAGGCTTGCTGAAAGGAGGGATCCTGACAGTACCCCCCACCAAGGAGGGTCCTCCCGGTCTAGGTTTGGTAGGATTTCTTTGGTGAAAGAGGCACACCAACCTAGGAGCATGAACATCCGACTCCAACTCCCAAGACCTTTCCTCTGGCCCATAGCCTTTCCTGTCCACTAGATAGTACAGTCTTCCTCTTACTCGTTTTGAATCCACAATTTCCTTGACCTCAAATTCTAATCCAGTTTCTAACTGAATGGGAGGTGGAATTCCTTCTTTCCGCAACCCCTCAACTGATTTCTTTAATAAGGAGACATGGAAAACTGGATGAATCTTTAGTTTTGTGGGCAAAGTTAGTTTAAAGGTTACTGGATTGATCTGTTCTGCAATAGGATATGGTCCTATGAATCTAGGCTGAAACTTTCTACTGCCTTTTAATCGAAGATTCTTAGTATTTAACCAAACCTCATCACCTACTTTTAAATCTGGGGTATCTCTTCTCTTTTTGTCAGCATACTTCTTGTACCTGCTTTTTGCCTGCTCTAAATTCTTGGATGCCTCTTCATGTATCTGCTGTAAGTGAGTTACTAAATCCTGAACTGCCGGGACAGAGATGTGAACATCTTGCACTGTGGAATTCGGGTGTTTGCCATAATTCAAATAGAATGGTGAATAACCCGTGGACACATTCTTTGCGTTATTATAGGCAAATTCTGCAGTCCATAAATAGTCCAACCATTCCCCACCCTGCTTCAACGTGAATAACCTTAAATACTGCTCCACTTCCTGGTTCACTCGTTCTGTTTGTCCATCAGTCTCTGGGTGGAAACTGGTGGAAAAACGTGTCTCAACCCCAAGTCTCTTCATAAAGGCCTTCCAGAAATGAGACACAAATTGCGTTCCTCGGTCCGATATCATGACCTCAGGAATTCCATGTAATCTCACCACCTGAGCAGTAAATTGAGCTGCTAACTGCCTAGCAGTTGGAGTTCCTTTCAATGCTACAAAATGTGCCATTTTGGTGTATGTATCCACTACCACTAAGATGGTGTTAAACCCTTGACAAGTGGGAAGATCAGTTATCAAATCTAGAGTGACTGTGTGCCAGGGGGAAGGAGGGTTAGGCAAAGGTTGTAATAAACCCTTAGGTGCTTGCCGTTCTGATTTTCCCTGCGCACAAATCTCACATGTCTTTACATATTGCTCAATGTCCTTATTCATGTGTGGCCACCAATACTTTCTTTTAACTAAGTCCACAGTCTTCAATTCTCCCTTGTGACCTGCCAACAGATGATCATGGCATTCATTCATCGCTTGTCTCTGTAGTGTAGAAGTGGGTAAGTATAAGGCTTCAGTCTGATAAGGTAAACCATCAATGACTTCTCTCCCATCTCCTTGCTGCATCCACTCCAGCATTTTCTCAGGCGACATGACCTGGAGAATTTGTTCCTTAACACTCAAAGAATCTACTGCGCTGATGATTTTTGAATTGGGAATGATTGCTTGTGTCTTAATTTCCTCTTTTCCTTCTCCTGTACCCATTCGGGACAAGGCGTTCGCTTTTCCATTCTGAGCTCCAGGTCTGTAGGTAATGACAAAGTCGTAGTCGGCGAAATACAATGACCAGCGAAGTTGCCGAGGCGTCAAGGTCCTGGCTGATTTTAAAAATTTCAAATTACGATGGTCGGTGTAAACTGTAACTACATGATGAGCTCCCATTAAGTAGTGTCTCCACTCCTTGAAGGCGTCTTTTATTGCTAATAGTTCCTTCTCGGTTATTGTATAGTTGATTTCTGCTGGAGTCAATTTCCGTGAACGATAGGCCACGGGGTGTAGTTGACCAGTTTCCTTGTTCCTTTGAGAAAGTACACCTCCTACAGCCAGATCGGAAGCGTCCGTTTCAACATAGAAGGGCTCAGATGGGTCTGCATGAAGAAGGATCGGAGCTGAAGTAAATTCATCCTTTAAGGCCTTGAACTGTGGTAAATATATGATTTACCGTCTTAATTTCTATGCAGGTAAGTACTTAATCAATAATAACTCAATCGGAAAGAAAGACGCAGAGTCCGTGGTGTTAGAGTTCTTAGGGGTTTTATTCCTTAAAAAGGAATGGTCATGACCGGATATCTGGTTCCTGCCACCACTGAGGGTGCAGGAAGGGATAGAGCCATATTTTATTGACAATACATAGCTTATATACTTGAGTTACATTATAGAAACCAATATAGTAGGCGTAACAGCTGAGAGAAACAAGATAAAACACACACGTGGTCGTGATACGTAATTAGAAGGCGTGAACTAGGCGTGAACATAGAGGTGTGTGCTAGAAACGTCACAGGTAGGTGTCATAAGTGGGTGGCAACAAGAGCAGAATCTTGCAATGTCAGCAGAAATCTGAGGCCTGGATGCGCGCGCAGCTGCATGACGTGTGACTGACGTGAAGCTGAAGGGTGCAGGGGACTTGACATTTTAACTAGCGGAAAGAGACAGAAGTCTGGCATGTCAGATCAACTTGTGCTTCTATCATATCTGATATCTGATGTTTAGGAACTGAGCGATCTGGACGGAAAGGTCTCTGGGGCAGAAGCTATTCTATACTGACTGTGAGTGCGTGTATAAGCGCCTAAGTGTCTGCATGAGAAGCGTGGGGGCATGGGCCTTCCATGGGAGCATGGTAACAGAGGCTATGAATTACTTGCACAGAGACAGTAAGGCCAGGCCCCTCGCTCTGCAGCTGGGGGAATGTTTACTTAAACTAGTAGGCAGGAATGCATCTTCGGAGAGGGAAACAGATAACTCGAAGGTTGAATTCATTCTTGGCAGGCAGCAGGCTGAGCTAAGCGCGGTGGGCCGCGCTGGGAGTAAGGCAGAGTTCACAGGTACAGGGGCAGTCTGGGCTGAGGCTTTCAGAATCAGAAGGCAGGAAAAAGGCTCAATGGCAGAATTCAGGGCCTACTTTGCCAGAGCTGAAAAACGTGTAAAGTACACTACAAAAAGACGTTGGCATGGCATACTTAGGAACGGACTATTCAACCCATTCAGGGTGGGTCTGAAAGAGGACATGTTAACGTTGGACGCAAATGTATTTGCGTCTTCATAGCTGGCACAGGAGGGAAGTTACATGCACTTTAAACTCGTACATGGAGACGGTAGGGTACACGATAGGGAACATAACTAGACCAAAAATTTATATTTCCTCATTCCCTCCTTGTTCCCTACGGACCCTTCATGATATCTCGATCATCATGAATCGATGAGTCTGTTCTTGTAACATCATTTGCTCGTCTCTCTTCCGTTGTCGGTTTGAGAGAAAACTGGAATGTTCAATGCACGATGTGGCGCACAGTCCACATATCGCCGGCCCACACTGTAGGCACAGGCAGCAACTGAATACTATGACAAGGGCAATGCCTAGGAAGGATAGGATCTTCCATCCCCAAGCGGTCAACGTTGTCCAGAACCAACCGGACCAAGTCCAGGTGCCTGGATTCTGATGTATCAAACTTGCAATCTTATGAAGACGTGTAATAGCTTTGTATACAGATGGCGCGTTTTCTGGAATGAAAACACAGCAACTTGACCCGATGACCTTACAAGCTCCACCTCTATCTGCCAAGATGACGTCAATAACAAGACGATTTTGAAGGACAACAATCCGCATAGCAGACTGCTCCTCTGTTAAGTTACCTAGGGCGGAGGCAGTTTCATGTACTACTGCTTCAAGTGTTCTAGTTAGTCTACGTATTAATTTACTGTTTTGGACGGGGCCTGTGAAGAAAAAGAATCCTTTATTAAAATCTGTGTATTGCTCCCATGCCGTTTCAGTATAGTCGACAATCGGGAGATCTCTTCGGAATCTATCTTTTACTAGATTTGTATTTCTATGATAATCAGGAGGAGCTAGGAAAACAGGGGGCAGAAGGAAAGCAATGTAACAGGTACCATCCCAATCTGGAGGTAAACGTATGTATGCGGTATGGCCACAAACAAAGTAGGAATGACGTGTAGCTCGAAATGAGGACCTACCCTCATCAGTGAATTCGACCACAGTAGTACATTTACTATGACCTAAGTGTACTGAACCTTTCTTTCTAACACAAAGATGACCAGTGACTGGTAATACTGACATAGCGGGGAGAATGGGTGCAGCTTCGGACTCAATAGTAAGGATCATGAGGTTAACTGTGTAATTACCTAATCCATATACTTCGTTTTCTAGATCAGTTCCTATTCTAACGGATCGTCCACTTTTATCAGGGTAACAGACGTCGAACAGAACTGAATTCAGGTTTCCCCAAACCCAGCCCCCTTCGCGGGTAACAGCAATATCAGAATCTAAAGAATTAATCAATCTACTCCATGCACCACAGGAGCCATTGTGAGTGAACGGATACGGAAAGAGGGGCAGAACTCCCTTGTATTTCTGATGGGGAGGGAGTCGGCCACATATCCAACAGTTTGTAGCATTGCTCGTCTGATGGGAGTGATGTAACATGCTAATGAATGTGTTGTTGCGCAGTGCAAGTCTGTAAGACAATTCGTGAGGGGGTAATGTACTAAAAGAATGTTCAGCAGAAACATTGTAAACAGATTGTTCACGCTTGAAGATAGGGTAATATATAGGAAGCAATATACTCGCCACAATATTCAGAAGACTTAGAAAAAACATGATTAATAAAGTCACTATACAGTGGCTGCGGAGTGATTTGCAATATGCACGTTTCTTGAATTCTCTCTCTCTCTCTCTATCTCGATCTAGGGGATACATGTCAGAAACTATTTAACCGATTCACCTAGGGGAGGACTTAAACAATTAAACTGTCTGACTTGCTAGATCGAAGCTTCAGTTTATACTCCTCTTGGGGAGTTTTCTCTCGTTCGGGAACCTTAAAGTCACTAGGTTTAATACAGTCTTTGGTGGGGGTGGACGAGTCAGGGTCTGGTTTCAGTTCGTTGCACTTTTTAATATGACTCGTATGTATCCACCCCTTTCTGCCTTCCACTTTGATTGCTGTCCTCGTGGTGAGCAGGACGGTCTTCGGCTCTTTCCAGCGGGGCTCCAGCGGACTTTTCCTGTCAAAGTTCCTTATTAAGACGGTGTCACCTGGTCGGACATCGTGCGGCTTTACATCAGTGTTGTCAGGGAAGGCTACGGCAACCTGTGAACGACATGATTGGAGTGCAGACATCAAGGAGGCAAGGTAATCTGCCAGCATATTACAATCGACATCAGTAATTTTCTTAGGCATGGGCGTCCCCCACATATTCGGTGGTCTGCCAAAGACCACTTCGTACGGGGATAGTCCTGATCTCGAATGGGCAACCATTCTCATATAGAACAATGCAACTGGCAGGGCGACTATCCAGTCGACCCCTTTCTCTTTACAAACTTTAGCAAGGCGGGTCTTTAATGTCTGGTTATGCCTTTCTACAAGGCCTGCGGCTTCGGGATGTCGGACACAATGGAATCTCCACTGATATCCTAGCAGAAGGGAGACATGCTTCATGAGTTCGGATGAGAACGGCTGTCCGTTATCTGAGTACACGACACGAGGCAAGCCGTATCGTGGGAAGAACTCTCGAACGAGCTGCCTGGCAGTGGTCGGGGCAGTGTAATCTGAGACTGGGTATGCTTCGGTCCAACGGGCAAGTGCACAAACAACTACGAGGACATATTTGAATCCCCGACAACGGTCCATCTGGATATAATCCATCTGGAGGACTTCAAAAGGGTGATCGGGAGGATGAAATCCACCTTGCTCTACAGGAACGCTTTTACCTGGATTGAACTGACAACAGATCATGCAAGTACGCACTTTCTGTTTTGCTGCTGCTCGTAAGTGTTTGTTGTACCAGAGTTTCTGTAAACTGTCTAACATAGCTTTCTCTCCTAGATGTGCAGGACTATGTGCTGTATTTATCATGATTTGGACCATTGAGTCGGGGAGAAACCATGTAGATTTTCCCTTTGTGACCCATCCTTGATCTGTCTGGATCCCTCCTAGTTCAGTCCATTTCTTTATTTCATCTGGAGTGGCATGTGTCTGAATATCGATTACGTCTAGGGTGGCATCCCTGACTGACATACACTGAGTTGGTACTATTGTCTTTGTCACATCAGTAGTCTGGGTGTGAGTCAATGCTGTATGTTTTGCTGTCTGGTCTGCCAGGTCGTTACCCTGGGAAACAGAATCCGTAACTTTAGTATGTGCTTTACACTTCATGACTGATATGCCCGAGGGCAAATGTATTGCTTCTAACAGTGCTTGAATGAGGGGACCGTGTTGGATCTTGGCACCATGAGAGGTCAAGAAACCTCTTTCTTGCCATAACATTCCGAAGTCGTGTACGACTCCGAACGCATAACGGGAATCAGTGTATATGTTAACATTTCTGTTCTTGGCTAGAATACAAGCTCGGGTCAGAGCGATGAGCTCCGCCGCTTGAGCAGACAGTGTGTCAATACGATGTGTTTCTTTAACTTCAGTTTCAGTGGTCACTGCATACGCGGCCACTAATTCTCCCGTACTTGTTCTCATGCATGAACCGTCCACATAAAGTGTCAGGTCTGGATTTGCCAGTGGAACATCTGTTAGGTCTCGTCGAGGTTTTGTTACTGTATTAATGATCTCTATGCAATCATGCGGGGTTGGATCTGTCATAATTGTAGGTAACAATGTTGCGGGGTTCAGAATGCTACAGCGTCTGATTTCTATGTGTGGCTGGAATAGTGTCAATTCATAGCCTGTCAGTCGTGCTATAGTCAAGTGCTGAGTCTGGGTTCTGTTTAAAAGAACCTCTACAGAATGTGGAACTTGAACTGTTAATGGATGTCCTAAAACAATTGAGTCGCTCTGTCTGATTGCTAGTGCTGTTGCTGCTACTGACTTCAAGCACGCAGGGAGTGCCTGAGCTACTGAATCCAATGTACTTGAAAAATAAGCGCAAGGCTTATGTGAACCTGCTTGATCTTGAGTGAGGACAGACAATGCTGTACCCTCACGTTCTGTAACAAAAAGTGTAAAAGGTTTGCTGTAACATGGTGTCGCTAGAACTGGTGCTTGACATAAAGCTTTCTTTAATTCTTCAAAAGCCTGTGTATGTTCCAGAGTCCAAGGAAGGACAGTCGAAGTCGCTGCCTCCTGTGTTGTTAACTGGATGAGTGGTTTAGCTAAAAATGCATACTGGGGAATCCATTGTCTGCAGTACGAGGTGAGGCCTATAAAGGCCCGCACTTCCTTTTGTGTCTGGGGTTGTGGCATATTTACAATTAACTGGATGCGATCGGGAGTGAGCTGTCTCCCCACTTTGGACAGCAAGTGACCCAAGTACACAACTTGCTGAACACAGAATTGTAGCTTCGAAGGAGACACCTTGTGTCCCTTGTCGGCCAGAAAATGTAAAACTGTCAGTGATGCTTGTTCACATTCGGGCTCACTTCGTGCGGTGATCAGCAGATCATCGACGTATTGCAGTAAAGTGGTGTTAACTGGCATAATGATACAATCAAGTTGTCTTTTCAGTGCTTGGCTATAGATGCTGGGGCTTTCTGTGAATCCTTGAGGTGCGCGTGAAAATTTGAAACTTCGTCCATTTAAACTGAATCCGAAGAGATATTGGCTCTCTGGATCAATAGGTACACTGAAGAAGGCGTTCTTGAGGTCAATTACAGTAAAGAACGTTGCTTCTGAATCAATAGCCGTCAATAAGGAAGAGATGTCGGGAACCACAGGGTACTGTGGAATAATGCATTTATTCAGTTCTCTTAAATCAATCACCAGCCGATATACTGGCGGTGCATTGGGATCAGTACGTTTAAGAATCGGAATGATGGGTGAATTACAGATATTGGAGTCGGTTTCTACGACCACTCCTTGGGCAATGAGCTCTTCAATGATTTCCAGTAAAGCCACTACAGCATCGGGTGGTAACTTGTATTGTCTGATTCTGGGTAAAACTACACCTGGTTTGAGTGTAACACGGTATGGTGTAATGTGCATACAACCTACATCAGTTGGGCCTTTTGCCCACAAGTGATCTGGTAAATTTTTCAATCTGACATCAAACTCTCGTAACACATAATGACCCTTAAAGTCTCTTAAGAAAAGTCTAACTCCTTCCGGGGAGCAACATATAACAGCTCCTAGAGCTTTCAATGTTTTTATTCCTAACAGATTTTCTGGACATGATTTCGTGAGTAACAGGTCTGTAACACGTGATAATGGACCCACAGCCAGGGGGACTGGTTTCGATACCTCATTTACAATAGGCTGTCCTGAAAAACCAAGGGAAACATTCTGTGAGCCTGAGAGGGGTGCCCCTGGGACTTCATCATGGCTGATTGTGGTGCGACTTGCCCCTGTATCAATTAAAAACTTTCTGTCTTTTCCCAATACTTGACTGTGTACATAAGGACCCTCTTGATCTACAGGAATTTCAATAAGAGGCAAGCCACCCTCCCTCTCTAGGCTGTTTCATGTGTATCGTTGATAATCGGGATAATCAGATTGGGCATACTGGTACATCTGTTGCGAAACTTGCTGAGTCGCGGCAATGGGCTGTGGCTGTGACTGTCTCTGAGGTACCGCTACTGTCTGTGCTGTATGTGATGGAGCATGCATAGGCTGTGTATTCTGCATGGGCTGTATATTCTGTGAAGACTGATGCTGGTTATGGTCTTGTCTAGGCGGATGCGGTCTTTCTTTAGTTTTACCTGTCGCTATATTATGTTTCAGAACTGGGCATTCGTGTACGTAGTGACCTGGCTGCTTGCAATAGTTGCATGTCCCTTTAACGGGAGCTGCGGAATGGCCTGTCTGGGTCGTACCCTTTCTCTGGCCGTCGGCTGGAACCGATTGGGCCACTAACATTTTCATTTTCGTGTCTTTCATGCGTTTCTGTTCCTGATCCTGTTCTTCTCTAATTCTATTCTGATGATATTGTAACATCTGTAACATCTGGGATGGCGTATTTGCCTGCCAAGTACTTTCAACTTTATACACGCGGTTCTTAACTAATGGCAGGGAATTCTCGACTAATTTTGATACAAAAAGATGCGGGTATGACTCACTACTTGGTTTAAGGCCACTATTAATAATGAAACATTTCTCGAATCTTGAATAGAAGTCACTAGTATCTTCATCGTGTTTCTGCTTACAGGACGAGATTGCGTCCCAATCTTCCTTTCTAGTTGTCAGTAATCTTGGGAGAACCTGTACTATCAAACCTGGTAATGCTTTAGTTTTCTCCCCAAGGCCTAGCCCTGGGGTACGTTTTCCCTCCTCTTCTTCTATTTCTGCCCATACAATCTTTTTGTCTCCCACTTCCCATTCTTTTTCCTTGAGTTTCTCGTAGATGCCCGTGGGCAGCAGTACCTTTAACATTTTCATGATATCTTCATATGTGTAATCCCCCATCAGTAACATGTCTTTAAGTTCTCTATGAAAACCTGCAGGGTCTTTATCATGACAGAGTACTAGTTTCTTCATTTCCAATAGTTCTAACTTGGTCAGAGGCGTGTGTACGTACACACGTTTCAGATTATGATCGGCACCCATGACTGGATGTACTTCTCGTAAGGGGTTCTGGCTTTCAATGCCATGCAGGCGCTCCATATGATACATTTTTCTTTCTGGGGGCGGAGCAGGAACATATTGTGAACCCAGGAAAGTGTTATGTCTGTGTCGTTGTTCTAGAATTATTTGAATTAATTTGGTACTTAAACCTCTCCATCTATCCATGAGTAGTGCTTCTAATGTATCGTGTAAGGGACCTGGGTCAGCGTGTTGATATCTGAATAGCGTGAGGAGGTGTTGAATCATGTATACACCTGCTAACTTCTGCTCATCTGGGGAAAGGTGCAGAAATGTCTGTGCTACGGTGTCATCATTGTATATATTCGGGTTGTCAGCCCATAGTACAGCTGACCGGGCTAGTTCTTGTTCATCCATAGAATTGAGTACATGGTACCCCATTCGTTCTCGAAGCCTTTTATCAGTCTCCTGGAACTGATGTTCAGGAGAATTCGGTTTTGTTATGCCAGAGATAAAAACTCTCTTGCTTTCTGGACGAATGCCTTTCCTAAGGTAAGTTCCCTTACCTACATATGCTATCGTATCTGTAGTCTTTTCTGGTTCTTCAGGTTCTTCCTCCTCCTCGGAGGAGGCATTCTCTTTTTCTTTTTCTTTTTTGTGTATCTCTATTACTTCTTTTCTTATTTTCTTGTACATACTGGCTATGCAACCCCCTTTATCATGTTTTCCTTCAGATATATTTTGACCCCACTTGTTGAGTCCATCTAATTCATCCTGGTCTGTCTCAGGCCTGTCTCGTTCTCTTATTAAGCAATTTATGAAAAAACGTAGTAGATACGCTTGAGTGTCGACTTTCTGATGTGCCATGGCTTCCTTAATACTGTCAGGGTCTTCCCCAGTCCGGACAAAATTGTATATTCTATCTAGGTACTCTTTCATTCCTGGGAAGTACAGTAGGTAATCGGTAGCTTGTCGTAAGCGTAGTGATGCTATAAACATCCTATCATCTTTACCGGGTACTGGGTCGTATCTGCAAACTTGAAGCGGTTCTTTGAGTGGGTCGAGGCGGGGTGAGTGGAGCATAAAGGGCTTCTGCAAGTGTAATCTACGTGTTGGCGGCGGGGTCTGGGGACCCCCGGACGCACCTCCTGGGGCTGAAGCTTGAGCGTTATCTCTTTGTGGAGTCTGTATCGGTACTTGAATTTGTCTTTTAGTAGGATCAGGTAGAAGCGGTTTCGGTATATTAATTTTAGGTGCGGGAAGTGGTGGAGGTGGTGGAACAGGGGGAACCTGTCGGACGGGAGAACCTTGCTGTGGTACTGGCGGGATACGATCTCGGGGCGGGTTACCACCCCCGTCACCGTCGGTAGGCGGGACGCGGACAGGCAGATTGGTGTAAGCGGGAGCTACATCCTCTAGATAGGAATTCAGGAATATGTCTTTAGTGGTCCTGTGAGTTACTTTAGTTGGAATTAATGGTGGCGGCAGATTTTTCGGTATTTCTGAAGTGGCCTCTGGCGAACCCTCGGCCACGAGATACATACCATTTACGAGATTGTTTCGTGCGCGGTCTATTTGCTCTGATTTTACTCGGATCCCCTCAGTAACTAATTCGTTTTCTTGAGCTTTATCTGATTCTTTAAGTCTGTCTTCTCTACGGAGTGCTTTTTCAGCACGCTTATGTGATTCCTTACGCCAAAATTCTATGGCGTCTTTCTGAGATTGTCTGGCTTTCTTTTTCCATAATGCTTCTTCTACCTTCATGATGCACTCGGCATCCCATGTTCCGGTAACGGGCCATCTGTGTCTTTCGTCTAGATGCTTAGTATAATCGGCCCATAAATCTAGATACAGTATGGCGTCTATGCCATGTTTATGGTACATGAAATTTCCAGGAGTGTCCCTAGGGGGGATAGGAATTTCTTCTTCTAGCATCCCTTTCCTAGTTCCTATCTGCTTTAACTTGTTGAAAAACGGCATCTTGTTTACTTAATACTGAATGCTCAATCCTTACTACTTAATACTGAATACAGCTAGTTACACAAGAACACAATAATGTACATAAAAAAACAGTCACTCATACAACGACATTAATCACATGGAAAAGACATTTAAAAACACTTATTACTACCCCCTATACCGGATGTACTGCTAAACAGCACAGATACACTGCTGAGAACAGTGCAAGAACTTGAATCATCAGATATACTGCTAAACAGTACAGATACACTGTCTAAAACAGTGCAGACCGGACTTGTGTACCCAAACCCGTCTAGATACGTCCCAGCAATGGTACTCACCGGGAAGCACGGAAAACAGAAGGCCTCGGAAAACTCGACTGGACTGGACCGGACTCGACTCGACTCGACACGTGGATACTTCGGAAAAACTGGTGGGCCTCTTGACACCTCGGACCTTGCTTCTTTCGGCTAGGCTCAGGTCGGGATCCTCCGCGCTCCTCACCGCCTCGTCTGGGTGCTAATTGCAGTCTTCGTCACCTCCGTGGGCCAGAGGGAGATACAGGAAATCCTGCCGGTACGCGTAGTTTCCGTCTAACTGATGGCAGGGGACAGAGTTTGCAACGCACCAACCGGCGCGTGAGGTGGGGGAGGGGTCCCTATTCGGGCGCCAAAATAATGTGGTAAATATATGATTTACCGTCTTAATTTCTATGCAGGTAAGTACTTAATCAATAATAACTCAATCGGAAAGAAAGACGCAGAGTCCGTGGTGTTAGAGTTCTTAGGGGTTTTATTCCTTAAAAAGGAATGGTCATGACCGGATATCTGGTTCCTGCCACCACTGAGGGTGCAGGAAGGGATAGAGCCATATTTTATTGACAATACATAGCTTATATACTTGAGTTACATTATAGAAACCAATATAGTAGGCGTAACAGCTGAGAGAAACAAGATAAAACACACACGTGGTCGTGATACGTAATTAGAAGGCGTGAACTAGGCGTGAACATAGAGGTGTGTGCTAGAAACGTCACAGGTAGGTGTCATAAGTGGGTGGCAACAAGAGCAGAATCTTGCAATGTCAGCAGAAATCTGAGGCCTGGATGCGCGCGCAGCTGCATGACGTGTGACTGACGTGAAGCTGAAGGGTGCAGGGGACTTGACATTTTAACTAGCGGAAAGAGACAGAAGTCTGGCATGTCAGATCAACTTGTGCTTCTATCATATCTGATATCTGATGTTTAGGAACTGAGCGATCTGGACGGAAAGGTCTCTGGGGCAGAAGCTATTCTATACTGACTGTGAGTGCGTGTATAAGCCCCTAGGTGTCTGCATGAGAAGCGTGGGGGCATGGGCCTTCCATGGGAGCATGGTAACAGAGGCTATGAATTACTTGCACAGAGACAGTAAGGCCAGGCCCCTCGCTCTGCAGCTGGGGTAATGTTTACTTAAACTAGTAGGCAGGAATGCATCTTCGGAGAGGGAAACAGATAACTCGAAGGTTGAATTCATTCTTGGCAGGCAGCAGGCTGAGCTAAGCGCGGTGGGCCGCGCTGGGAGTAAGGCAGAGTTCACAGGTACAGGGGCAGTCTGGGCTGAGGCTTTCAGAATCAGAAGGCAGGAAAAAGGCTCGATGGCAGAATTCAGGGCCTACTTTGCCAGAGCTGAAAAACGTGTAAAGTACACTACAAAAAGACGTTGGCATGGCATACTTAGGAACGGACTATTCAACCCATTCAGGGTGGGTCTGAAAGAGGACATGTTAACGTTGGACGCAAATGTATTTGCGTCTTCATAGCTGGCACAGGAGGGAAGTTACATGCACTTTAAACTTGTACATGGAGACGGTGGGGTACACGATAGGGAACATAACTTGACCAAAAATTTATATTTCCTCAGAACGCTAATTCTGCTTCTTCTGACCATTCAAATTGTACCCCTTTCCTCAACAGCCTAGTGAGAGGAAGGATTCGGCGGGAGAACTCACTAATGAACCGACGATAGAAGTTTGCAAAACCAATGAATGCTTGTACTTCTTTTACACTGGTTGGGGACTTCCATTCCAACGCTGCCTGAATTTTCCGCTTGTCCATGTGAATTCCCGACTGCGAAATTACAAAACCCAGGAACTCGACTTCCGTGACATTGAAAGCACATTTTTCCAGCTTGACAAATAACCTGTTTTCTCTCAACTTTTGTAGAATCTTTTGTACTTGGTTCCGATGTTCTTGTACATCGACAGAGTAAATCAAGATATCGTCAATATAAACTATTGCACATTGATCTATGTATTCACTGAGAACATCGTTGATGAAATGCTGAAAGGCAGCAGGGGCGTTGCACAACCCATAGGGCATCACCTGATACTCGAACAGTCCAAAACGGGTTCTAAACGCCGTTTTCCATTCATCCCCAGCCCTTACTCGGATGAGATGGTATGCCCCTCTTAGATCCAACTTCGTGAATATTCGTGCCCCCTTCACCTGGTCTAACAAGACGGAAATGAGAGGAAGTGGATATCTATTCTTCTTGGTTATTCGGTTGATTGCGCGATAGTCTATGCAAGTCCTCAACTCGCCTTCTTCCTTCTTCGGCACGAAGAATAGAGGCGAGGAGACTGGGGATTGAGAAGGACGAATGAATCCATTTGCTAAATACTTGTTGAGGTACTCTTTTAAATGAGCATGCTCCTTCTCAGTCAGAGCATAAACCCGACTGCACGGCATATTTGCCCCTGGTTCAAGGTCTATTTTACAATCATAGACACAATGCGGTGGTAACTGTTCCGCTTCCTGCTCATCAAACACATCTTTAAAATCTTTATATTCCGGGGGTATCGTCTGGGTATTGATTACGCACACCGTTGCATCAGCTGAACATAAGGCTTGGGCCGGATTCTCCCGATGGTTTTCTATTTGGTTTCCGAAACAGTTGTTCCTACAGTAATCTGAAGTCATTTCTATGGTTCTGGCAGCCCAATCTATCGTTGGATTATGCTCAGTGAGCCAAGGAAGCCCAAGAATCAACTGAAACTGAGGGGCGTCGATCAAATTAAAATGAATGTCTTCTTGATGGCCATCCTCTCGAATTAACTGCACCAATTCCGTGTGACTTACTATAGGGCCAGAAGACAAATTCGTCCCATCAATGGCTCTGACTGATTCACTCTTGTCTTTGGCTATGGCTCTCAATCCAATCTTACTTGCGAATTTCAGATCACAAAAGTTTCCAGTTGCCCCTGAATCCACCATAACTGTTATGCCTTCTCGCACTTCTTGACGGAATTTGATGGTCGTTGATAATATGAGATGTGGAGAAGACGACTGTAGGGTGTTAGCCAATTGGTGTTCTTGTGGAGTTGGTTCTTGACTCGCATCCACCTGTACAACTCCTTCTACAGGTGGTGCAGCTAGTTTTCCTTCGGCTTATAAGATCCTTTGGGTTTCTTTGGACAATTCCTCACAAAATGTCCGCTTGAGCCGCAATACATGCATAAATTGCTGGCTCGTCTTTTCTCCTTTTCTTCCTTAGTAAGCGGTCCCCTTATTGTTCCGATTTGCATGGGTTCTGAGCTGTTACCTCCTTCTGTACCTTTTCCTGGTTCAAACCTTGCTCTATCAAAACGGGGTACTGTGCTTCGAAACTCACGTCGTCTTTCTCCCTTCCGTTCCCCTTGACGGAAATCCAATTCCAATACTAGGTCTATTAGGGCAGATATCTCTGTGGGTCGATTAGGTATTTGTGCCAGCCCATCTTTTAATTCATCTCGTAGGCCACGATAGAATATTGCAGTTCTTTTACTTTCGGGCCAATCAGTCTCCATAATTAACTTGTTAAATTGGGCCAAATACGCTACTAAGTCTCTATTGCCCTGTTTCAAATCCAACAACTCATTGTCCACTGCCTGCGAGATTCTTCTTCGGTCAAATATTCGCAAAAATTCTTTTTTAAACTCATCATAATTCTGCAGAAGAGGGTCATCTCTTGATACCAAAGGCATAGACCATGCGGCCGCATCCCCACTCAAATATGATAAGATAAATGCCACTTTAGATTGTGCGTCAGGGAAGATAGAAGGGCGACACATAAAGTGCAAGGAACATTGTGTGATGAACACCTGTGCTTTCTGGGGATCCCCATTAAATCTCTCTGGTGCCGCTAGGGGTATGACTGGGGACAAGGAATGTATGACCTGTGTGGTTGATGTGCTAGTTTCCCCTGTAGATGTTATGGGAGTCTCCCTATTTCTTAAAAGTGATGGCCCAACTTGCTGCGCTAACTCTGCGGTTTCTTTTCTGGAATTAATCACCTCTTGTCTCAACCTTTGGTTTTCTTCTTTTACCGCTACTAACTCCTTTTGTATAGTATCTAAAACCGCCCCCAATGTCTGTAAATTAATTCCCTCAACCATTCTGTTCGGGTGCAAGTTTACAACGTGGGCACTTCACTCTGTCAGAGTCCACTTTCTTACCAACTTTTCCTCTCGAAGACTTGCACAGGAACTGAAGATGCTAGCTTTCCGACTCCCTCTTCCAACCAATCAGAATCAGAATATATCTTGACTCTAACTGATTAGATAGAGGGAAGGGGAAAATTGGATAAAATAACGAAATAAATAAAACAGAGAAGAGACTGGTCCTGATCCTCTGGAGTTCCGTGGAATCTTCAATCAGCTTGCAAATCAGCTTCTCAAAGAACCCTAGGAATACTAAACACATACAAGATAATAAATCACTGTACCTGAGCTACTCTGGTCTTCCTATTACTGTTTCTAAGAACACCTACCCAGGAATCAGTAACGACCTGCCGCTCTTCTATACTGAAGTGTAGCTTGGTGAATGATCTGCCTAATTTGGAATTTCAGATGACAGCTCTTCCTCCTACTTCTGCAAATGACATTAGGGTTATTACTTTCTGCTCACTGCTCTGTGTTTGCTCTATATAATGCTGCTTGTTTTCCCACCTACCAGTGTAGTCTAAAATGTTGTCCTTATATTGTTTTCTTCTTGTACAGAGACCTTCTCCTGAATAGATGAATTAACTTCATTCAATTCTCCAGGTAAGTTTCCTATTCTTCTGCTTGTAAATTCTTTCACAGTACTCAAACAACCTCTCTAACACTGTCCCTATTCTTTTCTAGATAACGTGAAGTCTTTTGTCTTGCACTGGTTAAAAGGACGAAATTCAGGACTGGTGAGTTTGATTCACTCAGTTAATGTTCATTAATCTTTCCATGCATTGATAAAGTTGAAATACAATATTTACACAGTCTCATGAACTTGCACAGAATACAGGAAACATTCCACTTAGCTCTATGTTTCTCCGCTACTTTGAATGAGTCTCTCTCCTTCAGCTTCCGAGAATAAATGACAGGAATTCTCTGCTTGGAAAGATTCTTCTCTGACACGCTGTTCAAAAGGCTCCGGTTTCTTTTCTGAAAACACGAACTCTGCTTGAACACTCTGAAAACTCTGGACTGCGTGAACCCAAGGTCAAGGCAATGAATGTTGAAAAAACTCTTCACTGGCTGAAATCATTTCTTAGCTTATTTTCCGAAGACACACTCTAACGCGACCACTGTGACTGGATTCCTCGATGAAGTGCGCAGTTCCAAAGGAACGCGCGCTGCACCTGGACTCTCGATCTCGCGCTGGGAAGGCTAGACTGCTAACCTAGCATTCCGCGCATTCCACAGCTCGGACCAAGTGAAGTCTCGGCTGGCGCGCCATTTTCTTGTCTTTAAGCACATTGAATCTGCATTAGGCTTGCTGAAAGGAGGGATCCTGACACACAGCTTACCCCTAAAAATCTGGGAGTCCACAATTCCCCTCACTTTGTGTTCCAGCTCATTGTTTACCAACACACGGTCAGGGCCCTTCTTGGCAGAGGTCCGCGAGGGTTTAACAAGGGACACATGAAAAGCGGGGTGTATGCGTAGGGAGGAAGGCAATGCTAGTATGACCACCACCGGATTTACCAACCTCCCTATCCTGTAAGGACCTATGTATTTGGGATTGAATATGCTTTAATCCCTAAACCTGATGTTCTTTGTTGACATAGTCCCCTTTTTTATACATCGGCCCAGGGGGTCTATGCTTGTCTGCGTAAGCCTTGTATCTGTACTTCGCCTTACCTAGCTCCTTCTGCACCTCCTTCAATGTTTTCTGAATATCAGATATTCTCTATCGAACCTCAGGTACCTGCGTTACATGCAACGGTAGCACCAAGGGGGAAAACGTAGGATGGAAACCATAAGTACAATAGAAAGGGTAAACTTTGGTAGAACTATGCACTGCACTGTTGTATGCTACCTCTGCCAACCATAATTTGTCCAGCCAGGTCTCTGTGATGATATCTATGTAGCAACGAAGATACTGTTTGAGTGTTTGGTTGACCCTTTCGGTTTGCCCGTTGGTCTGAGGGTGAAAACTGGTTGAAGTATCAGTGGCTATACCCAAGGCTGAACACCATACCCTCCAAAAGTGTGCAGTAAATTGAGTACCCCTATCCGAGACAATGTGCCTAGGTAAACCATGTAACCTGACTATGTGTGTCAGCATCAGGTGGGCCAACATACTAGCAGAGGGAACCTGTTTACAGTTGATTAAATGAGCCATTTTAGTGAGGTAATCCACCACCACCATTATGACAATGTGTCCGTTGTCCACAGGCATCCCACCCACAAAATCCACTGAGATGTTGGCCCAGGGCTGGGTTGGAGTAGAAAGAGGGTTCAACAACCCGGCCTGTTTCACATGTGGCATCTTCATTTGGCTACAGACCGTGTACTCTTTGATCCATAAGGATAGATCCTTCTTCAAGGAAGGCTACCAGAACTGACGTGACAGTCTCTCAATAGTTTTCTCCAAACCGTTGTGACCTGCGCAAGGCAAAGAATGACACCAATCAAAGGCTCGTTTGCATAGAGATACAATGGGTAACAACAGCTACTTACCACGCATAGGAAGTCCCTCGACCATCTTCCAATCCTGGTTGTTTCTCAACCAGCCTCGCCACTTAGCTGTGCGCATGTTCGTTGCCACACTCCTGATGAATGCATCAGTGAAAGTAACCCCAATGATGTTTTGTGGATCAATGATGGCTTGTTTGGAATCCACCCATAGTGTTGAAGAAGTAGTTTGACGGGTTAAGGCATCTGCTTTTATGTTGTCCTTCCCGGGTCTAAAAGTTACATGAAAGTTAAACCCAGCAAAGAATAACATCCATCGCAGCTGACGTGGAGTGAGATGTCTTGCTGCAGTCATAAATTGGAAGTTTCTATGGTCATTAAATACCGTCACCTTGTGTCTGGCCCCTTTCAGCAGATGTCTCCAATCCATGAAGGCTTCTTTTATTGCAAGCAGTTCTTTCTCCGCGATTGTATAGTTGCGTGCGGCAGTATTCAACTTCCTAGACATGTATGCCACTGGGTGGAGTAGATGGGTATCCTTGTTACATTGAGAAAGTACAGCGCCGACCACCAGATCCGAGGCATCTGCTTCCAGTATACAGGGTTGTTCTGGGTCTGCATGCATCAGGAAGGGAGCTGTTACAAATGCCTGTTTCAATGCCTCAAACCGGTCCTGTGCTTTTGCCGTCCACTAGAATCTTGTATCCTTTCATAGCAAACATGTGAGAGGAGATGCTAAATCAGAGAAGTGATCGATAAACCAACAGTAAAAGTTGGCAAAGCCCAAAAAACATTGTATGCCATGAACGTTCATAGGTTGAGGCCATTCCTTTACCGCGGTTATCTTCGTCTCCGACATTTCTTGACCATCTGGTGTCAACATTACTCCCAGGAAATCCACAGATGTTACTCCGAATTCGCATTTGCTGATCTTGCAATATAGTCTGTTTTCCAGTAGGGTCTTCAAAATGGTCTTTACATGTTGCGGGTGTTCTCCTGGATGATTAAATCTAGGTATGATCTATATAGACCACACTATTTTACATCTTTGACTTAAAGTGTTGCATTTTAATAACTGAACTGATCTAAGCTAAAACTACCATTTTAAGCATAGTATTGTACATTTTTGTTGTTTGTAGTCTTGTGTTAAGTCTATATAAAGAATACTTATTTTTAATATACAACTGTGTGGTGTCCAGCTCTAGTGTTGTCACTGGGTTACTGTATGTGGTCACAAGTGCTTTACACACTGCCTCTGAGATAAGCCTGTCTGCTCGTGCCAAGCTACCAAGGGGGTGAGTAGGGGTTATTTCAGGAGTGTACCACCTTACCCTGACTAGACGCAAGGGTCCCTATTTGTCACAAGTACCTATCTGTGCCAACTAGAGATCACCAAATCTAACAAGCACTAATGCATGTACCTTTGCACCAGGTACAGGAGTGCCTACATTGTAGGTAGTATTGATTTTGTGCTGGGAGGACACCTTCCTGTGTGAAAATAATCCATAGAGGCGATATTCACCTTTCTATGTGTGATGCAATGCAGAAGGAGTAAAAAACTAGTAGGTATAAAGATATAAAGATATCTCCACCCTTTACATCTCACCTGGGGAGGCGTATCTTTTTTGTGCTTTCTCATGTTTACCAGCTTTAGTAAATATGGGAATGCCTTAAAAACCATTGGATTTGCATGGGAACACTCTCTGCAACAACCATGGGACACCTCCCTAGTGCAGAGTAATGCAACACAATGCTTTTGCTGGGTTGCATTAGGCCATGTTTTTAAGCCGTTCAAACCACACAAAGTGGCTTTGCATGGTATTTATAAATATGTGTCCTGCATGTACCACATGTGTGGTGCAAGTATAACGCATAGCCCTCATAAGTATGCCCTTTGGTGCTGCTGCCTTCTTCAAACCCACTTTCACCCTTTCTGGCTGTTTGAACCACAAACACAGGTTTTGCTTCACAGTGCAAGTTTTTCACTGAAAGTAGATCTTACATCAACACTGCGCCGGTTAGTGTCATCTTTGGCCAGCTTGCACTAGTGCAAACGGTTGACAGAGTTAATTGGTCAAAAATGAAGTAGACATTGCCTTGGTGAACAAATCCTTTTTGATCTTTAGTACACATTTTTAGGGGCCTACTTCTAGATTGCAAATGTCGGTCCTAGGGAAGAATCGTGAAGAGTTTGCCTATTTCTCATTTAGGGCGCATGTATTAAGTTGTTGTTAAACATGTGTGTGTCGGGTGTGACGCCCCGATTGCTTGCTCCCGGGTGCTTTGCTGTACATGTTCTGTGCTGTTTGGTGTATGCCTGGAAGATGTATTGAGGGAGTGGACGAAGTGATGCTGTGGAACTTAATGCTCTGAAATAGATTACACATCAAGGGACCATCTCCTCCGAAGGCCAAAGACAACGGGCCAGCAGTTGGACACCCCGCCCTTTTGCCTCGCACCGCGAGAAATGGCAGACACAATCAAGGGATTGACAGAGTACTGCCATGGGCATGCGTGTGCACTTACAATCAATCGAGCAAGCAACCAACCAATCGGAGCTTTGTAGAGTGCTCTAATCACCCCGAGGGGTATCCAGGCGCTAGCCTGAGGAGGGTCTATTCGAAAAGCCACAAGTGATGCTGTAGAAATAATGACAACTACCAAACATATATATACATCGTGAAAGGCGGTAGGTGTGGAGATTTCCAATTCATCAGACATAAAACTCAGGAACTTGGAAATGTAGCCACACTTTATGGGTAACTGCAACGAGGGCAGTAATGCACGTGTCTGTCACAGCGCACAAAACAAAAAGTTTTAATTTGCTTAACAATACCGCAACCTTTCTAAAACTAAGCTGGTCCTGTACTTGCAAAGGAATCAAATGAGTGAATCTTTATTGTAGTCACACTCTATTCCCTCAACATCACAAATGTTTCACATCAGAGCCAAGCACTTTCATTGTTGCTGTGTTGGAAATGGCCCTTTTTGCAGGGTTATCCCCAAACTTTTAGCTTCTTCCTACTTTATTTTTCCTGGCCTGTGGTTGTTGGCAATAGGACGCTGGGCACTTTACCACTGCTGATCAGTGCTAAAAGGCATATGCTCTCTGTATAGATTGTAATTGTGATTGGTTATCCATGATTGGAATATTTGTGTTACCAGGAAGTCCCTAGGAAAGTGCAGGTGATTCAAATGCTACTAGTGGGCCTGCAGCATTGATTGTGCCACCCACAAGAGAAGACCTAAAATGGTTTCTCAGGCCTGCCACCTCAGTGCCTGTGCACAGTCTGTGGACTGCCATGTCAACATGGTCAGTGTCCCCCCTGACCAGGCCTAACCCTTCCCTTTCTGTACACATTGGACACCCCTATGGAGGGCCCAAGGTACCCCCCTGGGCAGGGTGCAGTGTATATGAAAGGTAAAGCATGTCCTAGTGTGGGTGACATGCTCTGGTAGTGAATTACAGACATTTTCGTTTTTCACTATTGTAAGGCTATCTTGCCCGTAGGCTATAATGGGGAAATGCTGGGTATAGTGGTTACCTGCATATCTTCCCATAGTAGCAAGATAGGACATAACAGTCTGGTATCCCAGTACTCAGAATTTATTAACACATCTTTTAGGAAAGATGTTTTTTAAATCCTGTGTTTGGAAACAGCACTTCTAGAAAGTGGCTGTTTCCTTGTCTGACCTTTCTCTGTGCCTTGGCTTGTTTGTGAATTGACTGCCCGGTGTGTGAGTGACAGGGGCTGGGTGGCTCCCAGAGGCTGAGTGGGCCATCCCTGGGCTGAATAGCTCCATCTGCATCTAAAGTGGTTGGAGGGGATAGCACCTGGGCCTCAATGGGGCTGTGCCTCCCTTCGACAATGCTGGCTCCACCTTCCGCTCGGCGGCTGATGACCCTGCCTCTCCTTCTGAAAGGAAAGGAGAAGCCAGAACAACAAAGTGCTCAAGGAACACCCAGAACTTGTTCAGACCAGGCTCCAAGCAAGAAGAAACTAAAAAACATTCTACAAAGTTTCAGGCATTGCTCACTTGCGGAGTGCATCCCTGACATTGCGAGGAAATTTCCGAAGCCCCGAAGATCGAGATCGTCGCAGCACCTGTTGCTGCTGCAAGAGACAATGCATCCTTCGCTTGCGGAACGCATCGGCCCGGTGCGGGAAGGTTCCTGTTGCTGCGAGTATTCGAGACTGTGAACATCGTGGCAGAGACATTGCATTGAGGGGCCTTGTGAGGAGATCGACGCTGCGCATCGCCGCCGCACCTGAGATCGTCATGGTCCCGAAGATTGTCGCATCGTGCCTTTGCGAGACGCTTCCTACCGAACCTGCGCAACGGAATCCATACAATGTATCACCTCCCTCCCCATACTGACCGGATTCGTCGCAACACGCCCTCTGTGTTCAGCGGGGCTGTTGCATCACCTTCCCAGGGTCTGAGTAGTGTCACATTCCTTGCTTTTCAACTCAGCAGCTTCCATTTGGAACTTTTGTCGCATCTAAAGGTACTTTTGGTTAAACGTGATGCAACTGTGGATTATTTTGACGCAAACGCTAGAACTCATGTAAAATCATATTCTTGAACTGTGTATGTTGGATTTTTGTTGTTTTGGTCTTGTGTAGTTTGGATTAAATAACTTTATGTTTCTAAACAGGTGTGGAGTACATTTGTGCTGTTTTCACTGTGTTACTGTGAGTGTTGGTACAAATACTTCACACATTGCCTTTGATAAGCCTGTCTGCTCGTGCCAAGCTACCAAGGGGGTGAGCAGGGGTTATCTAAAGAGTGTATCCCCCTTACCCTGACTAGATGCAAGGGTCTCTATTTGTCATTGTTATCTACCTCTGCCAACTAGAGGCCCCCGATCTAACATGCTGTAATAAGAAAAGGTCATTTAAACCACGTCTCTGTAATTTCTTTCAGAAATATTAATGCTGAACTCTTTATTTTTTTTTCTTTTAGGAAACGCAATTTCCATATAAAAAAACAACGCTATGGCCTGGTTGTCCATTCAATGTGCTCACCTGACCGGAAGCACCCAGACCTCCCACCCCATCCCTCGCCCGGCTCCAGATCTGTGGGCGCCCCGGGCAATCTGTGGGAGGATTTATACAGTTTGAAAGGATCTGTGGGAGGGTGTCTGTCACTATGGGCCCCGGCGCCCGCACTCTCAAACCACTGGACGTAAAGAATTCCCAGAATGCAAACTGAAGTGTGCATGGGAAATGTGGAGGCAAACACGTTACAGCCTCAGGGACAGCCCCATCTGTTACCCACGTTGAGAGGATGAAATTCAAGTTAGAGAAAGTACTGGGTGTGCCTGGGGATTTTTAATTAAACGGAAACTTATTGACCCCAGATACGCTCGCTTAATCTTTTCAGTGATGTCTAACTAAAAGCAGTGGTGAAGAGATGGAAACAAACTCTGGAGTGACACTAGGTACATATTGATAAAAGTCTTGCGACCAGAATTAAACAATTAGTTGTCCTCTTTTAAACTTTTGGAATAAGTGAAAAGGATGGAATAGTTATCAACAATAAAAGGTTTCCACCGAACGGACTTGTGGCATGTTGGTTGGTTAAATGCACTCCAGCTGTGCAGCTTCACTGAAGAAGGCATGCTGACAGATGAGAAGTTACTATGGCAACCACCTCTCCATGCAGACAAAGCAGAGGGACTGCATTTATCTAGTACAGTGTGTCCCTATTTGCACACGCCCCCTGCTGGTGCTGTCAGGCCTGCTCCGGCATCCGTCCTCACGGAAGGGGCTCCACCACTCTGCTTGATGTACAATAGCAGGTGACAGGCTCTGCTTTGAAGGATACAGCCAATGTCTACCCCCACCCATTGTGCATAATGACTCCTACTTATTTTCCTTCAAAGCAATTGTGTGTCTGATGGCAATTGATGTCAGTCCTCGGGGCATAACCTGCATGCCTGATGGAGCAGGGCTCACCAGTGTCTTACATGCACAACTCCCAGTGCACTCCTACCATGGCACAAGTCCTATAAAAAGAAGTGGGGGGACCGAACAACTAAGACAATATGCAAATGACCCTATGACGTCACAACAGAGTGCTAAAAAGGAAGTAAAATAGTGCTATTTAAATTATTTGTGTCGATACTGGGACAGACTAACCCATCTCACTGTCTTACAGTGTCTGCATTTATTATACAAGGAAAGACCAAAGGCAAAAGCATGCCTCTCTTAAGTACCTGTGAACAGATGGCACTCTGTGGCATTTACATTTAAATGTAAGGTTCCAGGCGGCCCCCAGTCAGGAACTACAACCAAAAGGAGGCCGGATGGCCCCTTAACTTAGGCCCAGCTGAACGTGAAAAACTGCTCCCTCGCAGCCTGCACGTCGCTGCTGCGAATGGAAAGCTGGCAACGTGCAGGTGCTGCTGAATGTGTCCTGTGTAGGAAAATTAGGGACAGAGACAAGTTCAGCATATTTCTGTGGGGCCCAACTTCTTGGCAGGGGGAGAGGGTCCTCCCTGTGAAAAGAGTGGGGGGATGCCGTGTACCTGCGTGTACCCCCTACTCGAGCCCTAACTCCTATCTGAGGCATATGCTGTTTAAGGCTGTGTCTACATGAGCACTGTTGTGTGAGATGTTTGATGCATAATAGAGTTCGCCGAGTGCAGGGTTAGTGGTGCCCAAAGATGATAGGACCAGCAGGTCAGCACAAGATGGCGGCTTGCAATCTTGCTTTCAATGAATGTACTCGGTTGGTCCCTACCTTGAGGTCGTGTCTGTCTGGAAGACTGCTGGAGATTACTCAACAGTTTCCTGCTAGACTAGTGCTTCCCACAGAACCTGAAATCCACAATTTCCTCTTCCCTGCATTGGGCTGGAGGACAGTTTACCATTTTGAACTAATCCATCATGCACTTTGGTTAGGTCTGGCTTCCAGACAGGGCACTCAAAGAACCAGCAAGACTAGCCCACTCCAGTCATCCATAGTTCACGTGGACTTCGGGGGGGTTCTGTAACCACTCCATAGAGATATTTATTAGAATACGCCCCCGCAAGGCTGAGAATGATACCCCAGAAGTGAAGTCACCGTGAGACTGTGAACTAGAATAGACGCAGACTAACCCAGAGATTAGACTTCCCAGCCTGACCAGGGGCGTCACCCCTAAGGAGGAAGGTCACTCCAAGTCCCACCTGACCGAGACACCTTGAGAAACTCCGCTGCTCAAGAGCCTCCCGAGCCTTGCAGCAGTAGTCAGACCACAAGGGTTAATAAACCCTCCAGATTTGGGGGCATAATGACGCTGATCGACTCCATCTCAAAAAGAGGTTGAGGATTTAATGATCTCCTCTTAGACAGCCATAGGAACGCATCCATAGGATCATCCCCCTCTGCCTGGGACGACTCTTGGTGGCCCTCGGCCCTAGGAAGTGCACCCAAACCAACGGACCATGCTCGCATCTTGGGATTCATCCTAGACTCCTCCCTCTCGATGACCAGACAAGTCAACGCCGTCTCATCATCATGTTTCAACATCCTACGCATGCTCCGAAAGATCTTCCATTGGATCCCCACCGAAACAAGGAAGACGGTCACCCAAGAACTTGTCACAAGCCGTCTGGACTACGGAAACACCCACTACGCCGGAAGATAGACTTCAACGCATTCAGAACGCTTCCGCCAGACTCCTCCTAGACATACCTCGCCACAACCACATATCTGGTCACCTGAGAGACCTGCACTGGCTCCCCGTCAACAAGAGAATCACGTTCTGTCTCCTCACCCACGCACACAAGGCCCTTCACGACCTAGGACCCAGATACCTCAACACTCGCCTGACCTTTTACACCCCCACCCGCCAACTACGATCGTCCAAACAAGCCCTCGCCACGATTCCACGCATCCGAAGAGCCACCATGGGAGGAAGATCCTTCTCCTACTTGGCGGCCAAGACCTGGAACTCCCTCCCCATCCACCTCTGTCTTACACAGAACCACCTCTCCTTCAGAAAACAACTCAAGACCTGGCTGTTCGATCAGTAGCGAACCTCTTCCCTTAAGCGCCTTGAGACCCTCTGGGTGAGTAGCGAGCTATACAAATTTATGACTTGACTTGACTTGACTTAAAAGATGAGGTTAAAGGGGCATTACACTCAGGTGCTGAAGTTACACAAAAAATGAATGTATAATAATTACAAAAACCACTAACATTCACCAGTTGTAGTTTACTGAACTATCTATACCTTGCCGTCACCATGCACTGCTCTTTATCTCACATATTAACATAACCATATATAGCATGGAGTTTCTGTGTAAACACACATAGGTGCTTAGCATGGACATAACGTGAGTCCTGGAAGCAATAGTGGTTGAGCTACTGAAACCTCTATGATATACTGTTTCACATTTACTAAAGTTTATGGTGCATCTATAACTCCATGTTAAAAAAAAGTAAAGACTCAGCGCACCTGATTAGGTTGTAGTGGTATGTTCCAAGATTGGGTGTGGCTTCAAGTCAAAGCCTGACCAAAATGTGTGCGCATGACTGAAAATTTTATTGACAACAGCATATGCCCAGTGGATATATGGACACTTCTGCATTTTACATATTTGTAACACAGTGCTATTAACAAATACATATAGTGCCTGTTTATAAAGTGTGGGTGTTTATTTCTAGAATGTTGCTGATGAATTTGTGGCATTCCAGGTCTTAGAAAAATGTTGAACAAAGTGGTGTTCCACTTAGATGGGGATTATGTCATACTGGTATTGTAAGCATGGCTCTAAACTTTTTTGTCAGAATGACCATATCATCCATTGGACTGGGCAAAAGGTGTGTTAAATGTATGTTTGGTAACTTCTTCATCTAAAATTCTGGGTCACTAGAAGTCTTTAAGAGAGTAATCTTATTAGGGTAAGAAAATAGTGGCCAATCCATGTTGAATTACCTGACGTCCTCAAACCTTATAGGACACTGTAAAAATGACTAGATTATGTTATCAGTGATGTCATCAATGATGTTATTTTCAATGATATAATATAACATTTTTATCATTTCATGAATAACGAAATACATGAAGTGATAAGCGGTGTACGGTTGGGGAGCAGGTTATACTTAGCTGGTGAAATGTCAGTATTTGTTTGGCTTTTAAACATTAGTTATTGTGATTTTTCAATAATAAACCATAGCCTCACTTACATTGCTATTTTATATCCTTTTTCTGTGAATTTCTTTAGCCCTTTAAAGATGTCTCAGGTCGGTGTTCAGTTTTAAACTGCAATTTTGACCCTGCAAACAAAAACCTTTTCAATCACACAAACAGAAAAGGAAGAGTAGAATACAATCCACAGAATTCGTCTCTGGTTACCCTCAATGATTTTAATATTGCCTTCATCCATAAGATAGTGGCATGCTTCATCAACATATTTTGACTTTTACCTCTTAGGGTCAACATCCTGTGTCAAAATAAAGATCCCTTTTATTATTTTAATTATTTAGTATAAAGGGAGGACAAAGTAAGGGTAGTTTCTATCACACGTCTATGTTGTAAAAGTAACATTTTGCCAGATCAAAACCTTCTTTTTTGCTGCATATGAGTCACCCCTTAGGCAGGGTTCATTGTATGTATTGAGTTAGACATGCATTTTACATTTTACATGTCTTGGTAGTAAAATGCTCCCAAATTTGTATTTCACTATTGCAAGGCTTACCTATCTCCATAGGTTAATATTTGGTTAGCTTATTACATTTACTGGCAGATGCATCAAACACAATAGCTCCTGGTAAAACAGTGAATCGGTTAAACAGGCCGTTACCGAACGCAAAACCTGAAATCTTAATGCACCCCACCCCCCAAAAAAAATAAAGAATCGCAAAATAACCCCCGCGGTAAATTACCGAATCACAAATTAGCTAATCAGTAACACCGAGAATGAAATCAGCCTCCGGAAATACCGAATTGCTAATAAAAAGTGGCAACAATATGGCCAAAAATCGAAAATAACGAAAATGACCCAAATCGCTATTTTGCATGAGCAAAATAAGGGGAATCTCAACCAGGAGGTAACGTTGGTGGAAGGAATAAAAAATAAAATAATAAAAAAAGCAGGTGTATACAATCAGAAACCCTTCAAATATGCCGCTGGAGACCCTGTATGTTTTCCAAAATGGCTGCCCTCTACGTGCTTTCTAGGAGGATAAGAATCAATGCTGCTGCACAGCACAGGAGAAGGATACAGGACAGGGTTTTCAGGCTATGCATGACAGAGGAACTAATCTATGACAGGTACAGATTGAATCGGGCAATGATCATCCGCCTCATTGCTGACCTGGAACCACTACTGCAGCACCATACCCGTAGGACCAACGCCATCCCTGCCCAAGTCAAGGTCCTATGCAGCCTGCACCTGCTGGCATCTGGAACCTTCCAGGGGGTCATAGCAGAAGCCGGAGGAGTGTCGCAAAGCGCACTTTCTTGCTTCTTCCACAAATTCCTAGATGCCATGCTGACATTGATTCATAACCACATCACCTTTCCCACAACTCCACAGCAGTTGAACCGCACCAAACAGGACTTCTACCAGGTGGCACAATTTCCCCATGTGATAGGATGCGTTGACTGCACGCATGTGTCCACTGTCCCCCTCAGCCAACGAATACATCTTCCGCAACCGGAAGTCCTATCACTCCAATAACGTGCAGGTCGTGTGAAATGCCAAGCACATCATAACGGACATTGCAGCACAATTTCCTGGAAGCACACACGACGCATACATATTCCAACACAGTGGCATCCACAGGCGTCTGCACAACAGTGAATTTGGAGAGGGATACCTACTAGGTACATACTAATGCCTCATCATTAACTCCATCCTCACATATGTAATTGTATTCATGCTACTAACCCTTTCTTCTCCACCCTGCAGGTGACAGCACCTACGCCTTGCGTGAATATCTCCTCACTCCCTACCTCAACCCGGCAACACCTCAGGAGCAGCGCTACAACACAGCACATATCAGTACCAGCAATGTGGTAGAGCGAACCTTTGGCATCCTCAAGAGTCGCTACCGGATCCTACACAAGACAGGAGGTGCCTTGCTGTATGACCCGGTGACCTGCTGCCGGATAATAGTGGAGTGTGCCTTGCTGCACAACATTGCCACAAGAAGTGGGATACCAATAGAGGTGGACGGAAGGACGACTTTCGACACCAACAGGCACACGTGCCTAACATAGCTGAAGGTCAAAGGAGGCGGACATACATCCCACAACATCGCTTCTGAGAGAGGCAAGAATGAGCCATCACATAATAATCTGGTGTGCAAATGTTTAATGCACATGAGCACTTGTCAGGTGAAAATACATGAAACGTCTATATGACGCAGACTAAAAACATAGGTGAGGATACATATCTGTTGTCATCACAGGAATATCTTGTAGTAGTGTAGGTGACCCATGGTTGAATCACCATGGCCAAGGACCCTATGGAACATGGCTATTTGTGCCTCCCACTTACCCCCAGCCTCCTGTCGCGTGACTCCTCCACATCACCACGGTGTGCGTCAGTGGCTGTGGAGTTGCGCGAACTGCACTTCCTCTCGCTGGCCTCCGGCACAGCGACGCTGATGATGCTTGATGCAGCCTCATTCCCCTCCTCCACACCCAAACTTCTGGCACTAAAAGTCCTAGATGCAGATGCTCCACTGCAGTGGTCACTTGGCCCAAGGCCTTTGCCACATCTCCACAGTAATGGCCCAGGTCGACCTGCAGGGACACAGAGCTCCATGACAGTGCAGCTGTGCTGTTGCAGAGCTTTGTGATGGCCCTAATGGAGGCATTGGAATGGAGAAAGTTCTGGCGATGCCTCCTGCGCTCGCTCTGTTGCCTGGAATGAGCTCCTGTAGGCACAGTTTTATGTCTCTGTTACCCTCAGCAACGGCTGTGGTCACAGTGTCTGTCATGGTGCCCATTTTGTTTGCCAATTTTGCCATGTTGATGTTGATAGCACCCATCTGTCTCCCCTGCAGGCGCTGAACCCGCAGCAACTGTGACTCAACCACACCGTAGCCGTGTGTTGGCTCCTCAGATCTCTCTGCAGCTTTTCCCAGGGGCCTACCCCGCTGTCGGACTCGGACACATGCTGGTGTTTGAGCTGGCGGAGTGACAACTGCTGGCCTCTGCTCCGTCTCCATTGCCTGCAGGGAGGTAACATTTGCCCTGCGGCTTGGTGGTGTTGTCCGTGGTGGTGGTGGTGGTGTTGTCCGTGCTGGTGGTGGTGGTGATGGTGGTGATGGTGTTTGGTGGTGTCGAGGGATGACGTCCCTACGGAGTCTCTGCATTGGCCCCTGCCAGGGTTTCTGAGATTATGAGGCATCCGCTGTCATCTGAATCCAGGGGTGCTGCATCTGTGTGTTAAACAGTGCATTGTTATTATTTTGTCTGGATGTATATGTGTTGCATACTTTCAACTACATACATGACATATTTGGACTGACTATTGGCCCTGTGCTTCTGGTCTCATTTCATTACCATTGGGGATCATACATGCACACTTTGAAGATATGACTACAATTCCCATGATGCAACACTTTGGTGAGGGTATATGCGTTAGGCACTACTACATGTGCACTGTGATTGGCCTGGGGGGGAATGGGCAGGGGTAGACAACACGCTGCGTATCTGCATCGGCATGCATCTTACCTTGTTCTCCTGCTGCAGCGCCGGAAGTGTCTAATTGGGTGACCCCCCACAACAGCTTCAGGCTCAATGGGACCCTCCACGAGGTCCTCGAGGGCTGTGTTGGGTGTGACATTGGATGTTCCTCTTCCTGTGCCAGCTGCATCTTTCACTCTCTCTGCAATCCTCACCTTTGCCTTTTTCCTGAGGTCAGACCACCTCTTTTTCAGGTTGTCTATGCTGCGGTGGGTGACTCCTACAGCATTTACCCTCTCCTTGATGTGCAACCAGATCTTGCGCTTCTCCGCCTCAGGCACCTTTAGGGACAGCTTGCAAAACAGCCTGTCACGTTTGCTGCTCACCCCCTTGATTAGAAGTTCAAGTTTTTTGTCAGAAAACTTCCTCTTCCTCTTTCTGGGCGTGTACTTGTTCTAGGGTGCATCCTTCTCCATCCTGGACTGCCGTGGAATAGCTAGTTTGTGGTATCACTGTTTCTCTCCTCAGCTCATGTGCTCTGCCTCCTCCTCTGAGCTCCTCAGGGCACTGAATGAAGCATGGGCTGGGAGACTTCCTGGTTGAGATGTCATCAACCTGCTTCTAACGCGACCTTTTTTTGCGAATTTGCTAATATCGAAATCGCAAATACCGATTTGGTATTTGCTTATTCGGTATTTGCTATTCTTTATTTTGGACTCTCGCTATCGTGTTTTCGGTATATTTTGCAGATGTTTAGCGATTCTGTATTAAATACCAAATCTGTTGATGCATCGCGGAATGCGAGTCCTTATTTGCAATTCCTTTTGTTTCGCAAATAAGGACTCGTTTTACCGAATTTTGAAGCATATGCCCATTAGAAAATAATAAAATTTGATTGGATGCAGGTAGGAAAGTCATGTTTCTTGTCTAAGGAACTGTTATTTAAAACTCTTTATTAGTAAAGTCAGATTTTAAGTCACAATTTAGAAAATGTCACTTTTAAAAAGTTGGCGTTCCCGCTGGGGCTCGCTCCGAGACACGACAGCACGATGTGGAACCAGACTGCGGAACCACGCCTTGTCGAACAGTAATGTATAATGCAGACATGGGGGTTTGTTTGGTGTTATTGATGTGGGGAAGCGGACCCATCCGCCCATTGACTCTGAGACTTTGTGACTTTCCTTAAGTGCACCGTAGAACTAAGGGACTACCAGTCTGGGGCAGCACAGGTACCGCGGCTGGCGCACGTTCTCCCTAATAGAATTTTCTCGGGGGGGAGGTTCACTCTCTCCGGGGTGGGGTTGGGCGACAGGAGCTCTGCTAATTGGGGCAGTGGTTAGTTTGAAACCTACAGAGCAGGGAGCAGGGTGGGGGGGTTTGTTCAGATGGGAGGGAGAGCACTTCCGACAGGATTGGGACGGAAGAGGGCTATGGGTCCATTGCACTCTGTACCAATCACTCTTTGTACATTTTGAACTACTGGGAAGGAAGGTGGAAGGGGGGGGCCTTGGGAGGTTTTTACGGTCACACATTGCTATTTGGAACAGAGTCAGGGAATACACCAGTATACAAGGACAGGTCAGCTCACACAGTAACGGATATGGCTAGGAGATGGGAAAGGAGTCTTGAGGTCCTTAGCTGGAACGTGAACGGGCTGGGTGACAGGCTCAAACGTACCATTGTCTTACAATTTATTAAACGTCACCTCCCTGATGCAGTATTACTGCAAGAGACGCACCTAATGGGTAATACATGCCAGGCCCTCAATAGATGAGGATATACTCTGGAGGTTCACTCAGGTTTCACCTCTGGCTCCAGAGGCGTGGGAATCCTGCTGCACCGTTCCCTGCCCCTCCATATTGACCACAAAGAAACAGACCCGCAGGGCCATTTTGCAGCATTGTCAGGGAAGTGGGAGGGTCGCAGATTAAATCTGCTTTCCACTTATATCCCACCCGGCCTCCAAACCCAATCCTACATAGACCTGGGCAAACTCCTACTCTCCCTCCCTGACGGTCAGCTGCTCATCGGGGGAAACTTCAATGCAGTGGTTTCAGGAACCCAGGACAGACACCCTCCCAGAGACACACTCCAAGGGCAAAAATGGCTGGCTGACTTTTTAGATGCCTTTGGGCTAACAGACGTGTGACGACTGATGCACCCACTGATAGGCACTTCACCTTCTTCTCCGGCCCGCACCATTCATTCTCCCACCTACATTATATACTGGCTCCACTGCAGCATGACACGGTCATACAAAATGCCTCACACCTAGCCTGTGGTATCTCTGACCACTCACGCCCTTAGTTCACACCTTAAACACATGTTTGAAGATAGCAAAGTGGCAGGATTATTGCTGCGAGACCAACGCTTAGCCACTATTGTGGCCATACCAAAAGAAGGGAAACCGAGAGAGTCCTGTTCCTCATACAGACCTATCTCACTGCTCAACGCTGAGCCGGAAATATTGGCCAAAACTCTCGCCAATAGGCTTCAATCCGTCTTGCCCACCTTGGTTCACCCTGACCAATCAGGATTCATGCCCCATCGAAACACAGCACTCAACATTCGCCGCCTGAATGGTGTGCTTGGGCGGTGCCGCACGTTGCAAGAAGATGCGGTGGGAGTTTTGCTTGACGCCACCATGGCATTTGACACCATAGAATGGCCCTACATGATAGCAGTGCTCCGTAATTTGGGCTTCGGCCCAAATTTTACAGCATGGGTCCGTCTTCTCTATACGGAACCACTATCCCAAGGTCTCTCGAGGTTTTCACCCTGGAAAGGGGGACCAGACAGGGCTGTCCGCTCTCCCCCCTCCGATTTGCACTCTCCCTCGAACCACTTGCTGCATGGATCAGGCAAGATGTCTACCTCAAAGGGATACAATGGGCAAACGGATGGGACAACAAGATCTCCCTATATGCCGATGATATTCTCCTCTACCTATCCAAACCAAGGAGGTCCATTGTGGCGGCACTTGATATATTCACGAGTCTCTGGAAGAATTCGGGGTTCCGGATCAATTGGAGCAAACCTCTCCTTTATGTCCTCCATGGCAGCCCCCAAGGCTTCCCAGTACCTGCCCAATCACTGTGGCGGGGGACGGTTTCAAATTCCATGGAGTCTTTGTCTCCACCGACAAGACTAGAATCTACGTAAGGAATCTACTACCGCCCCTACGACGGCTCCAACGTGATTCTAACTCTTGGCAGAAACTTCCACTGTCCCTGTTGGACCGAGCGGCCCTTTTTAAAATGATGGCACTGCCGAGATTTCTCTATGCCCTTCAAAATTATCCGGACCCGGTCCCGAACTCTTATTTTGTAGCAATAGAAGTGGCACAGCGAGACCTAGTCTGGGCAGACACACCTAAAATAGCGCTACGCAAACTTACACTGGGATGGTATGATGGAGGGGTAGCCCTCCCAGATATCCGCAAGTACTATTGGGCCGCACACCTCTCTGTGATCAACCAGGGGACGTATAGTGACAGTAACGACCCAGGTTATGGGATGAACAGATGGCTACTCTCCGGGGGGAATTATGAAGCCGCACTCAAATCTAGACCTGGTAAAAACCAGCTCATGGAAATAGGGCACATGGCGCAACGGAAGCTCGGTTGGTCGAATACCCTGACCATGGCCACTCCACTATGCGCGTCCCAAAAATTTGGCAACTTGGGACGTACGAAGGGGTTCCATAACTGGGACCTTATTGGTATCTCACAAATTAAAGACTTGTGGGGCCCCAAGGGGGTCAGATTCTTCGCCCACTTGCAAGAAACGTACGAATTAGCACAAACTGAATATTTTAGATACATGCAAATCAGACACTCCCTCCAGTCAAACATACCGCCAGGGACCAAACTCCCACAGGCCTCCCCACTCGAGGACAGACTGCTAGATGGACACATGCCAGAACATGCCATCTACATCACATATAAAAAACTGATCAATAATCCCCCTGACTCACTCCTGTCCCTTAAAGAGAGGTGGGTTGGCGATGGGCTCTAGATCGATGAAGAGGAATGGACGAGTGCGCTGGTCTCCCCTAAGGAGGTGGTGATTTCGGCTAGACTTAGGCTTAGGCTTATTCAACTTAAAATACTGCACACGGTGTACTCTCCGGCACTAGACTACAGTTAATGGGAAGAGGGGGGAGGGGCTCTGCAGGAGGGGCTGCGGTGAGACAGGCTCTTTCTTCCATATACTGTGGGATTGCCCAATGGTGCGAAGGTACTGGAGACGTGTGGTGCACTGCATGCAAGAAGTATGGGGGTAGACATACGCCCAGAGGCTAAGAGATGCCTCTTGAATGTCTGGGAACCCACCGAACTGCCTACGAAAGGTAAAATTGAGGTTACACTTGGGCAAATGGTGGCAAAAAGAAACATCGCCCGACTACGGGGTGCCCCCACCCGCCGAAACTAGTTGAATGGCAAAAAGACATGGACTGGTGTATGCTGCAAGAAAAAACTGTTTACATGGCACGAGGGAGCCCTCGAAAATGGGGGGAGGTGTGATCATGCTGGAACGACTTTAGAGGTAACATCTGTGAGCCTCCACAAGCCCACCGCTCCGGCGTAGAGGATATAGACTGATAATGTTGTTCTCCAAAAAAAAAGCTATTTCTACTGAAGATGTACACCACATTGTCAAGTCAATGTATTTTCTGGTGTTGTGACTGACTCTAACATGCAAATTTACTGGCCGTTTTTGTTTTCTTGAATCTGCAAATAAAAAGAGTTTAAAAAAAAAAAAAGAAAGTTGCCATTTTCTTGTCCTAACCACTTGCTTCCTGCAGCCTATCACCTGGGTCACATAATTATGTGTAGTTGGAGATGGCCTTTGTGTATTCCATCCAAAGAGCATCCCAAGTTAGGGTCTGGATTTTGGTTGGAAGGGTCATCTGTGGTAGAATGGGGTCGGAGCTGTCACTTATCACATTCAAAGGCATTGGCTTAGTTCACATAACAAGGATTTCACACTAGTCCACACTGCCGCCTTACATATTGGGACCAGGGCAGGGAGACAGGAAAACCCAGACACCTCTGTACAGGTAACTACAGAGGCTTTGCCCACTTCAAATTGGCCACTAGAAATCAAAACTAAAGGGGACCGGCAGACCCACTCTTCAGTACCCTCCTGGCCATAGAGATACTATAAGTAAAAGACACCCTACTCCCTTGCTGTCCTGCTGTTTGAGGACTGCCCTGCTTGCTGAGAAGGAAGACATCAACCTTCATCCCAGGCTGAAATAACTCACAGGGTTATCTAACTTGCCTCCTTTTCTGAGCTTCAGGGATGCAACAAGCTACAGAAGACTACCTGCAACTACCCAGCTGACCTGCTGCACTGGACCTGCCAAGAACTCCTCTAGACAAGCCATAGCCCTGCTGGCCTCTGCTGGAGTGAGTTCCTGGCCCACCAAGAGGTGCTTTCAGGTCCTGGACCCTTGGTTTGACATCAGTTGAAGTCCTCATTGAAGAGAAAAAGAGAAATCCAAAGGTTTCTGGCATTTTTGTGATGGCAAACAGGCCTGGTCATGCCAAGATCTTGCCACACGTGCCGACCACCAATGTGAAGCTCCTCTTTGGCTACAACAACCCTCAGTGACTACCATCAATGCAAGATCTGCACTGCATGCTACAGCATCACCAACCCACGGTGACACCCAATGAAAATCTTTAGCAAAGACTATTCTTGGCAACCAAACAGGATCTCCGTATTACAGCAACGAACACCTGTGACACCTATCCTGCTCTTCATGCCACAGGAACAACCTATATTAAAAACAATAGATATTTCAAGCACAGCGCAAGCACTGTGCAGGCGAAACCAATTGAGCCCCCATGCAAATTTCGTAAAGTAAGTACTCAAAACTGGGATGTAGTGGGCCCTTCACACCACTAAGTACCAGTGCTACTCCCCTAGCTTCACTAATGATAGCCACTACCTCATGAAGTGGTCTGTCTCTGCTCTTTGTTAAAAATATTGGCCCATGATCGTGCCCATCCACTCCCCACCATCTCTCTGAGTCTAACCTAAAGGTTCTCCTCTACTTCTATTTCCCCTCACTTGGGTCATTGGTCTGGAGCCCAAAGAAAAACTGGCAGAGCAAAGGTGCACTTGGCGCTAATACATGCAACAATATTTGGGGTTTAACAGGCTCATCACATCAGATCACTGCACCTTCAATGCCAATAGGATTTTCTCTTCTGTCCAATCGACTGGAGCATCTCTCCTATGCATGAGGTCCAAAACAGGTTGTGTGCCCCATTGCGTACAAAAAAGAGGCATACATCTTGCGACTGCTGTTTGGATCCTGTTTTTGGACCCTGTTCCCTACTGGCAAGGGCAATAATCTCCCGCTCCCTTTTAGTAAAAGAGACATGAATGGGATGTAGCCGCCTCTTACACTCCTAGTCCAGTGCCACTGCACCAGCAGCAGTAATTGTAATATTGTGTCTTTGAAATAAAATGGCTCCTACATAATGCCCCCTCCTCTAGTTAATCTCTTTAGATAACTCATTCCCTTCTTCACTGGGGTCATTACTTTGAGGTCCCAGGGGCCGGACTCTTAGGGACCCTGCTGTTCTCCTCTATGCCACACTATTGACTCACCTGAAATGACATCTGCATGTAATAATATTGAATGTGGTGGGATCTATAGGGACCTCCCATGGTTTTTCCATTTTAGAAAAACATTTCTCCATTTTTTAAAAAACAACCAGTCCTTGATAGCTAATGCAAAACCTTTAGTGCCTCTGGCAGAAAATTAAGAGGGTGTTATGTCTCCTCTGTTGTGAGGCTGAGAGAGGGATAGAGGCATGTATGTGCGCCACATGGAACTTTGAAAAAATGCAAAAAAGGGCATTTTTCAAAGAAATCACAAACTACCGTTGGTGGTAATTTGCAATTTCTTAAGGCCATATTGCACTTTTTCTGGGATTCATACATTGCATTTAATGAATCGCAAATTACGATTCCTTAAATGCAATTTTGCGATTCTCTAATTTCCAAAGCCCTTTTGGAATGATACATCCCAAAAGGCCTTTTCCCGTTTGCAAACAGGGAAAGGGCTTGATACATATGCCCCCAGATCTTCTCACTCGGGTTCCTGTTACTAGAAAGAAATATAAATATATGCAATTGGTTCACCACCAATTGAAAAGGCTGATTGGGAACCTGTACAGAATTTAGTTGATGGAGTCACTTGAAGATTTACGGTTAGAAAGATGTATTCTTTTTGAGAGGTAATGCTGGTGGATTATCAGCTGAGTTCTGCCATCTATCTCAAGATGGCCGCTAAAAGGGAGCTCTAGTGAGGAGCTCGGGGCTAGGGATCTCCAAACTGGATTAAATCCCCGAACAACCCCAAATTGCGACTCAGGACCAAGCGGAACCAATCCTAGCTGATCCTAGCTGATCGGAACAAACAGAAAGCGTAAAGGAACACAGGTGACGCAAAAGATGCTGGAGAGAATCCTGTACCTGGTCGGTGGACAAGGCTGCCTCCTCTCTTTGGACTCCTCGGACGGTGGGCCCCTCGTGATGCAAACAACCCGATGTGGAGCCGTTGTGAAGGACCCACAGCTGACATTTATTTGCTATACGAGATGAGCCAGTGGACCTGGGGACTCGGAGGACTTATCGGCGGCAGCTCCGGTGCCTGTGGACACAGGTGGGACGTCGTGGAAAGGCGGAGCTGAGGGACCTCGGCGACCAACGGGAGAGGTACGTCCATCCTCGCCCCCGACGCGGCCCCACCAGCTCGCAAAGGAGAAAAACGAGGGACAGTGGAGACGAAGGGGGAATGGGAAGCGGCGCGCCTGTCCTTAAAATGGCAGCCACATCAGACACATTCACTCACTAGATCCAAAAGGAAGCTGCCGTTCACCAACCCTGGGGCATAGACGGCGAAAGAGGACTGGCGCCTCGAAAAAGGAAGGAAGACATCCCAGACCCCCCTAACCGACGAGTAAAAGTGAAAAGGGACAAACAAGTCCAGGAGTGGAAAGAGAGAAGGGATGATGAACAGTGAAAAGGAACCAAACAATATCAGAAGGAGAAAGAGAGAAAGTCTTCTCAGGAGATCATCAGGGACAGATTCGGCTGACATCTTGCACTGATTAACTCATCACAGACAACCCTTTTCACAACTAGAGGCAGTTAATTAATTAATTACTGTTGATGGCCCCACAACTACAAAGGTTAATTAGAATATGTTAACATAATTATCTAGGATTAATTAGAGGATACCCACTACAGTAAAACTATACCTATCACTACGAAACAGTAGATTTGGAATCACTTCAACCTCTATATCTTCCACGATTACAAAGTATAATAAGAGGAAACCACATTACAAAGAAAACTATACCTACCTACCGTGAAACAGTAGTACTGGAGTTACTTAGATTTCAAGATCTTCCACGATATATTAGCAGGGAACGACTCAGAACAAATAGACAAAGGAAATGGATAGAAGATACCGAGGGTCGACTGGATCTAATGCAAAGAGTATAGAATATCCTTCTACGCTATCCAAAAATGCTGCCAAAAAATTCAAACATAATACCCTGAGAAAAAATCCGGACACTTTGTTCGCTGACCCATATTTCGATAGAGTTAAAGGCGTCATGATGAATGACCTGATATTCTACACAGACAAAACAGCTAAATGGCGCAATGCCCTTACAAAAATGCTGTTCACAAAAGCTATAAAAAACATACCACATGGCACAAAAATAACGACTTCACTAACTAAAAGATGTAATACAGAATTATGCATTACTATGTATAAAACAGGAATAGTGCTGATACAAGCAGCTAACAGAGAACTCGAGAAATTTGAGATAACTTTCCAAACCTTAAAGGAATCCATGGAAGGTCCAAGCTACCAACGACACTCGACCCCACCAGATGTCAACCCTGACAACAACGTCCCGATCACTAGAAACACCAATCAAACGGACGGCCAGAACAATCAAACCGCTAACTCCGGAGATTTAACTGAACTTGCAATGGCAATACCGGAGAATGTGATAGAAAGGATAGCGAAGTCTACTAACCTTGGAAACAAAGAGAAGAACCTGACCCCAAGGGAAGAGCCGATGCCACTATCTCAAGATGCCACTTCGCTTGAAGAGGGTACCTCAGCTCCAAGCGAATCCCCCTATGAAGATAACCACGTAATGAACAAGGCAGAGGGTATCCACCTTCCTCAACCTCACGTGAATGTGAGACTTGAGTCCCATAGATCCCTACCCACAATTACACCCCCAACATCACACAACATAGGGAACAATGGGGACACCTCTAATAGAGTCAGGAATGACAATGAAAGGAAGGATAAAAAAGAAAGATCTGTGGCAATGAGAACAGATCAATCACGGAGAAAAGCAAAATGCAGAACCCAGACAGTCAGGTCTATTCCACATAAGAAATCATCCCGAATGGAGAAAGAAGTCAAGGAGCTCCAGAAACTAGTAGGCAACCTGGCACAAGTCTCGATGAAAGTCTCACAGACAATTGGAAAAATTTGGGAGATGACGATAAGTACGCACACTAAAGTCTCACACATCCAAAATCTGGTACTCAGGCCCAACAGACCAAACAGGACCAATCCCTTGTCAAATGAAGAAGCCTTAGCCTTACTCCAATCATATGAACAACTGGCCCGGGGAAGAGAGGAGAATATCAGAATAGTACCTATTGACTCTAATAGAACGTCCAGAAAGAATGACAGGAAAGCAATCCACCACAACTTACGACATATCCAGGTAACCACAACCGAATCCGATAATGGAAACCTCTCTAACTCACTGAAACCCCTAAATTGCCTACTACTTAACTGTCGTTCGGCAACTAAACATGCATCAGACATAGCTGCTCTCATCATTAACAAGGAAATCGACCTGGCCATTCTCACGGAAACATGGCTCAGTGAATCATCATCTCCTAACATCGATCTCTTAGTACCACCACAATATAACATCGTTAGGTTAGACAGACCAAGGAAAGTTGGAGGAGGTATAGCTTGCATTCACCGGTCAGAGATCGAAGTCAGTCAATTCCAATCTGACCCCCTAGAATCTTGTGAATACCTTGGTCTTATTATAAGATCAACAAATAATCAAAGATGCAATATGCATGCGTTCTACCACCCACCTGGAGAGAACGCAAAGTTCACAGAGAAACTAATAGAGATCATAACGGCCAATACTAACTCGGATGCCAACAATATATTCCTAGGCGACTTTAACCTCCACTGGGACGACGGCAATGACAAACTGGTTAACTCGCTTAAAGACTTCCTCATTGAGCTAAACCTTACACAAGCATGCACCCAACCCACTCACTCACAAGGAGCGACCTTAGACTGGATTATTTCAAGAAATAAAGAGGCATCAATCCTCACTATAGACCCGTGTGATTGGTCGGAACATCACGCTATAACTTTCGCGATACCTACAATGAAAAAGGGCAGGACCATACAACCCCGCAAGTTCAAAAAACTGATCCAAGATACAAAAGAGGCCAATATTGAACTATTGGTTGAAAGATGCGAGAAAGACCTGAAGCCACCTAACAACAGACAGAATGTTAATGAGTTGACGGATCACTACATAACCTCAATAGGAAACATCGTCAATGACACCATGCCACAAAAAATGAAAAGAGTCTCAGAGAAGCCAAAAAATCCTTGGTTTAGTGAGTCACTGAACGAAGACAGGCGCAAACTGAGAATGGCCGAAAGGAAATGGAGGCAACATCCCTTCTCTCCCGAGCTGAAAGCCCTCAGAAAAACCAGAAATCAATATAACAAAAAGATAATCAATTCCAAAAAAGAATTTATAAGAGCTGAACTGGACAATGCCATAAACAGACCACGAAAACTCTTTGAGATTCTAAAACAACAGTCAAATAAAGTAGCCAAAACGGTTCAAGAGAACTCAAAAACTCCCATAGGTTGCGAAGAATTCTCCACATTTTTCACGGAGAAAACCAAACTGCTTGAAGCTGAGCTCACAAGTGCCGCGGTTAACCTCCTGACCCTTCCTTCACCAAATAATGAGGCCAATGTGACAACAGAGGGTCTCCAAACAAAAAATAAGGCAAATTGGGACACATTTGAATTATACGACCAGGAAAAGATCGCCAAAACGCTAGCGGAACTCAGACCGAACAACCATTACCAAGACCCTCTACCGGCAAAGTGCGTAAGAGAAATCAGCCACACTCTAGTTCCGATCTGGACCGAGATAATAAATGCTTCACTGGCACAAGGGACCCTCCCTGACTGCCTAAAAACAGGTCAGGTTGTGCCCATCATCAAAAAACCGACAGCGGATGCAACAGACCCGAATAACTACAGACCAGTGACCAACATCCCTTTACTGGCCAAACTTATTGAGAAATGCGTGCAGGGCCAACTGATTCAACACATTGCTAAGTTCTCATTACTAGATGATTGCCAATCTGGATTCAGAACAGGGCATAGTACTGAAACTGCGATCCTGCATATTGTTGATGACGCCTTACAAGCCCTAGATCGAAATCAAGCTTGCCTACTGATTCTCCTAGACCTGTCATCAGCATTTGACACGGTAAATCACGAAATGCTAATGACCAGGCTACAAGACAGGATGGGTTTGTCCGGAAACGTGCTGAAATGGTTCAATTCTTTCCTGCAGAATAGGACTCAACGATTCCTGGTCAACCAAGCAATCTCTTCCCCGCGCCCTAACGCAATCGGGGTCCCACAAGGTTCAACGTTATCCCCTGACCTATTCAACTTGTACGTAGAACCTCTCACGGAGATTCTTCGAAAATCACAGATATCCTATCACATGTATGCAGATGACACGTAAATATACATAAAGATCGCCTCCCTTGATGACATTGACCTAATGAACGAGACACTAAAGAGAGCTCTGCAATGGTTAACCACTAACCATCTAAAACTAAATGCCCATAAAACAGAATTCCTACTAATTTCACCGACAAGGAGCCTACCCGAGGTAAAGGAATGGACTAAACTGGTGACCGCGCTGAATTGCACCCCGACTCTAGTTAATTCAGCTAAATCACTAGGAATTAAGTTAGATGAGAACCTCGACATGAAAGACCACATTAACTCAATGGCCAAGAGCGCCCGTTTCCACTTGAACTATTTAAGAAAACTGAAACCGTTTATCTCAGAGGCGGATCTAAAACTGGCTATCCAATCCCTAGTTATCTCGAGGATCAAATACGGCTGCACCACGTTAGCTGGCCTACCGAAAACATCCACAGCACCACTAAAAGCCTGTCTCAACGCAGCAGCAAGACTCATCAAGGGATCGAAGAAATTCGATCACATGTCTCCTCACCTGAAAGCACTAAACTGGCTACCTTACGAGGCCAGAATTCAAATGAAGATGGCTTGTATAATCCACAAAGCGGTTCACTTCAACACGTCGAGATACCTAGCCAAGAAAATTAAGCTATCCGGAGGTAACAGACCAACTAGAAGCGTTAAGGAGTTGCTATTGAGGCCAGCCTTTTTCCGTAAGAAAAAGACCTATGATCGAGCGTTCTCTGGAGCCGCCCCTAGAGTCTGAAACTCACTACCTCCAAACATCAGGAAGATTCAAAATACTGTAACATTCAAACGGGAACTGAAGAGCCACATGATGAGTAAATACCTTACATAGAGAAGCCTATTGATCACTGATTTGAACATTTACGCCAAAAAGAAGGATGGCCTCGTCAAGAATTTTCTGAAGATCAATAACTGACAAATTACTGATTCCACGTTCAAGCCTCGGCTATACCCTTTACTACTATTTCACATCTATGTGATCTGATAACTGTATCTCACAGCCAATACTATATAACCTCTACCTCACTTTGGTTTATCTCTGTGATCCTGGATACAAGCTAAGCCTTATTCAACTCCTAATGCTAATTGCACATGTAATTGCACTGGTAATGCTATATAACCCTACCTCACCGAGCTTGGCTATATGCCTAGGACTCACGCTAATACTTATTCACCTCGTAATGCTAACTGCACAGGCTTAGGAATATTTATATCTAATCACCCCTTAAGCCTATCGCCTTCTACCTCATATATGTTTGTTGTTATAATTGCTTTTATAATGTCTATTTGTAATCTACCGTCTATGTTAAGCACTCTGATACCCACGGGTCTTGTCCGCGCTATACAAAACACTATAAATAAATAAATAAATAAATAAATAAATAAAAATTCATACATTTGTGGTGGAAACTGGTACAGTTTGATTACCTATTGCTAAAATATATACTTTGAAAACAATTTCTTTATCTTAAACACTAAATAGTTTTGTGACAATCTACATAATACAGTTTACAATGACAAGATTCAATGTAATCTGTAAATAGAGCTGTAATTGAATTATAGCTGCAATATTTATTTACTTTTTTTTTTTTAAAGGTGGTGAACTCTTGTGATACACTCCCAGGAGTCGAACCTGCAATCTGCTTCGTGGACTTTGAGGGGATATACTTTCTGGTCAGCTCTCATGACCCTCTCACGAGATCCTACATTTGGGATTAAATTAATACACAAAAATGTTTTCAGGCAATTCTGAGCAAAGTAACAGATTTCAGAAATTGATTATGTTAGTAAAATTGATTATGATTTGTTCCATTGACTAAAGCAATGTTATTTATACAATCTCAGAAGAAGTTTGCAGGACTCGAACACACAATCCACTGATGGACTCCAATAGGGATGTACTTCTTGTTTCGCTCTCATGATCTACTCACAAGATCATGGATTTAGGATAAGGTTAATAACAGTGTTTTTTCGTGTGCAAAAAAAACATTATAGATCTTGATTAGCATGGAACAACTGATTATGAATTGTTTCAAGAAATATATAAATACATAATATTTGTTTTAAATTGCCAGAGGTGTGGGAGAGGAAGCATACCTTCAGGAAGGTTTGTAATTGATTCCACCCGGGGCACCCCCAAGACAACATTTAGTGGTGCATTGACCCTGGGACACAGTCACTGAGCCAGCCGCTGGGTCTTCACAGCCTTTAATGGCTCTGGTAGAGGGCTGCATGGCTTGCATCCCACTAAACAACTGTGAAATATGCAGGGATATGTTACCCATAACATTTTCAAAGGGTTAGGAGGGGGGTCATGTGACCCAACTCCCCTTTCCCAGGGGGAAGGGGTCCCCTTGGCCTAATTTCTTGCTTTGCGAGTCGGGTGCACTCCCTCCTCCCATCAATAAATTTCTCAGCTCATGGGCATAGGGTTTTGGGGCCTTACAGAGGGGACTGCATGCCCTCCTCCACTTTTTACTGTATTTAGGCCTTAGGGATGGGATCCTGTGGACCTAATTAGGCTCCAAGAGGGGGCCGGCCCGTACACTCCACCTTTCTTTTTACATGGGGCCTAGGGCATGGGGTCTCTAGGGCCTTTCAGGGTCTTTGGGACGGGGCCTTGCCCACCATGAGGGTTATTGAAACAAACTCAAACCCAGCACTTGTTTTTTTTTGTTTTAGTTTAGATGCAGATTCCAGGATCCTCTGGTAGTTTGTGGCAAAATAAAAATAAATGATTTTTTGGCCCATGGTATAAATGAGTTACATACATTTTGGGACCCCTTTATTCTCTGCCCCTGCTTGACGGATCCTTCCGAAATGTTTCAGGTGCAAACTAGTAAAAAAGGTTGTACTTCTAAAATAGTTTAACGGAGATTACAGTATTTAGCAACATGCTTAGGGCATTTCCTACGGTAAAACAAACAAACTATAACAACTTAGTGAAGCATGAACCTAGTAAATTTGGGGCCCTATTTATGAGATTTGTTGCATCCCTGCAGCATAGCAGGAATGTAACACTTCTTAGTGAACCCTCCTTGTGACACCATTGATGCGTCATATTTACAGTATGATGCATCATGGCTCAAGGAACGACAGATACGTCAGTGTTACTGACATATCTGTTGGCGCTAAACTGACGCATTGCTGGAGTTGTGTAGAAACCGTGACACAATATTCCTTTGACATGGGGCATGCCTCATGTGAAAGGGCCTGCGCCAGTCTTATGCCTACCATGAAGCAGGCATATGATTTGAATGCAATGGATAACTAGAAGTGGCACACTGAAATCCTATAGATTCAAATGCACCACTTCTACTAGGCTTTGATGCGGGGGAACGCCCACTCTGCATACATTATACAAGATGCAGGTATAATGTAGCGCAGGATTACAAAGAGACACATCTGCCTACATGTGTCACTTTGTAAATAGGGTGCAACATGGTGCATATTTTACGCCATGCTGCGTCACAAAAGGTGACAAAATGGCAATGCAAAAGTGACGCTGGGGCGCATTAATAAGCCCTGTGTTATCTATGCGAAAGAAAGGGCTCAAAATATCTCCTAGGGTTTTCTTTATCCCCAAAAGTATCTAAGACTCAGCAGTGCAGGATGAGTTGAATAATAGCAAAAACCAAGGCTTTTAGTGATACACCGGACAAAGACAAATGCACCAGTCCTTAGTGCTCACTTTCTAACCAGTCAGTAGAAATCCAGGTGGTGCAAAGAAGCAAGGAAGAAACAAGGAAAGGAGCTGCAAAGCCACAGATCTGGGGCCTAGGTTTGAGGTTGGTGGGGCAGCAGAGCATCTGCAGGCCATGGGCCTCATCTACGACTCTGGTGCACTGCGGCATTGCAGCTCTGATTTGAGCTCCATGATTCGTGGTGATCAGCGGTGCATTTTGGCATTCAGCATCGACTCTGTACTGGTTGCTGAATCCTGTTTTGGCCAGCTTCACCCCCTGCTCGCTCTAGCTTATCCCAACCGTAGATGTCCCCTGTTGTTAAGTTGGCCCTGCCAGCTCAATCACTTTTGCTGGTTCACTCATCTACAATGAAACACTTAGGCTTCCACTGAGCCACCATCATCAGGCTCCTCTCCTGCTGCCAGGAAACCTTGCATCAAAGCTATGCTCATGCCGGCCACAGAATAAGATATGTTATCTCGTTAGATGTAGCTGTTCATACTTGCCCATGAGCATATAACAGATGCTTGGATTGCACTGCACCCTAAAACAGAATGAACTTTTTTGAAATAATTTTGGGTAAAAGACAAAGGATCCTGCAGGAGACCACACTGATGACTTGCGTGGCAAACAGATAGAAACCACAGGTTGAACAGGGGGCTTTGCCTTATCTGTGTCTGCCCACTCTGAGGAGCTGGGGTCTGGCTAGATGTGAGGTAGCCCTAGTGTCTGCAGGGAACAGAGAGAGGAGACTGCCACTTGGCACAATCTAAGGACTTCAGGTCAAGAAAGATAGACCAACACTTTTGTTTTTAACTTGCCTTAGAAGTTGTTCTCAGCTGTGAATTTAATTAAACAAATCTCCTGACTCCTGTTAGAGCCGGAATGTTCACATGGTACAGGCACTGAAAGGTGTTGCCAGGCATGCAAACTTTCACTGGTCTAGGCACTCAATCTGATACAAGTAATCTGTAAGAAGATTCTGTGGTGGAGGTGGCATCAAACGCAAATTAAACTGAAGTGAATTTAAAATGTTACAATAGCGGATTGTCATAGCAACTCGGCAGGCTTGCAGAACTCCACTCTGAGGCCTCAAAAGATACTGATTAATGCCATATATTTGTACAATATTGGTATTCTAGCCACTCATTAGAGTAACAACTTACCAGAATGTGAAAAGGGTGGATATTAACTTGGACAATAGGAAAATAAGATCTACACTCCTGTTCTTCCTAGCATAATTATCTTAAGTGGTCAGGATGCTACTGAGAAAAACAAGGTGAACAAGAAGAATTGCTGTGAGCTGGAGTACAAGTAAGATTGGTAAAGGGCCACAAAGGCAGAGTGGCCGGGCTCAGCTCAAAAATGCTGCATGGAACTGGAGAAAAATAACAGACTTATAGGGATTGAGTGATCTAGGTAGAGCAATTGCTTTCAAATCAGAAATATCTAAGGCTTCACCTCTGGTACAATCGATAAGCGACTTTGTAGGGAAAGGCTTTAGGAATAGTAGGGGACAATGCCCAATTCTGTCACTCTTTGGTTAAAGGGCTGAGGGTACACCTTTAACCTCTCTGGATGTTGCAGAGATACAATGTATAATGGAGACAAGTGTACCTAGTTTAGAACCAAGATTGTTATCCTTACCCCATTTGTCTAGGGAGTTAATGTGGAGTGCCATTGAAAGTGACATACAGGATAGAATGTTCACTGATTCCTGCATTGTACAGGAAAATGTAAACCTCCAAGAGACTTATTGTATGTCAAAAAAGGACCCAAATGCTACCTGTGCGAACCAAGGGAAAGTAAATAATCTCTCATCTTTAAGTACTGCGAATATTTTCTGACAAGGCTAACCTCCTAATTTGGATATTGACATGGGTATGTCACCCAGCTTGTCCTCTTCCAAGCTAAAAACTCATAAGTTCACTTCCAGGCTGCTGCCGTCGAATTGCAGGAACACTATCAGTTGTATTCTGAGCTTAGTTAGACCAGTGGAAAGTGTGGCTGTATAAGAGAAGAGAATGTGGACTAACGGCTTGGGCAGTAGACCTCGAAGTGCTGTGTTTGATTTTTGATTGCAAATGAATTTCCAGATTTATGCCCTTCTATATGTACAACTTGCATTGCCCTTATATTGGCATAGAAATCCAGTCCTTATTTAGGCATAGCCCATGCTGCCCAAATACAGGCATGGCTACTTCCATCCATTCATCTACGTCACAACGATTTCTTGGAAAACTAGACTCCTAAGCCGCTAGGGACTTCCCCTTGCTTGAATATTGATTTCTCCAAGAACTCGTTATTATGCATGAACATCTATTCCTTAGGGGTTCATTCATGACGTTCATGTGACAGACATTATGTCAAAGCTGGCATTCCTAAACACCTTCATGGTATAAATATACCTTCACGTGCTATGGCAAAGAATGGTGTGGTTCGGTGCAGTTCAACTACCTACTTGCACGACGCAGCTCGCTACAGCAAGTGCCGAAGGAAGCCAACTCTCTAGCTGACACACTGTCCAAGAAGCTGTCATCCTCCTGCCGAGAATCCATCTCTAGTGTTTCTGACTCCCCTTGCGGGGTGTTGAGAAATCGAGTCCTGAGACAGAGGGCCCAATTCACAAAATGAACTTAAGACTCAATCCTAATCTTACTACTATTTTGGTATTCACAGAATGCACTTACTACTTTTGGCATTCACAGAATGAACTTACTACTTTTGGTATTCACAGAAGTTAGGATTTTGTATTAAGTTCGTCTTAAGACAGACTTAAGACAAACTTAATACAGACTTAAGACAGACTTAAGACAAAATCCTAACTTCTGTGAATACCAAAAGTAGTAAGTTCATTCTGTGAATACCAAAAGTAGTAAGTGCATTCTGTGAACACCAAAATAGTAGTAAGTTTAGGATTGAGTCAACTATATCAACAGCTAGGGCACCTTGTCTATATACATTACCTAAGGTTCACAAGAATAGAGACAATCAACCGGGAAGACCAATTATTTCTGGAATAGGTGGTCCCACAGAAAGGATTTCACAATATATTGATATATTTCTAAGACCTTATGTACAGTCATTACCCTCATATATTCAAGACACTAAGCATGTACTAAACATTATGTCAGATGTTATCTGGGAGGAAGGAATGTATCTGGTGACACTAGATGTTGTTTCTCTCTATTCCAATATTGAACATTCCCTAGGAATAACATCAGTTGAGACTTTTCTGAATAAGAGACCAGAGGAATTTTTTTAACACACTAGGATGTTGTTAGATATGACTGAAATTGTGTTGAAAAACAATGTGTTCGTTTTTGACCAGAAATGGTACAGACAATGCCTTGGTACCGCAATGGGTTCCAGATTCGTTCCGTCTTTTGCTAACCTCTTCATGGGGTGGTTCGAGGCGGAGTGGATCTGGGGCCACCGTGGACAGAGATGGATTGGTAATATTCAATACTGGGGCAGATTTATCGACGATTGTCTCATGATCTGGACTGGTTCACTGGATGACTTACTTAGCTTCTTTGATTACTTGAATGAAAATGATTTGAACTTACGTTTCACTACACAATATGATACAAGGAAAATTGAGTTTTTAGATGTTGAATTATTTGTAAAGGATATGAAACTCTGTTCTAAAATGTTTAGGAACGATACTAGCTGCAATGCAGTTTTATATGCAACAAGTTGCCATCCTAACTGTCAAAAGAGATCTATTCCCTACTCTGAAATGGTTAGAGCAAGGAGAAATTGCTCAGAAGATGATGATTTTGAATACAATTTATCAGATATGACAAATAGGTTTGTAGCTAGAGGCTACAATAGTGATGTGATTTACAAGGCCAGAAAGAGAGCTAAGAATCTACAGAGGCAACATACCTTGGCAGAAAAGAAGAAAACAGATGGACGTATGGATAAGGTACGATTGATTACTCAATATAACACGGAGTCTAAAGCACTGTATTCCATTGTTAGCAGGCATTGGCATCTATTGAAAGCAGATAAAGATCTGCTGCCATATATCACAGAAAGACCATCAATAAAATTTAGGAAGGACAGAACACTAGCGAATGATTTGAGCCCAAGTTATCCCATCAGAGCTAGAAAAGAAATTTGGCTGACTGGAGCGATGAAGGGTTTCCACAAATGTGGTCGATGTAATTCTTGTAGATGGGCAAGGAAAAAAGTGCTTGAATTTAGCTATAATGGTTCGGATACATTTGTCATAGACACATTTATCAATTGTGACACGACTTATGTTATATATGTTATATCTTGCTCATGTGGACAAATATATGTGGGAAGCACCATTAGAAGATTGAGAGACAGGATGACAGAACACTTCCGAGCTTGGAAGAATGGTGACACAAGATACCCTATTGCTGCTCATAGCGTTCAAAATAATGGTAACCCAGAACAACATCAATTCAGTTACCATGGCATAGATCATGTAACACAAGACCCCAGGGGGGGGCAATAGACAGCTAAAGTTAAGAAGAAGAGAAGTGATTTGGATTATGAAATTGAGAGCAGTAGAAAGAGGACTCAATATTGATAATGAATATCAATATTATCTGGGGCAAGAGTAACAGTGTTGATTGTACATGCTTATAGCGATGGAATGACAATATATAATATTTTGTGTAATATGTCTGTTATTTTATATACTTGTCAGTTAGATGAGTGTTGACATTGGATGCCAAGTAATCATGTACTTGTGGAATTATTTGACTGTAACATATGAATATGTTGCTAATGAGATTTGATGTTATCTCTTATGTGGAGCTTATTGATAGACAGCGGCACTGATATATGCACATATATGTATTATTTGTGAAATGATGTTGCTTTGAGGATTATGGAGATGTCTCGGTTAGTGATCTACTGATACACCTTTCTCTATACTTTACACACTTTAACTTATTCCTATATTTCACTTTACCTGGTACTGATCCTATTGACTTCCAAGTCGGGAGGTTGACCAGTAGTTACGCATGCTATCATTACTACGGAAGTGACTTTACTGGGTCAGCATAGTGTCTATGCAGATACTATATTGGCTCGTACATATATAGGAGGGGAGTGCCTCAACTTACAACTATTATACTAATGATTGAATATGGTAACTAGGAGAGTCTATACTCTTTTTGTGCCCCACCAACATATCGGATTGACGTGGGAAAATACCTTTAAATAATTTCGAACCAAATTATAGTAATACTGCAAAATTCAGTATATTAAATACTTATACGGAAGAGATTTGACCTCTCACGGACTCTATTACAAACTATGCTCTTTAATATTAACAAATCGTAAATAGCACGGAATAAGATCCCGGAGATTTTATCGTTAGCAATACACCATTACAATATGGCGGCTACACTTCTCTAGATAAATAGACCTTTCAAGATGGCGCAGATGCAGAACGCCGTCGGACAGCGAGGATACTTGCCGCTGTTATTTGGGTATGTTTAGATCATCGTATTAAGGAGTTGAATACTTTAACTCAATGCCATAACTTGTTATTATATATTTTTTTCGGTTGTATGACTTACAATAGATCTCTCCTCTTACAGGAGGAAGGTTTTGGAGTTGGATATGACTGAGTGAGACTACCATTCGGTAAGCTTATATCAGGTAGGGATCTTATTATGCGATACGTATAGAGAGACAGTTTGTTTTATTGCCGCAAATAATTCTTTATATACATTCTTTGCAGTATAGATACTCTGTATTTAATGTGATAACGTCGGAATAAGCGGCATTTTCTATGTGGAGAAGAGTAGTATGGGGACATTAAAATAGTTGCATGATTTAATGGTAAGAACCAGAACTAGCAACGAATACTGGTTTTCAAGACTAGACCTATAAACAGATTTGTGAACAGGGCTTACTCCTTATTTTTACAGTATATGCCCTCGTAACGTGACAGACACAGATGGTATTGGCAAGCTGAGGCGCTTTGCGCTCTCTCTCTTTCTCTTTTTTATAATTAGATATTCTTTGAATTTTGGTTAACATTCGAATTTCTATGTTACCTATTACAGATAAAGATCGAATATCTGATTTGGTACTAGCCATACTATGATTAACAATATCTACGCAAACCCCAACACAGATTAAGGTGGGTGGTTATATGAACATCTATCTGGAAATTTGGTAGAGTTATATGTGATGCACAGAACGAATAAGGGATTTTATCTTTTAGGTTTTCGAAGTTTAGAGTGGCATACCTTATATGACGAATATTGGTATTCTTGTTCTTTTTAGGTGAGTGATACCTTTCACACCTATCTTTAGGATACTGAATTAGCCTGCGTACGAATTTGGTCTAACTCTAGCTTGGAATTGATACTAGTTTGGGTAACTACTATGGATAATTATTATATCCTTGGGTTCAAAATATATATATTGAACTCAAACGTATGAGTTTATTAATGTGAGGTGACTTCTGCATAGATCGCAGGGAGTTATTGAAAGTGGGACTGCAGGTTAACTCACACAACTTACAGCAAAGGGGCAGTACTCCTCCTCACAGTTCCCCAGCTCTTCTGCTTGTCAAAAGTTCCTCTTGAGTCCAGAAGTGATCTAACATTCTGGGGTTTAAGGTACACTACTTATATTCCATTTTGTCTTTGTCCTCTTTGTGGCAAGAGTCTCTGAGACCAGTCCAAACCAATTCTGTAGCATGACCACAGAGAGTGGAGACAGCAATGTACAAGGGGAAGAGGCCCTTTTGAGGTGCAAGAAAAACTCCTCCTCCTCTAAATGCAGACATGGTCTATTCAGCTCAGTGCTGAGTAATCCAGGAAGTGCCAGGCACACGTCACCCCCCCCCCCATTGGCTGTCTACAGTGAATTAACATCCTCAGCCCAAGTCACAAAACTAGACAGCCAATACACAAACAGGCAAAGGCACAAACAATGGTTAGACAAGAAAATGCCTACTTTCTAAATGTGGCTTTTTTAAATACACAATTTAAAACCATATTTACTAAAAGATGTATTAAATTCTGAGTTTAGAGAGCCTAAACTCCACTTCTCGAACTTGTCCCAATGGGAAGTTATGTTTGCAAGATGGTAAAAGGGATCTCCCATGTTATCATATGGGGAAGATGGCCTTTCAAGAGTGAAAAATTAAATTGGCAGCATTTGACTATCAGGACATGTCACACACACTAGTACATGCCATACCTTTCACATACACTGCACCGTGCCCATAAGAGTACATCAGGCCTACCTGAGGAGTGCCTTACATGCAGGAAAAGGGACGGCTAAGGCCTGGCAAGTGGATGCACTTGCTAGGTTGACAAGGCATTTCAAAACTACATGCAGACACTAATGTGGTACTGACTGAGTGACATTTGTAGAGTTACTTATGTGGGGGCACAATCAGTGCTGCATCTTCAGCAGTAGCATTTGATTTACAGGCCCTGGTACACTCAGTGGCATCAAATATATTTCAAGTTTTAAGTTGAAACTTGAAACTTGAAACAAATATGGCAATGATGGACAACCAATCATAGTTGAAATTTATACAGGGAGCACTTGCATGTACAGAAAGACAAAGACAGTCAAAGAAAGAAGCAAGATAAGAGCAGGAAGATGCAAGAGAGAGGTAAAAAAGAAGAAGAACTGTGCAGAAAGAAGCAAGAAAAATGCAGAGCGAGGCAACAGAAGTCCAGAAAGAGGAAGAAAGGTGCAGAAAGAAGCAAGAGAAATGTAGAAAGAAGCAACAGAGGTGCAGAAAGAGGCCTACTTTGACTGTACCCTTCCACATACTCATACAAAGTAGCTTAATCACTAATCCTTCTCTTAAGATGTCTTAAACCTTACTTTTCAATTGAAGGTTTACTATTCATCAACTGCTCAACATTCTAGGCATATCTAAGCAATCCTAACCATATCACTGTTGTAAGTTTCACCAAGTTTGTGAAGTATTGCATACATGTGTCTCAGCTTTTACCTAGTCACATGTTACACAAAAATAAACAAATAAACAGATAACATACACATACAGCATACTCTGCAAATTTGTGTACAAAGAGGTGTGTTCATTTCTTTCTGCTCACAATACAGGGCACATGGGTATTCAATATGTTATGTTATGTTATGTTATATGATATTTATAATGCGCACAGCGACTCAATAGAGTGTCCCGGCACAAGCCCAAGAGTTACACATAAAGAGGAGACATAGGGACAACTCAGTGGAAAAGGAAGGTTTTCAGTTTCATCCTGAAATGGATAGCATTCCAAAGGCTGAGCCCCTCAAATAGTATATTTGTGGGGCTCCATAACACTTATATACATAAGACATGTCTGTCTAAGCAACTGAATTACAGAGCAGAACGGAAAACATTTGACCACCTATAGGAGAGGTTACCTGCTTTATAAGTACCATCTTCAGATGCATAAACCATGTAAGAATACATGTAAAAGTAGGCATTTACCTCAGTCACAAGAGCACACAGACCATTAAATTTGACAGCTTGCACTTCCCATTTGAGTACAGAAAGAGGTGAAAGAAGTTCAATCAATCAATCAATCATATCATTTGTAAAGCGCACTACTCATCCGTGAGGGTCTCAAGGTGCTGGGGTGGGGAATGCTGCTACTGCTCGAAAAGCCAGGTCTTGAGGAGTTTTCTGAAGGTCAGCAGGTCTTGGGTCTGCCGTAGGTGGATGGGGAGGGTGTTCCAGGTCTTTGCGGCGAGGTGGGAGAATGATCTGCCACCTGAGGTCGCTCTTTGGAAGCGGGGGACTGTAGCGAGGGCGAGGTCGGCGGAGCGGAGCTGGCGGGTGGGGGTATTGAAGCTGAGTCGTTGGTTGAGGTATGTTGGTCCGGTGTTGTGGAGTGCCTTATGTGCGTGGGTGAGGAGCTTGAACGTTATCCTCTTGTTGAACGGGAGCCAGTGCAGGTCTCTCAGGTGGGGTGTGATGTGGCTGTGGCAAGGGATGTCAAGGATCAGACGTGCAGAGGTGACCCGGATGCGTTGGAGCAGTCTCATGAGTTTGGCTGAGGCTCCTGTGTAGAGGGCGTTTCCATAGTCCAACCTTCTGCTGACAAGGGCCTGGGTGACTGTTCTTCTCGTTTCAGTGGGGATCTACTTGTAGATCCTACGAAGCATGCGGAGGGTGTTGAAGCAGGAGGAGGAGACGGTGTTGACCTGTTTAGTCATGGAGAGGGTGGAGTCGAGGATGACCCCTAGGTTGCGTGCGTGGTCGGTGGGTGTTGGAGCGGTTCCCAATTCGGTCGCCCACCAGGAGTCGTCCCAGGCTGAAGGGTTGGACCGAGGATGAGGACCTCTGTCTTGTCCGAGTTCAGCTTCAGACGGCTGTTCATCATCCATTCAGCAATGGCCGTCATTCCTTCGTGAAGGTTGGTTTTGGCAGTGTGGAGGTCCTTGGTGAGGGAGAGCATCAGCTGGGTGTCATCGGCGTAGGAGAGGATGTTGAGGTTGTGCCGATGGGGGACGTGGGCGAGCGGTGCCATATAGATGTTAAACAGAGTTGGGCTGAGGGATGAGCCCTGGGGTATGCCACAGATGATCTCGGTGGCTTCAGAGCGGAAGGGGGAAGGCGGACGCTCTGTGTTCTGCTGGAGAGGAAGGAGGTGGTCCAGTCCAGGGCCTTCACTTGGATCCCAGCGTTGTGGAGGCGTGTTCATAGTGTGTGGTGTCAGACCGTTTCGAAGGCGGCTGAAAGGTCCAGGAGGATGAGGGCCGTCGCTCTCCGTTGTCCAGCAGGGACTTTATGTCATTGGTGGCGGTGATGAGGGTAGTCTTGGTGCTCTGGTTGCTGCGGAACGTGGACTGGGAGGGTCCAGGATGTTGTTCTCCTCGAGGTAGCGGATCAGTTGTTAGTTGACAGTCTTCTCAATGACCTTTGCCGGGAACGGGAGCAGGGAGAGGGGCCGGAAGTTCTTGAGGTCCTTGGGGTCCACCTTGGGTTTCTTGAGTAAAGCGTTGATCTCGGTGTGCTTCCAGCTCTCCGGGAAGGTTGCTGTCTCGAAGGAGGTTTTGATGACTTTCCTGAGATGGAGTGCGATGGATGTGCTGGCTTTGTTGAAGATGTGGTGTGGGCATGGATCTGATGGAGATCCGGAGTGGATGGTTTTCATGATTTTGATGGTGTCATCGTCATTGATGTTGGTCGAGTAGAGCAGGCGGTTAGTGCGGATGTTGGTCATGGGGCGGTGGTCTCAGTGGTTGTCGGGGCGGTCGTGGCATTGAAACTGTCGTGGATGTCTGTGATCTTGCGGTGGAAGAAGGTGACCAGCGAGCTGCACAGGTCTTGCGAGGGTGGGACGTCGTTGGTGTTGGAGCTGGGGTTGGAGAGTTCCTTCACGTTGTAGAAGAGCTCTTTGCTGTTGTGCACGTTGTTGTCTAGGCGGTCTTTGAAGGAGGCCCTTTTGGCGGATCTGATGAGGTGATGGTGTCTGCGTGTGGCAATCTTGTGGGCGGCGTGGCTGTGTAGTGTTCGTTCACGGAGCCAGATCTTCTCCAGCTTTCGGCAGGTTTGCTTTGAGGCCCGGAGATCTTCAGTGAACCAGCTGGCTTTCTTGTTTGGTATGATTGTTGTAGGCTTTCTTAATCGGGGCGAGGGTAATGGCGCAGTCGTTGATCCACTGTCTGATGTTGCGTGTGGTGGTGTCGGGGTCGGTATGGTCGGCGCGTGGGCTCAGGGCGAGGGTGGTGGTTAGCTGGTCTTCTGTGACTTTGCTCCAGCAGTGGTGAGGCATCTGTTGGGTGCGGTGGTGCATGGTGGGTTTCTTGAAGGTGAAGTGGATGCAGCGGTGGTCAGTCCGGTGAAGTTCGGTGGTATGGTTGAAGGAGGCGTGGGGGCTTGTGGAGAAGATGGGGGTCAAGCGTGTGACCGGCGGAGTGGGTGGGTGTTGTGACGAGTTGTCTGAGTCCGAGGTTGGCTAGGTTGTGATAAGGGTGTTGGAGTTGGTGTCATCATTGTTCCTGAGGTGGAAGTTCAGGTCCCCGGGGAGGATGTAGTCCATGGAGGCGAGGGCGTGTGTGCTGACTAAGTCAGCGATGGAGTAGCTGAATTGTGGTCGGGGTCCGGGCGGTCTGTAGATGAGGGTTCCTCTGAGGGTGGTGTTGGGGTCGGTGTGGATCTGGAAGTGCAGGTGTTCGGCGGTGCTGAGGGTGTCGTCGGTGTTAGTCGAGACTCTGAGAGTGTTCCTGTAGACGATGGCGATTCCTACTCCCGCTCTGTTGGTGCGGTCCTTGCTGGTTATCTTGTAGCCTTCCGGGATGGGTATGGCTATGTAGGGTGCCGAGGCGGGGTTCAGCCAGGTCTCTGTCAGGAAGGCGACGTCTGGGGAGGTTGAGTCGAGTAGGTCCCAGAGTTCAACGGCATGTTTTCCGGCAAAGCGGCTGTTGAGAAGGATGCATCTGAGGTGGTTGGGTTCTTTCCTGGTCGGCAGCGTGGTGGGGCGGATGCTGGTGAAGCGGCAGTTCCAGCAGGTGAAAGCTCCATGGGTGCGCTTCGGGGCGGCCAGGAAGCAGGTGTTTGATCTTCCGGTGTTGAGTGTGTGGAGGGTTCTGGCATCGTAGTGGTGTCGGGCGTCGTGGCGTTCGTGGTGACCATGGGTCCTGGCGCTGGGAGCGGTCCTGGCAGGGACGGGCACAGACGGGCCTGCCGTAGGTGTGCCAGCGGTGCACCAATGCCGCGCCCGTTGAGCGCGGCTTCCATATGAGGGGATGTGGGAGGGAGGAGCAGCTGAAAGGCGGGAGCGGGCGGCGAATGGGATTGCAGGTGGGTGGGGCCACAGGGATGCAGCTGTGGGAAAAGTGGGCGGGGCCGCAGGAGTACTGGGCACAGGAAGGAAAAACAAGTTTAGGCAAGAAAACAAGTACAGGCACAGAGGAATTAAAACAAGTCTGGGCAAGAAAGCAAGTTAGGCACAAGGGAATAAAAACAAGTCTGGGCAAGAAAGCAAGTACAGGCCCAGGGGAATAAAAACAAGTCTGGCGAAGAAAGCAAGTGCAGGCACAGGGGAATAAAAACAAGTCTGGGCAAGAAAGCAAGTACAGGCACAGTGGAATAAAAACAAGTCTGGGCAAGAAAGCAAGTACAGGCCCAGGGGAATAAAAACAAGTCTGGGCCAGAAAGCAAGTACAGGCACAGTGGAATAAAAACAAGTCTGGGCAAGAAAGCAAGTACAGGCACATGGGAATAGAATAAAAACAAGTCTGGGCAAGAAAGAAAGTTAGGCATAGGGGAAAAATACAAGATTAGGCAAAAACAATGCAGGCAGAGCCGTGCAGCAGCGTGGGGAGCAACCGGCCTGCGAGCAGGGTCATAGGTCGCTCCTTTCACCTCTGCGCAGCTTCCATATGACGGGATGTGGGGGGGAGGATCAGCTGGGAGGCGGGAGCAGGGCGGCGAATGGGATTGCAGGTGGGCAGGCCTCAGGGACGCAGCGGCAGGAAAAATGGGCAGGGGTCGCAGGAAAACTGGGCACAGAAAGGAAAAACAAGTTTAGGCAAGAAAACAAGTACAGGCACAGAGGAATAAAAACAAGTCTGGGCAAGAAGCAAGTTAGGCACAGGGGAATAAAAACAAGTCTGGGCAAGAAAGCAAGTACAGGCAAAGGGGAATAAAAACATGTCTGGGCAAGAAAGAAAGTTAGGCACAGGGGAAAAATATAATATTAGGCAAAAACAATGCAGGCAGAGCCGTGCAGCAGCATGGAGAGCGACCTGCCTGCGAGCAGGATCATAGGTCGCTCCTTTCACCGCTGCGCGGCTTCCGTATGAGGGGATGTGGGAGGGAGGAGCAGCTGGAAGGCGGGAGCGGGCAGCGAATGGGATTGCAGGTGGGCGGGGCCACAGGGATGCAGCGGCGGAAAAAACGGGCGGGGTCGCAGCAGAACTGGGCACAGGAAGGAAAAACAAGTTTAGGCAAGAAAACACGTACAGGCACAGAGGAATAAAAACAAGTCTGTTCAGAAATAAGCAAGAGATTTGCAGAACCAGGTAAATGAGGTACATAAAGAGGGAACTGGGGTGAAGACAGAGGCAAGAGAGGTACAGAAAGAGGGACGAGGGGTACAGAAAGAAGCAACAGAGATGCAGAAGAAGGCAATAGAACTGCGGAAAGAGGCAAGAGAGTTGCATAAACAGGCAAGAAAGGTAGATAAAGAGGGAAGAAGGGCGCAGAAGGAGGCACGAGGAATGCATGAAGAAGAAAAAGAGGTACAGAAAGAAGCAACAGAGGTACATAAAAAAAATACAGAAATTATTTTTGGAGCTGCAAAATCTGACGCGTTTCGGGCAGTTGTCCTCGCTTACATATATATGGAGACAAAATCTAGCTCTCACAGAGACATCCATTAAAGAAGGCACAGACTTCAGGTTATTAGCATTAGTTTTATCTCTCAGGTCACCTTCAACCCATGAGACAAGAGAGACACATTTTTGCTTGGTAGAAGCCTTTGTCAATCTGGTAGGCACCATTAAACATCACATTATATATAGCCCTTCCCCCTTAGACAGAGAAGACATGCTGTTGAGTACGTGAGCACCAAATATAATTCATGCACCATATGAATGCTTTCTGCATTCAAGGGAAAATTATATAAATATAGATGTTACGCCAATCATTTCATCCCATGTCACCCGAATATATAAAACAAAATATATTAAATTAATAAAACATCATGCTGCTGCGAGTCCCTAAATTGTCAAAAAAAAAACAGCCTCTGACCCGGAATGTCTGCCAAGTCTAATGGCAACTCCTTCAGTTTGCGACCTATGACCACTGCACGAAAACAGTGTTAATGTAAGACAGGTTGCGAGTGCCTCAATCCCACAATAATCATTGAGGGGCATATGAATAGGATAATAGTAGTCACCCCACTGGGTCAACTTGTGCACTGAGTGTGAGCTTATGACTTCAATGCCAGTCTCCAAGCACATGCTTGAAACCCAAAGGGACTACCGCTCCCATAATGCCACATGTTGAATAAAGTTATTTTACTGAGGTTCACAGGTGAATATCAAAATGCAAAAGTCAGTGCCATAAGTGAATTGAGCCAGGGCCAGAGCTGTAAGTTTTAAATGACTAAATTAGCAAGCAGTATAAGAATTCAGTTCAAAACAGGTACAAACTCGGGGTTGAAGGGAACCAATGTATAACAATGAGTACGCCAAACACACCTCACCACGCCGGCATAAACGTCCACAATGCCTAGTCACCAAATAGAGCCAGATTCCTGGGCAAGGCATTTCTTGCTGGGGAGACATAGGCCCACATGCTGGAAGTCATAAAAACCGCCCGCTACATGCCCCAGGTCTCCCACTGCTGTCATCCTTGTTCCTCCTCTTGGCTGCCAATTTGGGGGCTCACCCACTAGCACTTCCGTACTCCTCCAAACACATGCAGAAAGCCACAAATGACTGGTGGTCTGTGGAAAGAGTGACGACCGCCAATGCTGTATGGAATGAAAACAAAATCCAGCTCTCACAGAGACATCCATGAAAGAATGCACGGACTTCAGGCTGTCAGGATACAGCATTAGTTTATTCTGTCAGTCACCCTCAACACATGAGACAAGAGAGACGCGTTTTGGCTTGCTAGAAGCCTTTGTCAATCTAGCTGGTGTCATTGCACATCACATTATATATAGCCCTTCCCCCTTAAAAGGTATACATGGAGAGAGAAGACATACTGTTGTGTACGTGAGCACCAAATATAACCCATAAGGCATATACATGCTTTCTGCATCTGCTTGTCGGCAAAGTTACAGGTAAAGCTAGCTCTGTTTATAGATTGCACAATGCATATGTAAGTTCGCAAGCATAGGTAACAATGGATTGCATACATAAATTGTCTACTGCCTGCACTCAAGGGAAAGTTATATAAATATAGATGCAACGCCAACCATTTCATCTCATGTCACCTGAAACCGAAATATATTATTTATATATATATATATATATATATATATATATATATATATATATATATATATATATATATATACATATATATATATATATATATATATATATATACATATATATATATATATATATTCACTGAAAAAACCATAGGTTTTAGCCCATATATAGTTAGGTCTTAGCATTTACAAAACCTTAATTTACTTGCACAAAACCATAGAAATTCGCATATATAGTTAGATGCAATAACTATATATCGCGAACCCGCAATCCACTGCTGATCATGTCACATATTACATCATTAATGACATGGTCAGTGACATCACTGATGACATCACTGATGACATCACTGATGACTTCACTGATGACATCTCATTTTTTCACATCACTGATGACATCATTCATGTGATAATACGATGAACCTCTTCAGACTCTAATATAACCTTAGATACACTCAATGTCAACAGACACTCAAAGACTGTCACTCATCCATGGAGTTACTCACACACCTAGTCAGTCATGCAAAGAATCAATCACACCTCCATTTCCTCAACTATACAGTTATACACACCTTACTTATTCAAACATATACTAACGCATATTTACTCTCTTACACAATCCCTGATACAAATTCACAATGATCCATACAGCCACTCACACATTCACTGGCTCTTATGCACAGTTATTTATATATGTCAACTCTCACATGTACTGTGTTTTACATATGTACTTACTTTGACATGTAGCACTGAGATATCCATTTCCTCACCAATACACTCATGCACACAGTCAACTGCCCATACAGCTGTTTCCACATGCACTTTTGAACCCATACATCTAGTGAATCAACTGCTCACACATCTATGCACAGAGTCATACACCTCCCAGCCACCCACACACACACTCAGTCTCCCATACAAATACTTGGGCAACCAATCAATAACCCATATAGTTACTCATATAGCTACTGATCAACACATGCAGCAGTTTACAGAACAACAGACATAATGATGCACAAATTAAGACAGTTTAGTCACTAACCCATGCACTCAGTGAGACACATTTAATCACTCACTCATACAGTCAGTCATGCACCTACTAAATCCTTCATCCAGACACTTATACATCCACTCATTCTTCAATATGTAAGACATATTTTAACTTTACAGAAACATACAGTCACTGGATGTTGTCATCAGTGATGTCATCAGTGATGTCATTTGAGATGTCATCAGTGATGTCATCAGTGATGTCACTGACCATGTCATGAATGATGTAATATGTGACATGATCAGCAGTGGATTGCGGGTGCGCGATATATAGTTATTGCATCTAACTATATATGCGAATTTCTATGGTTTTGTGCGAGTAAATTAAGGTTTTGTAAATGCTAATCCCTAACTATATATGGGCTAAAACCTATGGTTTTTCAGTGAATTTCAATGGGTTTTTAATAGCAAATATCAAAAGCTGTCAAATGTCAAGTACGTGATAGGTAAAAACATTTTCGTGTTTATGTATGCTGATGTGCTTTGAACGCTGCCCCCCCCTCTTTTCTCTTAGAAGTACTCTCTCTTTGCAGATAGTGAAGGGTAGTTAACGCAGGCCTTTGCCCCCTTTGTAATCCGTCGTGCCTGCTTGTCTCTCCATTTGATTGATTGTTATCCAAGCATTTACTATTTTAGAATTGATTCTCTTTGGTTCATTCTCTATTTACTAACAAGCACAAAGTCGCAATACTCTGTTTAGTCTTTGCAGATAGTGAAAAATCGTGTAAAAAAAAAAAATAATCGAGCAAAATCAGTAGGCCACTAATGGGATCTCTTTTTGACCTCGCTAAAATAGAAACATTAGGAACAACCCTTCATGAGAAATACGAAACTAGTAAGATGAACTGAGCTCCACACCATGATGGCTGCAAGACAGCTCGGCTCCGCCACCCACCCCGCCCAAAATAACGATAAACTCTATGCAAATATTATAAATATATACAACACACCAGCAAAGTAACAGGGTAAAACATTTTATTAAATAACTATTTACATAACTATTTTATACTTTTTGTTGCCTGATCCGGCTAGCTCAATCGATCGAGCATGAAACTCATGCACTCTGATAGCAAGCGTTGCTGCTGATGCTATGCAAACAAAAACTGGTTTTCAGTTTGTACATTCTTCAAGATTTTTCATCCAAGGCTGGTTGAGAGTTTGTAGAACGATGGCTTCAGATTTTCAACATACGGCATGGTGGCGCGGACTGGGAGGGTGCGCTTGACTCCTGCCCCCTCCCCAAGTCGTGTTGCCCTGGCGTGCCATAAGATCGCCCCCGACATAGGCGGCCGGCTCCCGGGGTCCGGCGGAACTTTTTGCCTTTTGATGACTCTTCCATTCTGGACCTTATCCCACAATCCGTTTGACCTGAAGACACGCTGTAGTGGGGCGCCCCTTTACTGTTTCAGTTGCCATTCCGCCCGCTTTTGCTATACTGTGCCTCTTCCGCCATTCAGCTGTTTACCGCCCGCTCTTGCGACTACAGCGTCTCGCTCACCATGTAGTTGAGTTGCTCCCGCTCTTGCGATGCAGCTATAGGCGGCTGCCACAGGACTCTCAAAATGGCGGCCGGCTCTTCAGATTTGGGCGTGGTCCTCTAAAATGGCCATGGGACACCTTGGAACTCGGACGCTTGTGTGCTAGGGCTTGGGCCCCATTCTCGAAAGCGTCCACTGAGCCTTGAAGATTCTACAAAAGTCTTGGGGGCCCCTGACTCCCGCAGGCTTCTGGTGGGGAGCGGCTGCCATGATTGCTCGTGGAATGGCCACGACTGAGATACGAGATGGCGGTGCTCTCCTGCTAACGCCAGCTTCAGTCTGAAACATCCAGAAACACTGTAGACTACCAATTCGATCAGTTCCGGTAGCGCCCCAAAGTGACCCGGTAGGGAAGAACTTGCCCTCCCCTCTTTGACTGATGGTTCTTGTTGCCTGTCCCTTCTGTTGTCATTTAACAGAACTTTTTAGACTGCTGAAAGGGGTTGTGTTCCGACCGCTGGTTGGTGGAGACATTTTGACTATATTCTGGACCTACGTTGTCGCGTAATGCGTTATATGACACGCCGCGTTAGCGCACCCGGAAGTGCTCTGGTGCGCGAAGCGCAGCTTCCCAGAAGGGATCCGGGGGGCGGCGCGCAGCGCGTAACGTAAGCATAACAGGTCATGTGACTTGTTAATAAAACTTTTCATTGGTTCATTTTACTTTTGTTATTCTAATGATGAAAGGCTTGGTCATATGACCTAAAAATTACGCTTTTTATTGCTTTCGAACATTATTTTTTCTTAAACATATATGTTATAATGTTCCAGGCTAATGTACTTTCCCGTAAAATTTACAACTGTCCTCCAAGTAAAATATATTCCTTTTTCTAGAAAAAGGGCGTTTCTTCGTCCCATGACGGAGCCGTTGAGCAAAAGATGCTCGGCCTGCTGTCTTAGTCGCCGATACGCCTGAATATCAGATTCGTATCGATCACTTTATGTTGCAGGAGTAAAAAACACAACAGCCCTTGACCATTTATCTTTACTGCGTTCCTGCGTATTATACCTTTTATCCGTCATATAATTGGACTGCTTTATTTCACTTGCCTTTTACTGATTCGAAAACAGTGACTAAAATTAAAAACTTTACCAATGTAAATACTACTACCATGTTTTGTTTTAAACACCTTTATTGTGAAAATGTCAGTATACAAATACGGGCCTATAACCACGTGGGCCGGCCATGGAGCAAACTGGAATCGTATATGATGAGGAGACATTTACACTGTAGAGGAACGCAACGAGCGGGCCATTAGGTTGCAAGAACTAAGGTGTCTAACAGTTGCGGAATCGGTGGACGTACATTTTGTAATTAAAATACGACAGGGCCACTTACAATAAAATTATCTAGATATACATTTGCGGGCAAGTACCATGGGTGACGTTAATTCGAACTTTCAATAGTACAGTAATCAATAACACATCAGAACTTAATATCATTAGGTATGTCGAAATATTCAATCAATTCTCGTTCCCGCCCGCCATGTGCTTCAAAACTGCATACGTATCTCGTGATATCAAGGTTGTGCAACCAGTACACAACAAGGAGTTACGAGTCCCATTTATACCGGCGCCATTTTGGGCGAGGCCGGGCAGGTCCAGGATATAGTCAAAATGTCTCCACCAACCAGCGGTCGGACCAGAACCCCTTTCGGCAGTCAAAAAAGGTTCAGTTAAATGACAACAGAAGAGATAGGCAACAAGAACCAACAGTCAAAAGAGAGGAGGGCAAGATCTGAAGCCATTGTTCTACAAACTCTCAACCAGCCTTGGATGGAAAAATCCTGAAGAATGTACGAACTGAAAACCAGTTTTTGTCTGTATAGCATCAGCAGCAACGCTTGAGTCAGCTTTGTGTGAAGCCGCCATTTTGATTCAATCAATAGCGTCCCCCTGCACACATTCAGGGACCTGGTCGTGTCTTCAGGTCAAACGGATTGTGGGACAAGATGCAAAAAGGAAAAGGAAAAAAGTTCCGCCGGACCCCGGGAGCCTGCCGCCTATGTCATGGGCGATCTTTGGCCACACCAGGGCAATAGTTAAGCTGCAGCAGGTGCAAATTAGCTTCAGACAGTGTTACAAACGCTGCTCAGAACTCTCAACTATGACACCACCTCCTTGCCATCCGGATCTTGGCGCCTTGTGCTGGTTCCAACCTATTCACACATCGGTCCGTTACTGACACCACCTCATAGGCCAACGGGACACCCCACGCCGACTTTCGGCGCAGCATTGTAGGATGGCCACACCAGTGCGGCAACTTGCTAGACACCACCTCAGTGCCATCCAGATCTCGGCGCGTTGTGCTTCCTTCGGCTTACTGTAGCCGCAAGTGCGGATGCAACTCAGCTGGATAGCGAGTGAAACACCAAGGGGCGCCCCACTGCAGCCGAGGAGCCTCCCTCTTGGGGGCGACGCACAGCATCACATTGCTTTCCAATGCAGTCAGATCCTCAAACAGCCCCCACTGACTGACGCGACCTCACAGGCCAACGGGGCGCCCCACACCGACTTTCGGCGCAGCATTGTAGGATGGCCACACCAGTGCGGCAACTTGCTGGACACCACCTCGGTGCCATCCGGATCTTGGCGCGTTGTGCTGCCTTCGGCCTATTCGCACATCGGTCCGCTACTGACGCCGCCTCACGTGCCAACGGATTTTCTACGCTTTTTATAGCAGCGCGTAACGTAAGCATAACAGGTCATGTGACTTCTTTATAAAACTTTTCATTGGTTCATTTTACTTTTGGTTTCCTAATGATGGAAGGCTTGATCATATGACCTAAAAATAACACTTTTCATTGGATTAAAACATTTTTTTTTCCCAAACGATGAAAGCCCCACCTTGTTTCTAGATGTTTCAGACTGAAGCTGGCGTCAGCCTGAGAGCACCACCATCTCGTGGCTCCGTCGTGGTCATTCCGCGAGCAATCATGGCAGCCGCTCCCCACCGGAAGCCTGCAGGAGTCGGGGGCCCCCAAGACTTTTGTAAAATCTTCAAGGCTCAGGGGACGTCCGAGTTCCAAGGTGTCCCAGGGCCATTTTAGTGGACCAGGCCCAAATCCGAAGAGCCGTCCGCCATTTTAAGAGTCCTGTGGCAGCCGCCTATCGCTGCACCGCAAGAGTGGGCGCAACTCAACTACATGGTGAGCGAGACGCTGTAGCCGTAAGAGCGGGCGATAAACAGCTGAATGGAGGATGAGGCACAGTGTAGCAAAAGCGGGCGGAATGGCAACTGAAACGGTAAAGGGGCGCCCCAGTACAGCAGACGAGCCTCCACCTGGGGAGGCCCATTCACGCCGCCTCCCCCCTCCCCCCGGGGCGCCCCACGCTGCTTTTCGGAGCAGCATTGTAGGATGCCAAAACCAGTGCGACAACTTACTGGACATCACCTGGGTGCCATCCACATCTCAGCGCGTTCTGCTGCCTTGGGACTATTCGCACAACAGACCGCTACTGACGAGGCCTCCCCGCGCACCCCCCGGGACACCCTGGGACGCCCCACGCCGTTTTTCGGAGCTGCATTGTAGGATACCAAAAACCAGTGCGGCACCCAGGTAACATCACCTGGGTGCCGTCCAGAACTCAGCACGTTGTGCTGCCTTGGGACTATTCGCACAAAACACAGCTACTGACCATTGTTGCTTCTTTTTTCAAAATTATTTTTTAATGTATTTACTGTTTTTGTTGCGTTCTATATATTTATAAGTTATTAAAGTGTTATAATCCTACTACTTTGTTGGAGTGCTATATATTTTTAATGTGACACATAATTGTAATAACTTTGATGTACAAAGAGGCATCCCTGGAATCTTCCGCTTCAGGCTCGGTCCCACACACCCTCACAGTGAGAATCCCCTCCCCAAGCACAATACAGGATGGTTATCAGATAGTATGAACGCGTGTGGTGTGACGGATCTCATCGGGTGGGGGCCTTGATCTACTGTAACTCCTTTGAAGAGGGGTGATTCTCTACAGCTGGGGCCATAAACTACATCTGCAGGGCTAGGTGATAGCCTGGGACCGGCCTGGACAATCGGACACAGAGGAAGAGGAGTGTCAGAGGGTGCGGTAGTGAATAGGGTGAAAGGGTGGTGTCGGGCGGGCACAGGGTGTGATTCTCAGGGAAGAGCAGCGCACATGGGAGGAGGTTTCTGGCCCATGCATGAGAGAGAGAGTGGAGGTGACCAGTGCGTGGGGGAGATGCTTGCTAGGGTGGGGAGCCATGCTGAGGATCGGCGGCGTGCAGAGAGTGGGTCTGGTCAAGGCATCTAAAATGGCTGCCGTGCTCAACAAAAGTGTGGCATTGCAAAAAAGACAAGATGGCGCAGACAATGTTTATCAATAAGGATTAATTTATAACAATTATTTTTAACAAAATATTTACTCGCAGTGACAAAATGGCGGTCAACAGTTCCTGATTTCCATCGAATCAAACGTTAACAGACGTCACGCAGCAACAAAAAAAAAAAACGCTCACGCACAGCCGCTGGAAGACATGTATCAACATATATGAGCCTCCTCAGCCACCATCAGAAAACATAAGGGGTCAGAATACGTCTCCCGTACCCCCTTATACCTAGAGGAGTGTCAGAGGGTGCGGTAGTGAAGAGAGTGAAAGGGAGGTGTCGGGCGGGCACAGGGTGTGATTCTCAGAGAAGAACAGCGCACATGGGAGGAGGTTTCTGGCCCATGCATGAGAGAGAGAGCGGGGGTGACCAGTGCGTGGGGGAGATGCTTGCGAGGGTGGGGAGCCATGCTGAGGATCGGCGGCGTGCAGAGAGTGGGTCTGGTCAAGGCATCTAAAATGGCTGCCGTGCTCAACAAAACTGTGGCATTGCAAAAAAGGCAAGATGGCGCAGACAATATTTATCAATAAGGATTAATTTATAACAATTATTTTTAATAAAATATTCACTCGCAGTGACAAAATAGCGGTCAACAGTTCCTGATTTCCATCGAATCGAACGTTAACAGACGTCACGCAGCAAAAAAAAAAACGCTCACGCACAGCCGCTGGAAGACATGTATCAACATATATGAGCCTCCTCAGCCACCCTCAGAAAACATAAGGGGTCAGGATACGTCTCCCGTACCCCCTTATACCTAGTAATTTCATTAAATCGAAACACAAAATGGCGAATTCACGTTTCGCTACCAGTTTGCGACCCGGTTCGCGAACCGAGAAGCGCTTCTACCGCGAAAAATAAAATTTTTATTATTTGCCCCACGGGACCCTTTAATAACCCCAACATCATTCCTAGGGGGTCAAGAGGGGTCTACCTAGCCCCCTTTCATTAAATTCCCCCTTCGTTTTTCTCCTCCTCTTGTCTCTCGATCCTACCGAGAGACAAGATGGCAGCCGCACCGGACTGTTTAGAATGTTGACAGACACCGGAGAGCCAATCAGCTTCGCTACGCAAAGCTCCGTTACGCGAAAAGTACGCGATCTGGAGCGCTATCTGGGACGCTGTCACCGATATATCTGTTTTTTTAAACGTTAATTTCTCAAAATCCACTGGAGCACATATATTGAGACCCAGCAAAGGCACATCGGGCTAACAGTCCCTATAATTTTGCCAAGTTTCGTGCAAATCCATTCAGCCGTTCGAGCTAAAAGTGAGGCCAAAGGCCCTATAGAAAAATGAATGGGAAAAACCCGTTTTGGGACCCCCTTTTTTCTTGGCCCCCCCTTGATGGAACCCCACCAAATTTTCAGGGGCTGCTCAGAAACAAAATGTGCCATTTTCCTGAAAATTTCAGCCGATTCCGTCCACAAACACCAAAGTTATTAGACATAGAATTTTCAAAAGTTCCATAGAGAAAAAATCCTAACTATATATACCTACTGGCGACCGCCAGTAGGTAATATATATGTATATATATATATATATATATATATATATATATATATATATATATATATATATCGTTCACCAAAATGCCCTCAGCAATTGCCAAAGCACTCGACATTACTCTGACCATCCAGCCTTTATTTACAAGCATGCCTTCCAGCTCCACTTAGATTAGTTTTGCCTGACGCGTTTCAGGGTCAAAGACCCCATCTTCAGAGGCTGCAAAGATGACACTTGGGAAACACTTTACTGTTCATTTCCGGATTTTTAATTAATTAATTGCAGAATGTCAGGGGGGCCAGAATCTTGTTGTGTCCCTGCAGCTCTTAGAGAAGGTCAGCAAACTGACCCTTGGGGTCACTGTGTGTAGCTGGAATGAAGGCAAGCAGTTACAATCTTCCTTCTAAAACATCAAGTCAGTCCTTCAAGCAGCAGGGTAGTCCTCTGGCAGCAGGGCCACCCTTTTCTAAATTCCACTGGTTCACGAGTGTTCTGATTAGTGGCTATTAAGGTTTTGCTTTATACCTGGTGCTGAAAAACCTACAGTGGTTCCATCGTGGAAAAATACAAATATTTGGAAATGAAATCAATCATGAAGAACTTGCTTAATACATAGCAGAAATTATGATTTCCTTAAGAGAATGCAAAACATATTTAATAATGTTGGAACACAAAATTACACAACACTCGTTAATAGATGCTGATCAAAGAATTGTATTAAATTAATTAGAGCATTTTAAGCATTTCTGTGTGGGACGCCCAAGGGAGGCCACCCCTGTGTTGGACTGTCACCGCTCCTAGTTCTGAAGAAGTCCCTCCATGACACTTTAATAATGCTTTTACAGGGTCGAAGCGTTGACGATACTCCATGGTTCAGCTTCACCAATCTCTTGGTTCAAACATTAAGCAAATGCGCTAATTACCAGATATATTGTGTTTTCTCTGTTGTTCTGACCATCTCCCTATCTCTCTTACTTCACATTGTATATACGCGCCGCACCAATATCACCGAACACCAAATATCACTTAATTTCCTGTCACTCTCATCTTTTGAATCTCATTTTTGACAGCCTTGGAAAATAATTTTTTGTAAATATATACCAGATGCTCTAATTCATTTAATACAATACTTTGATCAGCATCTATTAAGGAGCTTTGTGTAATTTTATGTTCCAATGTTATTCAATATGTTTTTCATTCTCTGAAGGAAATTATCAAATCAGCAAATCAGCTATGTATTAAGCAAGTTCTTCTGGATTGATTTAAGTTCTAAATATTTTTTTTTTCCCCAACGGAACCACTGTAGTTTTTTCAATTCATACCCAGGATCTGAGGGACACCAGGTTACCCCACTGTTATTTTACTTCATAACTGGTGCCAGCCTTTCTGTGGGGGAATTCCCTGTCCTACCCCCACATCTGGGTCTGGAAAGTTCTATGCCTTTCCCTGGTCAAGGCTTCAAACTGTCTTGGGTGACAAAAAAGGCAGAGCAGGCCGGGTGTCAGTTTACTCCTTTGAGTGTTAACACCATATCTCTACCTGCTCCCAATCTAAAGTTAGTACTTATTACATAGTCAACCAGGGAGATAGGCTTTACAACAGTGGGAAACTACACATATCCCTTTTTTGAAATACA